>NC_088353.1:33115833-33467500 GCF_036884655.1 Musa acuminata AAA Group
TAGATTTTGATGTGATTATATTTTTAAAAGGAGTTTTGAGTTCTAATCACACTTTACAAAGAAGGAAATAAATTAAATTAAATTATTAATTATTAAATTCATGACCTTATGATACAATTAATTGGAATCTCTTCCTCTCTCATCCCCATCATGTTGTAGTTCCCGACTCTCTTAATTTCATGATTATGGTAATTTTATAATTTTATTTTATAGGGTTTAGATTTAATTGTAAATTTTGTGATTTTTAGAGTGAAATACACAAAATCTATGATTTATTAATGGTTCTAAAACTCCATTGCAGATTATAATTCTGATCATATTGTATTTTATCTAATCTACAATTAACTCAAAAGTTTCTATACAAAATATTCATGATTTATTAAAATTTAAGATTGAAAATATTAGCTTCTTAATTTTTAATTCCAGAAAAGTTGTTTCAGATTTCATTTCTTTGAAACTTGTTAAATATTTAAATATGCATTATGTAAAATTTCACATGTCTTAAATTTTTGTTCTTATAATTCTTATGATTAAAACTGTTATTCTAGATTTTTTTAAATTCTATTAGAAAAATAAAATTAATTCAATCGAGGAGATTGAATTGGCTAGGCTTGGGTCTCACATAAGTCTAACTTAGTCAATCAAGAGCCTACCCAACGTCCAACTTAGCATAGGTTCCAACTCAATAAAATCTATAGCTCGACACCATATAGCTTAGAGCTTATAAGTAGGTCGCCGATCCAACACTTCAAAGTGACATTGCACACCATTGATCAGCTTAGTGCTAGTTGGCATAAACTAGATTAGAAGGCCTAAATTTAGCTTATCGTTTGATCTATACGAGGTTCTGAGTTCAACAATCTTCTCTCCACTCGATACCATCTTTTGAATAAAAATTTTGACGAAGGAAAGAAATATCGTTAGGAAACTGGTGTAAAATCAAAACAAAATAATCTCTATTATTTGTAAAGTTGAAGTACTAACTAAAAGATTCAAAACAATGAAATTGAAAGTATGATAGAAGACTTATAGATATGTAAGAATGCAAATTGTCCTTGGACACTGCTTAGGTGCTCTCAACAAATTATGTGTTACTATTGATTTAAGATTTATATGCTTTTTGCAACAATTGAGAGGAGCTTGATGTAGAGTTTTAGTTTTTAAAACTCGAGGAAGAATGCTATAGTTGGAAGGATTGATTGTATCAAGCTCCACCTTGCATAATTCTGCTCTTCTCTCCTCTTTTTTAAGGCTGGTACAGCTAGTGCTAAGTTAGGTACTTATTGGGGACTTCTTTTTATTTCCCTTAGGATCCTTTAGATGGATCTCTCCTCCTTTTATAGCTGAGGAAGGGTTGGAGTCCTAGTTAGGTTAAAATTTAGAGAATCCTAATGCCTTGGTCTTAGAGAGTCTTTAATGTCCTTAGGTTATGAAGAGTCTATCATGCCTTTAAGGCTTGTTAGGGTTGGTGCATGACATTTCTACTTCTATTAGGAATTGTGTCACTCTCCCCTGTGGTTGTCCCTATTTGAGTAAGAGCTACCCTAATCCTAATCCTAGTAGGATTGGGATCGAGCTAAGTGAGCTATTGTGATATGGGTTTTGCTTACTTAAATAGGACTTTGAGTTTTCAAGAGACCCTTCCATAGGGGCCGATAAATCTAGTTGAGTGTTGTTGAGATCGTTCCTCGTCATCATTGATGCTTAACCTATTACTCTTTTCCTTATGTAGACATTTACTACCCATATGACACATTTTCGAGCCCATGCGAGCTAATCTAAGCCCAACCTATAACGTTTGTTAGCACTATATCAACTTACCTAAGACATTTGTGGGCTCTCCAAATAAACCTAAAGTTGAGGCCCCCTTATTGTGTGCATGTATGCTAATTTAACCTAGTCCTAGTAGAGCCTTACGTAGCTAGTTTAAGGTAGGCCCCAGGCACCTTGTGACCTAGGCAGTCACCAAACCTTATGATCCCCTTAACCTATGGCCCTTTTGTAGCCTAGCCATTGGTTTAAAGTTGATCAAACTAGATTGATTTAATTGTATCAGGCTAGTTCAAGATGATTTCAGATTGATCTTGATCAATTCAAGTCTGTTTTGTTACGAACAAGTCGGCACTAAGAGGGGGGGGGGGGTGAATTAGTGCAGCGGTAAATTACGTCGGTTTCATAAAACTCTTTCGTACGTTAAAAATCGAATTCAAAAATATAGCTTGAAATCTCATTCGTATATGAAGTGAATGCAGTAGGCAAGTAAAGATTCAGTTTACAGTAATGTAAATTGCTCAAATATAGAAATACAAACCAGAGAAGAACATGCTAATTTTATAGTGGTTCGATAGTCGTGACCTACATCCACTCCTCTGGTTCCTCTTCTGTAAAAGCCACCAACATCCACTATTGATCTTCATTTAATAGGCAAAGATCAGCCTCCTTCTTACACCCCTCTTCTCCTTTTACCGGGTTTAGAAGACAACCCTTACAAGCACTCACTCCTCTCTTATAGAAATCTAAACTTAGAGCGGAGGAGGAAATTTCTCAAGAAATTACAGTAGCGTTTTCTCACTTTTAAATTCTCTGTACTTGTGTTGTTAACCAGAGATGCGAGGGGTATTTATAGGCTTCAAGTTGATTCAAACTTGGAGCCTAAAAAGGTCTCATCCTAGATTTCCTGGGTACTAGCGGTACCATCGCCGTTCCTGGACAGTACCACCATCGAACAAGGGCAGTACCACCGCCGAACAGGGGCGGTACCACCGCTGGTAGCATTACTGCCAACAGTACCACCGCCCAGGTTTCTTGGGGTATTGTTCCCCAAGCGGTGCCACCGTCGGCTAGGGTTTCAGCACCCTGGTTGGGCCTTGAATCCTACCCAAACCAGTCCAACTTCGGTCCAAGTTAGCCCCTAACAGAGTTGATGGGATTACCTCCCAATCCTAACTCCAATTATATGCTAACTATGATTCCTAAGACATAATCTAAGCAAGATAAGTCTGATTTCTTCCGACGAGCTTCCGGCGATCTTCCGGTGAACTTCCGATGATCTCTCGGTAATGTTCCGACAGACTCCTGGCAAGCTCCTGGACTTCACGATGATCTTCTTGGCGAGTTCTGACAAGCTTCTTTGGCAAGCTCCTAGACTTCTCGGTTGGTTCCGGTAAAACTTCTAACGAATGTCCGGACTTCCGACGAACACTCGAACTCCCAACGAAATCGCGTTCTTGACTTAGGACTTTATTTTGCTTTATGTCTTGCTATCATAGTTAATTCTACACACACAAAAATACACTTTGATCTAGACAATTATTACTAAGCATGAATCATGTTGTCCGGCATGTCATTGGTCCACCGATGTTTCGTTCGATTCTTCGACGCATCGTCCTCTCTTGCGGCTTATTGCCCAATCGGCCAGTTGACTTCTGCAACTCCGATATCCTTAGCGCAATATCCGCTCTTCTTAGCCCGATGCCCGAATCCATGGCCCAAAGCATTCTATCGATATGGCGATTGATCCTCCGGCCCGACGTCCAATCTTCTGACACGTTTTCCTCCGGCCCAACATGATTCTTCTTGCTTTAATTGTCTCTCCCTGATCGAAGCATCTTATGTCACTCAAAATATAGATTAAATCATAAACACTTATCAATTGGTTTCATTATCAAAATCTGAGATTCAACAATCTCCCTCTTTTTGATGATGACAACCATTTGATGATGGAGTTAACCTTAACTCCTGGAGTTTAAACAAACTCCTCCTATCAATATGCCATATTGATAGAACCTTGAATTCAAGCTGAATTCAAGTCGTTGCAAATTTCATCATGAATATTTGCAACACATCATTATGCATAACATGATCATACTTCTCCCCCTTTGTCATCAACGAAAAGGAGAAGTTCCAACTATCAAGTGTTTGAGATATAAGTTCAAATTATTGCATGTAAAATATCAAGTTTTATCATCATGCAATTTGTGAGCTAGAAAATTTAGCAAGTGTTACATCATGCAAGCTATCAAGTTTTAGATATGTTAGGTAATAAGATAGTAAGTTTACAACATACAAGCTAGCAAAAATTTTACAACATTTTAAAACATGCAAGCTAGCAATTTCGAGATATTCAAGAAACCAACTCTTGTTTCTTGAAATATAAATTTTGCTATATGTGCAAGTTAGATTTTTTTTTTCTTCTTGAGATAGACATGATAGCACGTCTTGGTGATGTTCAAGATAGTGAGTTCTACATCATGCAAGCTAGTGAATCTTACAATATTTTAAAACATGCATAATCACTAAATCATCATAAATTTTAATGATGTGCAAAATTACAAATTTTGTAAGTTTGCATTTGTGCGTTTCGAGATTTGCAAGATAACACTTCTTGCTTCTCTTTTGATATGAGCAAGCTAGCAAGTTTGCTTCTTTTGCAATGTGCAAGTTTCCAAATTTTACATCTTGACCTAGCAATATTTCTCCCCTTTTGTCATTGTCAAAAAGAAGAGAAGAATATAGTTTTGTAGTTCTTTTTCCCTTTTACAACGATTTTAAGATCATGACAAAGGTAAAGTATTCATTTTTATTTCAAAATGCCATAATTGAGATAAACCTTGAATTCAAATCAAAGTAATTTCAATCATGATTCACATCATATATGATACATCACATACATCATCATAATAAAAAGCATAAGTATTACCTGCATCATTCCAAATCATAAATATTTCATATCATGATGGTATCAATTTGTCAAATTATCTCCTACCATGATTATAACTTCTCATTTGTATGCATCAAAATAATATCAAGAGTATTTTCATGCATAATTTCATATCATCACATAAAAAATATCAAGAGAATTTTGATGATGAGATACACAAATAATGAAGACAAATTATGAATATCAAGAGACATATTATGATTCTTTTTTGATAACTTAAATGGCAAAAAGAAAGAATCATAGTAGACAATCTTGATTTATAAAAAGAATTTTCAAGTTATAAATCATGAGAAATCAAGATCATGATTTTGATAAAATTCAATAAATTTAAATCATTTTCATAATCCATGAGATTCACAAAAGCATAATATATATGGATTCATTAGTGAAGAATCAAAATCAATTTCATGGTTCAAAAATTCATAACATAGGAATTAAGATATTTTCAAGAAATGTATTCCCCTTTTATTTCATACAAGCATGCCTTTGCTAAATAAAAACATTCATCATCTTTTCAAAACCGAAAAAGCCACTTTTCATCATGAATAACTTCAAAGTCTCATGCATAGAATAAATCATCAAACATGATTTCATTAAACATAAATCATCTTCAATCAAAATCATGAAATCATCAAGATACACATTACTGCTTTTTAAACTAATATTGTTAAGTGTATATCTAACATTTTATTACATTATTATATCATTAAAACATCAAGCATAATTTCATAAGGCATTCAAAATTATTTTATTTATTTATCATAAAACATATAATTTTTATGATTATTTTTAAAATTACTAGCATGATCATAATTTTTGTATTTTTATTTTATTTTTAAACATATAATTTTTAAGAAAAATAATTAAACTAAATTAAAAATAACTCATTAAAAGGATCATGTAATTTCGAAATAAATTAAGTGAGTTTCGTTTACCTCATCGTCAAAAGCCATTAAGGCGTAGTTTGCCACCTCGCCTTTGTTGTTTTTCTCGTCTTCGGAGGAGCTCGATTCATCTTTTGGCAACTTCTTCTTGCGTTCATAGTAAGTAGTTTCGTTCTTTTTGTTATTTAATTTTTGTTTAATGAAGTTTTTAAATTTCATAGTGATGAGTTCAAGTTCACCATCACTTGAGCTTATGCTCGAGTGGTTTTTAATTATTCTTAGTCTGAAATCCTCTTTGTTCTTTGAAAGGTGGTTCTCGAGTTCTTTTTTTGCTACATTATTCATTTCATAGGTTATTAAAGACCCAATTAGTTCTTCGAGTGGAAGGTTGTTTAAGTTTGTAGCCTCTTGTATGGCAGTTACTTTTGAATCCCAATCTTTAGAAAGAGAATGTAAAATTTTGTTTACAAGTTCAAAATCCGAAAAACTTTTACCAAGTGATTTTAAACCATTGACGACATCCATAAAACGGGTGTACATGTCTCCAATGGTTTTGCTTAGTTTTATATGAAACAATTCGAAATTATGCATCAAAAGATTAATCTATGAAACTTTTACTCTACTAGTGCTTTCGTGTGTGGTTTCAAGAATGTGCCAAATGTTGAAAGCAGTTTCACACATAGAAACATGATTAAACTCAGTTTTGTCTAAAGCACAAAATAGAGCGTTCATAGCTCTAGCATTTAAAGAAAATATTTTTTTCTCTAAATCATTCCAATGGTTCATTGGAAGAGAAGACCTTTGAAAATCGTTTTCAATAATATTCCATAAATCAAGGTTTAAGGAAAGCAAGAAAACTCTCGTACGCGTTATCCAATAAGTGTAGCCCGTCCCATTGAACAAGGGAGGACGAATAAGAGAGTGACCCTCTTGAAAGTTGAAAAGAGTCATTTCTCTTGGGTGTTAAACCAAATGAGAAATACGAGGCTCTGATACCAACTGTTAGGAACAAGTCGGCACTAAGAGAGGGGGGTGATGAATTAGTGCAGCGGTAAATTATGTCGGTTTCATAAAACTCTTTTGTACGTTAAAAACTAAACTCGGAAATATAGCTTGAAATCTCATTCGTATATGAAGTGAATGCAGTAGACAAGTAAAGATTCAGTTTACAGTAATGTAAATTGCTTAAATATAGAAATGCAAACTAGAGAAGAACACGCCAATTTTATAGTGGTTCGGTCATCGTGACCTGTTGGGAAATCTTGGGGGCGACATCATATGCGCAGCGGAAGAACAAGAAAACAAAATCCCCGATTCCCAAATAGATGTTCGTTGTCGTGCGAAGATTGGTGCGCAAAATCCGCGAAACTTAAAACTGCGTATAGAGTAGATTGTCTTACCTAGGGAGATCGTATATCCATGTTTCCTTGTAGATCCTTAGGAGAGGGTGAAGGTCAAGCGTCCTCCTCTCTAGCGGTGATCCACACAGCAGGGTTGCGACGACGCTCCTCAAAACTCCAGGCCTGCTCTGAGGTGGAGAGGGAGAGGAGAATAGGAAAGGCAAGCAAAGACTCTAGCCTATGAGGCTCTGAATCCCTCCTATTTATAGAGGTCCCCTGTCAAACCCTAATGGGTCCTCCCCTAGTGGGTATTGGATCTGCATCCAATAAGACAAGGGCTCCGTCGGATATCTCATATCCGAACCTCTACTCATCGCAATGCCTACCATATGTGTGTGACCCTCTAGGCCCAATATCGAGCTGGTCGTGAGTCATACCTGTCAGAACTCCTTCTAACTCAGTGAATTATTATCTCTGTAATAATTCACTCGACTTATCGACTACGGACGTACTAGGCCACTATGCCGTAGTCCCCAAACGATACAGGGGAATCCAATCCATTGGACTTGTCTGTCTTCAGTTATCGTGTACCTATAGTCCCTCATCCATCTAATATCCTAGAGACCGTATATCGAGCATGGTGCTGTCAGACCCATATGGTTTCTACTCGAGTCTCTCTCTAATCGGATTCTCCCGGAGAACTATTTCTCTCTCAACTCGAATGACCCTGGCCAGGGATTTGCCTGAGCAAGAACACATAGGATATTCCTCTCATGATGCCGAGAGTGGATGATCCTCTATCGACACTCAAAATCCCTCGTAGGGTCGACTACCACTCCCAATGACCAACTGTACTAGATCTGGGATAGCCAAACTTATAAGTCTGGTATCAAAGAGTGGAGCACTCATACAGGACATCCTTGGTGTCTCAAGTCTAAGGACCAGATACACCATTAGGACTACGAAATCGCTGTCTGACAATAAGGCATCATCAACCATCCAGCATTCCGTAAGCGGATCAATCAGTGAACTCATTCTCCAATGAGCACCTGTACTGTATCCCTAGTGTCCCTACACGAGCAGCTATGAGACCAACTACATCCATCATATGGACGGGTATACAGCACACCAGTCTGTCCGATTATCACGATGTCCCTCTCGAGTAACCTATGACCGGGATTATTTAGGATATGTGTTTAAAGGTGAATCGATCTCATTATCGTGATCTCATCACGATCCGATTCCCATTGCACAAATCCAAGGACATCACAATATATATATATATATATATATATATATATATATATATATATATATATATATGCACATATGCAATAGTTATAAAGTGATATACACCAAAATATAATAAGCAAAAAGATTCTGTATCAAGTCACACATGCCATCACTTACGTGATTGGCTTGCTGGGCACCTATGACTAGCAATCTCCCACTTGACCTAAAGCTAATCACCTATGTGTCTGATCCCCATCAGACCCCTATGACGCTCAAAGACAAAATGAGACAACGACTTTGTCAGTGGATCTGCAATGTTATCTTCGGATGGAACTCTTTCCACTGCTACATCTCCTCGGGTTACGATCTCTCTGATAAGCTGGAACCTCCTCAGAACACTTCTGATGAGACCCGAGTTTCCTTATTTGAGTAATCGCCCCATAGTTGTCGCAATATAAGGAAGTCGGCTCCTCGCTACTCGGCACGACTCCCAAATCTGTGATGAACTTCTTCACCCAGACTCCCTCCTTTACTGCATCTGATGCAGTAATGTACTCCACCTCTGTGATCGAGTTAGCAGTAGTATCTTGCTTGGAACTCTTCCAGCACACTACTCCTCCATTCAAGGTGTACACATACCCTGAATTCGACTTGCTATCATCGACATCAGACTGAAAACTTGAGTCAGTGTAGCCTTCAACCTTAAGGCTATTACCTCCATATACTAGTAAAAGATCCTTAGTCCTTCTCAAGTACTTAAGGATACACTTTACTGCTTTCCAATGCTCCAAGCCTGGATCCGCTTGATACCTGCTCGTGACACTCAGAGCATACGCTATATCAGGCCTAGTACATAGCATGTCATACATGATAGACCCTATTGCTGAGGCATAAGGTATCATCTTCATGTTCGCCCTTTCTTCTAGAGTCTTTGGGGAAATACTCGTAGAAAGCGATATCCCATGTCTCATCGGTATGAGACATCTCTTGGAATTTTCTATGTCAAACCTTTTGACAATGGTTTCTACGTACTTGGACTGGGACAAGCCAAGCATCCTCTTGGATCTATCTCTATAGATTCTAATCCCCAAGATATAGGATGCTTCCCCTAAGTCCTTCATAGAGAAGTGTCTAGATAACCAAGACTTTACTGTGGATAGCATTCCTACGTCATTCCCAATGATGAGGATGTCATCCATATATAACACCAAAAAGGTAATAACGCTTCCACTTACCTTTCTGTACACACAAGGCTCATCTTCGTTCTTAACGAAGTCATAAGATCTGATTGCCTCATCAAATCTTATGTTCCAACTTCAGGAAGCTTGCTTTAGTCTATAAATGGATCTAAGCAACCTATACACCTTATCTGGGTAGTTCTTGGACACGAATCCCTCAGGTTGCATCATATACACCTCCTCCTCGAGGTTCCCATTGAGGAATGTAGTTTTCACATCCATCTGCCAGATCTCATAATCATAGTGTGTTGCAATAGCCAATAGAATTCTGATGGATTTTAGCATTGCTATGGGTGAGAATGTTTCGTCGTAGTCAACACCTTGCCTTTGACGATACCCCTTAGCCACTAGCATTGCTTTATAAGTCTCTACCTTTCCATCTACTCCGATCTTTTTCTTAAAGATCCACTTGCAACCAATGGGTACAATACCTTCGGGCACATCAACTAGGTTCCAAACCTTATTAGAGTACATAGAATCCATCTCAGAATTCATGGCTTATTGCCGCTTCCCGGAGTCTATACTCATAATAGCCTCCTTGTAGGTCTGAGGATCAATATCCTCAACATCCTCTCCTCTAATATGTCCCACATATCTCTCAGGAGGATGGGATACTTTATCAGACCTGCGTAAAGTTGAAACTTGTGTATTAGGTACCTGAACAGACTCGGGCTGTAGAGTGGTGCTTGAGCTTGGTTCTCCAACCTCGCTCTACTCTATCATTCTCTCACTATCTCCGCCAAGAATGTATTTTTTCTCAAGGAACACTGCTCTCTTAGCTACAAAGACCTTTTAGTCCTTGAGATGATAGAAATAATACCCACAAGTTTCCTTGGGGTATCCCACAAATTTGCATCGCTCTATCTTTGATTCTAACTTATCAGGGTTGTGTCTTTTAACATGGGCAGGGTAGCCCCAAATCTTAACAATCTTAAGATCAGGCTTCTTCCCTTTCCATATCTCATATGGTGTAGACACTACCGACTCAGTTGAAACTCTATTCAAAAGGTAAGCTGCGGTTTCTAGGGCATATCCCAAGAATGAGATGGGTAGGATAACGAAACTCATCATGGACCGTACCATATCTAATAACATACGATTTCTCCTTTCAGAGACACCATTGAGCTGAGGTGTCCATTGGGATAATATCCCATGATCCTTGAGGAACTGAGTAAACTCTGTACTTAAGTACTCACCTCCTCGATCTGATCGAAGAGTTTTGATACTCTTTCCAGTCTGGTTCTCCACCTCATTCTTATACTCTCTGAATTTCTCAAAGGCCTCGGACTTGTACTTCATTAAGTACACATATTCATACCTTGAGAAATCATCATTAAATGTAATGAAGTAGGAGTAACCTCCAATGGCATGAGTTTACATGGGTCCACATACATCACTATGTATGAGTTCCAACAACTCAGTGGCTCTCTCTCCAATTCCACTAAATGGAGAGTTGGTCAGTTTTTCACGAATGCAAGGCTCACAAGTTGCATATGACACATAGTCAAATGGATCTAAATATCCATCATTTAGCAACTTTTAAATCCTTCTTTCATGGATGTGACCTAGCCTACAATGCCACAGGTATGCATTGTTCAACTCATCTCGTTTCCTTTTGGACACATTTAAATTCATGATATGTGGAGTAGTGTCTAACATACATAAACCATTATGCAATGTTCCTTTCGTGATGATCTTATCATCTAATAATATCGAACAACCATTATTCTCAAAAACAAATTTATATCCACTAACTGTTAAACATGAAATGAAGATAATGTTTTTGATAATAGAAGGAACAAAATAACATGCATCTAATGCAATAAAAGCTCCACTAGGCAGATGTAGGGCGATCTCGCCAACAGCTACTACAGTAATTTTTGCTCCATTACCCATCTTGATGTCCATCTCGCCTCTCTCTAATCTCCTAGGCCTTGCCAGAACTTGCAACGAATTGCATATATGATAAGCATTACCGGTATCCAATACCCATGTGTTATCATAAGAGTCTGACAAATGGAGACTGATCATGAATGTACCTGAAGCTTCATCAAGCTTTTGTTTCGCCCTTTCTGCGAGGTACTCTTTGCAGTTTCTCTTCCAGTGCCCATCTTTACCACAGTGGAAGCACTGGCCTTTGTCCTTTGCTAGGTCTTTCTTAGCAACCTTTGCTTTACCTGGTTTGCCCTTGCCCTTGTTGAATCTCGGATTTTGATGATGAAGTCAATTGTCATTTGTTATCTAATCTATGTGTTGAGATAAGTGTGCAGGATTAACTACGATGAGAGTAAGACAAGCAGCAGGTGTTGCGCCGGAGTCAAGATCATGATCACGTTGGGAGTTCGAGAGTTCGACGGAAGTTCGGACGGTCGTCGGAGGTTCAGCGAGAACAGATCCGAGAAGTCCAGAAGCTTGCCAAGCGAAGCTCGTTGGAACTCGCCAAGTGGATCGTCGCAAAGTCTAGGAGTATGCCGGATGTCCGCAGAAGGATCACCGAGGGTTTATCGGATGATCGACGGAAGTTCGCCGGAAACTCGCCGGAAGAAGCGATTGACGCATCGGAGCAAAGCTGCAGAAGTTATCTTAGAGTTAATCGTAGTTAGCACGATGATTAAGCTTGAAAATGGGAGGTGATCCCATTAGCTTAATCTTGGGGCAATTGGGCCCCTGAAAAGATTTAAATTGGGCCGAATTGAGCGAACCATTCGGACCCTGATTGCACCAGGCGGTGCAACCGCCCAGGCGGTGCAACCGCCCAGGCCAGGAGGTGCAACCGCCAGGGCTGCGTCTCCCAGCTAGACTGGGCGGTGCAACCGCCCAGAGCTCAGTCTTCGAGCTAGACTGGGCGGTGCAACCTCCTCTGTCAAGAGGTAGCACCGCCAGAGCTCAAGTTTCGAGCTCTGCCAGGCGGTGCAACCACCGAGCTCAGTCTTCGAGCTCTGGCAGAGAGGTGCATCAGCCTGAGCTCAGTTTCGAGCTCTGCCAGGTGATGCAACCACCGAGCTCAATCTTCGAGCTCTGGCAGAGAGGTGCATCAGCCTGAGCTCAGTTTCGAGCTCTGCCAGGTGATGCAACCACCGAGCTCAGACTTCGAGCTCTGCCAGGCGGTGCAACCACTGAGCTCAGTCTTCGAGCTCTGCCAGGCGGTGCAACCATTGAGCTCAGTCTTCGAGCTCTGGCAGAGAGGTGCAATCGCCTGAGCTCAGTCGTCGAGCTCTGCCAGGCGGTGCCACCTCTCCAGTCAAGAGGTGCAACCGCCTGATCCCAGAATTCTGGGATTTGATCGATTTGATCGTTTTGAGCTCCAAATTTGAACTGGGTTGGGGCCTATAAATACCCCACCCATTCAGCACTGAAGAGATATAGATCCACACCGAATTCTTGATCTTTTCAGTGATTCTAAGAGCTCAAATTTGTGTAAAATCCTAAAGTTCTCCTCCTTCTGTTCTTCAAGTCTTGAGTTGTAAAGAGAGGAGAGAAAGGATCTGTAAAGGTTGTCTCCTGAGCTTGTCAAAAGGAGAGAAACTGTAAAAGGGCAGTTAGCCTTCGCCCATTGAAGGAAGGCAGCTAGTTGACGTCGGTGACCTCGTCGGAGGAGGAAGCCAAAAGTGGAGTAGGTCAAGACTGACCGAACCACTCTAAATCTCTGGTTTGCTTTTACTTTGAGCACTTTATCATTACTGCAAACCTCCTACATTACTACTGCCCTCTGCGCCTTTACGAACAAGTTTCTAAGCTCTGATCTTTCAGAATCTGCATTCAAACGTAAATCATGTTTTCGTATGATCTTCACACTGCAGCTTACGCTTACATTCGGATTCCATTTATAACTGCAAATTGCTTTCTACGTAAAACGCTTTTCAAGGTTCAAAACTGCTTTTAGACGCAAAACTACATTTAGACGTAAAATTACGTTTAGACGTAAAACTGCGTTTAGACGCAAAACTGCGTTTAGACGTAAAACTACGTTTAGACGTAAAACTGCGTTTAGACGTAAAACTACGTTTAGACGCAAAATTGCGTTTAGACGTAAAACTGCGTTTAGACGTAAAACTGCGTTTAGACGCAAAACTGCGTTTAGACGTAAAACTGCGTTTAGACGTAAAACTGCGTTTAGACGTAAAACTGCGTTTGGACGTAAAACTGCGCTTAGACGCAAACTGTGCTCAGATGCAAACTACGCTTAGACGTAAACTACGCTTAGACGTAAACTGCGCTTAGACGCAAACTGCGCTTAGACGCAAACTGCACTGTGATTCTGCTTTTATATCGAAATCGTTTTTTATCGGATGAACGCAGCTTTCGTTTTTAAATTGCTGTAAGATTTTCGCTGCACTAATTCACCCCCCCCCTTCTTAGTGCTCTCGATCCTAACAATTGGTATCAGAGCAAGGTTAACTCTCTAAAGGATTAAAACCCAAGAGAGATGGCATACGCCGGAAACCAAGAGGGGCATTCTATTACACGTCCACCCATGTTCAGTGGAACGGACTACACCTACTGGAAGACCCGAATGAGGATCTTTCTTATTTCTATGGATTTTGAACTGTGGAACCTTGTTGAAAACGGATTTTCAAAGTCTTCTCTTCCAATGATCGATTGGAATGAGTTGGAAAAGAAGGCTTTCGCTCTTAATGCAAAGGCTATGAATGCCTTATTTTGCGCACTTGATAAAAACGAGTTTAATCGTGTTTCAACTTGCGAAACTGCATTTGATATTTGGCACACACTTGAAGTGACCCACGAGGGCACAAGTAGAGTGAAAGAGTCAAAAATCAATCTGCTGCTGCATTCTTTTGAACTTTTCCGAATGAAACCGAGTGAAACCATTGGCAACATGTTTACCCGTTTCACGGATGTCGTCAACGGTCTCAAAAGACTCGGAAAAAGTTTTTCGGATTTTGAACTCGTAAATAAAATACTAAGATCCCTTCCTAAAAGTTGGGATCCTAAAGTCACTGCTATTTAAGAGGCAAAAGATCTGTGCAACTTCCCTCTTGAAGAACTAATCGGGTCATTAATGACCTACGAAATGACTTACAAAGCTCATGAAGAGCAAGAAGACATCCTTCCAAAGAACAGGAAGGATATGATACTTAAAACTTCTGAATGCCACTTGAGAGAAAACTCAAGTGATGAGGACTGTGATGATGACTTAGCACTTTTGACAAAAAGGTTTAAGAAATTCTTCAAAAGAAACAAGTTTAAAAACGATGTGAAAAATAAACCTGAACCCAAGAAGGACCAAGTGATCTGCTACGAATGTAAAAAGCCGGGACACTACAAGAATGATTGTCCCCAAGTCAAAAGAAGAACATCAAAGAAGAAGGCTCTTCAAGCAACATGGGATGACTCGAGCGCATCTGAAGAAGAGGAGTCCAACACCGAGCAAGTTGCTCATTACGCCTTAATGGCCATCGGAGAGGAGGTAACGGATTTATTAGATGCTGATTTATCTTTCGATGAATTATTAAATGCCTTCCATGATTTATTTGATGAATGCAAAGTTATAAATAGAAAATACAAATTGCTAAAAAAGGTACATGATAGTCTTACTTGTGATTTCAATAAGTTAAAAATCGAATATCATGATAGTTTAAATTCATGTATAAAATGTCATGATCTAGAAACCTGTCAAAAAGAAAACTTGATACTTAAGGACACCTTGAAGAAATTCGAGGTTGGTAGCAAGTCATTAAACATGATCCTTACAAACAAGGGTCATGCTCCCAAAAGAAGTGGGATTGGATTTGTGAGGAGTCCTCACCAAAATCCAACTACCTTTGTAAAAGGCCCCATCTTACATGTTAGAAGCAAATGCAACTTTTGTTGCAAGTTTGGACACAGGACACATTATTGTCCATTCAGGAAATTGAGTCCAAACAAATTGATTTGGGTTCCTAAAGGAACCATGACAAATTCTATGCAATATGATAAAAAATGTAGATCTATTTGTGAGGAACCCAAAAGCAAATGGGTACCTAAAAACCATCCCTTCCTATAAAAAAAAAAAAAATAAATAAAAAAAAAGGTTAAAACCTTATGCTGGAGCAAGAATTAATGTTCTGCTCCTTGATTCTCAACAGTCACGACCCAAACGAAATTTGGATACAACAACAAGTGGTAATTATGAAATCACAAAAGCTAAAAAAGCTACATGATAGTCTTACTTGTGATTTCAATAAGTTAAAAATCGAATATCATGATAGTTTAAATTCATGTATAAAATGTCATGATCTAGAAACCTGTCAAAAAGAAAACTTGCTACTTAAGGACACCTTGAAGAAATTCGAGGTTGGTAGCAAGTCATTAAACATGATCCTTACAAACAAGGGTCATGCTCCCAAAAGAAGTGGGATTGGATTTGTGAGGAGTCCTCACCAAAATCCAACTACCTTTGTAAAAGGCCCCATCTTACATGTTAGAAGCAAATGCAACTTTTGTTGCAAGTTTGGACACAGGACACTGTTAGGATCGAGAGCACTAAGAGGGGGGGGGGGGTGAATTAGTGCAGCGGAAATCTTTCAGCGATTTAAAAACGAAAGCTGCGTTCGTCCGATAAAAAACGATTTCGATATAAAAGCAGAATCACAGTGCAGTTTGCGTCTAAGCGCAGTTTGCGTCTAAGCGCAGTTTGCGTCTAAACTCAGTTTTACGTCCAAACGCAGTTTTACGTCCAAACGCAGTTTTACGTCCAAACGCAGTTTTGCGTCTAAACGCAGTTTTGCGTCTAAACGTAGTTTTACGTCTAAACGCAATTTTACGTCTAAACGCAGTTTTGCGTCTAAACGCAGTTTTACGTCTAAACGTAATTTTACGTCTAAATGTAGTTTTGCGTCTAAAAGCAGTTTTGAACCTTGAAAAGCGTTTTACGTAGAAAGCAATTTGCAGTTATAAATGGAATCCGAATGTAAGCGTAAACCGCAGTGTGAAGATCGTACGAAAACACGATTTACGTTTGAATGCAAATTCTGAAAGATCAGAGCTTAGAAATTCGTTCGTAAAGGCGCAGAGGGCAGTAGCAATGTAGGAGGTTTGCAGTAATGATAAAGTGCTCAAGGTAAAAGCAAACCAGAGATTTAGAGTGGTTCGGTCAGTCTTGACCTACTCCACTTTTGGCTTCCTCCTCCGACGAGGTCACCGACGTCAACTAGCTGCCTTCCTTCAATGGGCGAAGGCTAACTGCCCTTTTACAGTTTCTCTCCTTTTGACAGGCTCAGGAGACAACCTTTACAGATCCTTTCTCTCCTCTCTTTACAACTCAAAACTTGAAGAACAGAAGGAGGAGAACTTTAGGATTTTACACAAATTTGAGCTCTTAGAATCACTGAAAAGATCAAGAATTCGGTGTGGATCTGTATCTTTTCAGTGCTGAATGGGTGGGGTATTTATAGGCCCCAACCCAGTTCAAATTTGGAGCTCAAAACGATCAAATCGATCAAATCCCAGAATTCTGGGATCAGGCGGTTGCACCTCTTGACTGGAGAGGTGGCACCGCCTGGCAGAGCTCGAAGACTGAGCTCAGGCGATTGCTCCTCTCTGCCAGAGCTCGAAGACTGAGCTCGATGGTTGCATCACCTGGCAGAGCTCGAAGACTGAGCTCGGTGGTTGCACCGCCTAGCAGAGCTCGAAGTCTGAGCTCGGTGGTTGCATCACCTGGCAGAGCTCGAAACTGAGCTCAGGCTGATGCACCTCTCTGCCAGAGCTCGAAGACTGAGCTCGGTGGTTGCATCACCTGGCAGAGCTCGAGACTGAGCTCAGGCTGATGCACCTCTCTGCCAGAGCTCGAAGACTGAGCTCGGTGGTTGCATCGCCTGGCAGAGCTCGAAACTTGAGCTCTGGCGGTGCTACCTCTTGACAGAGGAGGTTGCACCGCCCAGTCTAGCTCGAAGACTGAGCTCTGGGCGGTTGCACCTCTTGGCTGGGGCGGTTGCACCTCCCAGCCTCGCAGCCCTGGCGGTTGCACCTCCTGGCTGGGGCGGTTGCACCTCCCAACCTCACAGCCCTGGCGGTTGCACCTCCTGGCTGGGGCGGTTGCACCTCCTGGTGCAATCAGGGTCCGAATGGTTCGCTCCATTCGGCCCAATTTGAATCTTTTCAGGGGCCCAATTGCCCCAAGATTAAGCTAATGGGATCACCTCCCATTTTCAAGCTTAATCATCATGCTAACTACGATTAACTCTAAGACAACTTCTGCAGCTTTGCTGCGATGCATCAATCGCTTCTTCCGGCGAGTTTCCGGCCAACTTCCGTCGATCATCCGATAAACCCTCGGTGATCCTTCTGCGGACATCCGGCATACTCCTGGACTTTGCGACGATCCACTTGGCGAGTTCCGACGAGCTTCGCTTGGCAAGCTTCTGGACTTCTCGGATCTGTTCTCGCTGAACCTCCGACGACCGTCCGAACTTCCGTCGAACTCTCAAACTCCCAACGTGATCATGATCTTGACTCCGGCGCAACACCTGCTGCTTGTCTTACTCTCATCGTAGTTAATCCTGCACACTTATCTCAACACATAGATTAGATAACAAATGACAATTGACTTCATCATCAAAATCCGAGATTCAACAATCTCCCCCTTTTTGATGATGACAATCAATTGATAAAGGAGTTGTCCTTAACTCCCCCTATCTATATGCCATAGTTGAGATAAGTCAACCTTGAATTCAAGACCAAAGAATTCAAGTGACGTATTGATAAGTTAGATCAGTTAAACTTATCAATGCTCCCATCATGATGCCCATCATGATGTATCTCTTCAAGAATGATGTCAAGGCATGACATACATCATCAAGTTTGTATGATAGTGTTTGTAACTGTTCATCATGTAATCATATAAAGCTACGAAGGACTTTTTACATGATGCACACATTTGAGATTTTCTAGCAAGTTTGCATTTTCTTCACAATATAGAATATCAAATCAAGACATGATGCAAACATGTTCACATATCTCTTGGTGATGCAAGGATGGCATAACTATAACATTGTTTATAGCATCACTCAAGTATTTGCAACTATACATATCTCTTGGTGATGCAAGGATGGCATAACTATAGCATTGTTTATAGCATCACTCAAGTATTTGCAACTATGACATAGACATGATTATGGCAGTTCAGCTATGACATAGTGTTTATCAATTCATATGTTTCTCCCCCTTTGTCATCAACAAAAAGCATGATAGCATTATCAAGCACATAAAGGAAGTCATGACACATATATCTCTTTATTGTTTGTTGCTTGACGGAGGAAAGTCATTTTTCAAAGAGTTTTCATAAGAGTGTACAGGAACATCCCATTTTAATTCATAAGAGTGTTTATCAATTCAGCTATGACATAGTGTTTATCAATTCATATGTTTCTCCCCCTTTGTTATCAACAAAAAGCATGATAGCATTATCAAGCACATAAAGGAAGTCATGACACATATATCTCTTTATTGTTTGTTGCTTGACGGAGGAAAGTCATTTTTCAAAGAGTTTTCATAAGAGTGTACAGGAACATCCCATTTTAAGCATACAAACCGAAAAATGAACTTCTTACATGCATTTGGTTAAAAATATTTGTCATATTATTTGCAACATGTTATTTGATCAAGCGTTGTCAAGGCATGTAATAGTAATAACATCCGAAAAATAATTTTAACTAGTTTAAGTATTCGGACACATCAACATTCCTAATTCTCTTCTTATGTAATCAAATTGTTCTTCACATAGGGGTTTTGTGAAGATATCAGCTAGTTGATGTTTGGTATCAATAAACTCTATGGTTACATCATGATTAGAGACATGATCTCGTATAAAGTGATGTCTAATATCAATGTGTTTGATTCTTGAGTGTTAAGCTTTTGATGTAGTAACACAATTATTTCAAGTGCAGCATTCCATCATATTGCATAGCAAGATTTTTATTTTAGCAAGTGTAGCATTGCATCACATGGTAAGATATCAGCTCGTACGATGCAAATTTTTGTTTGATATCTTGATACATGGCATGATAGCAATCATATTAGTAATAGCAACCATATCAATGTCATACTGCTGACTTATCAACTACATAGGTATGTTGCTTCATATCTTTCAAGGCATAGGTTTTTAAACCTTTTTTAGTTTCAGTGCAAAATCCAAGATAAACAACAAGAGATGTTTGCAAATATGCATACACAAACAAAGATAACCATATCAGGGTAACATATGTACAGCATATCAGGTAACCAAAAAAGCAAGGTCCTTCATGAATAACATAAGGAGTTTACAACATGTCATATCAAAAACAGCAGATGTTCATACAAGCTCATTCATGGGGTGGAAGATTAAAGTGCCTAAGTAAAGAGTCAAATTGTCGATGGATTTGCTGTAGCTCGGTTAGGATTTGATCTTGTCGAAGTTCAAGCCGTTCTTGTCTTTGTTCAAATCGGTCCATCCGAATCCCGATATCTTCGATAGATGATGTGTGAGTTTGCTCAACCGGATGTGTTTCCTCAAAGGGACAGATCGGAGGAGATTGGGTACTCCTAAAGATTGGGGTTTCCGGCTCTGGTTCAGGTTCAGGTTCAGGCTGAGGGGGATCAGTTCTTCTAGGCATTCTAACCCAGTTACCGTTTCTATAGTGACATCTTAGTCGGTGAAGTAGATTTTTGTTTATTATGCTGAATCTATCTGCTTTCATTACTTCTTCTTCTAGTGGTATTTGAATGTCGTAAGCTTTCATTATTCTAGTAATTATTCCACCATATGGGAGCATCATATCTTTCGTAGATAATTCTAACATGTTTTGTTGGATCAGATAGCCAAGACAAATGTCACGTCCTTTCATGATTAGGTACATAATTCCTAATTCCAATTGACTCACTTCATCATGATGGTATTGTTTAGGAAGAATTATACTAGTCATGATATGATGAAGTATCTTAGTGTTAAAGGGCAATAGATGTTCACAACTTTTAGGAACAGATTCTAT
Organism: Musa acuminata AAA Group; assembly: GCF_036884655.1. Taxonomy (NCBI): domain Eukaryota; kingdom Viridiplantae; phylum Streptophyta; class Magnoliopsida; order Zingiberales; family Musaceae; genus Musa; species Musa acuminata. Next base: position 33,136,213 of record NC_088353.1, read on the forward strand.
GTTAGGATTGGCAAGGATTGTTCCTAAGGCTTCAACGTAGGATGTTTCAATGGTTTTTTCATCCCATGATCCTTTAAAGTAAAGTCCTATGCTTTTCATGGGAATACCTATCATATCACAAATGAATCTATCAGTGATTGAGATGTGTTGTCCTAAGAGATAGGTTGACATCCTTTCTTCATCATCTATTTGCATGTTGTTGTAAAACAATCTAACTAGTCTAGGATAAATGGGTTCGTTGATCTGCAAAATTGGAAGTAGATTTAGGTTTGCAAACCATTGGATAGTCTCTACATCTCTTAGTTCATTCAGATCTACGTATTTTCCCTTATTGATGCTTCTTAGTTCGAAGGAGAGAAATTTTTCAGCATGGTTTTTGGAATCAAAAAGAGTGAGATCAAACTCTTCTACTACTCTCCTCTTTCCCTTGTCCCTTGAGGATCTTCTAGATCCCATAACTACTGCTGTTTAGAGGGATGATGGTGAGCTAAAGTAAATGAAGAACAAAACAGAATTTAAGAGCTTCTTAGAGAGTACCTTTGTGAAATCTTCAAGAGAAGGAAGGATTCTTGATGTTTTGCTCCGAAATGGGAGGTATTTGGAAGGCTTATAGGAGTGAAATGGGAATTGAGGAGACTTGGAAGAGTAGAGGAGGAAATGGGGGTGAGTTGGGGTCGGTTCCATAGCCGGCCCTAGTGTGGGTTTAAAGGGCAGAGCTGCTGGCGGTTGCACCTCTGGCTGGAGCGGTGCAACCTCTGGCAACCCGTGATAGCTGGAGGTGCCACCGCCAGCTGGAGAGGTGCCACCGCCTGCAGCCAGTGAACACCTAATATGATTTGATTAGGGAGCCTTTGCCTTGAGGAGAGTTTTAATGTTTGTTACATGATTTCGTATGAGTTTTTATTTAAGGAAGAAGCTCTTGTATGATCAAGATAGATCTTTTAACGTGCATACGTATGTTTGTTTGGTATCCCTTTTAAGATCATGACATATTTAGTTTCTACAAGAATTAATTCGTAGATGAACGGGTTTTGAAGATCAGGGGGGTATGTGAATTTGGATATCATACGTTTCTAATAAGGTTGTATTGTATTTACAACTTCCACTTGTTACTTAAGCGTTGCGAGTTCCTTTTTGATTCTTGGTTTATGACCATTGAGAGTCAAGGAGCAGAATATTATTTCTTGCTCCGGCCTAGACTTTTAATGTTTTTATAGGAAGGGATGATCTTTAGGAACCCATTTGCTTTTGGGTGCCTCATAAATAGATCTACATTTTTTATCATGTTGCATAGAGTTTATCATGGTTCCTTTAGGAAACCAAATTAATTTGTTTGGACTTATTTTCTTGAAAGGACAACAATGTGTCTTGTGTCCAGATTTGCAACAAAAGTTGCACTTGGTTTGGTGTTGAACATGTAAGATGGAGCCTTTTACAAAGGTAGTTGGATTTTGGTGAGGACTCCTCACAAATCCAATCCCACTTCTTTTGGGAGCATGACCCTTGTTTGTAAGGATCATGTTTAATGACTTGCTACCAACCTCGAATTTCTTCAAGGTGTCCTTAAGTAGCAAGTTTTCTTTTTGTATAGTTTCTAAATCATGACATTTGATACATGAATTTAAACTATCATGATGTTCGACTTTTAACTTATCAAACTCACAAGTAAGATTATCATGTACCTTTTTTAGCAACTTGTATTTTCTATTTATAACTTTGCATTCATCAAATAAATCATGGAAGGCATTTAATAATTCATCGAAAGATAAATCAGCATCTAATAAATCCGTTACCTCCTCTTCGATGGCCATAAAGGCGTAATGAGCAACTTGCTCGGTGTTGGACTCTTCTTCTTCAGATGCGCTTGCGTCATCCCATGTTGCTTGAAGAGCCTTCTTCTTTGATGTTCTTCTTTTGACTTGGGGACAATCATTCTTGTAGTGTCCCGGCTTTTTACATTCGTAGCAGATCACTTGGTCCTTCTTGGGTTCAAGTTTATTTTTCACATCGTTTTTAAACTTGTTTCTTTTGAAGAATTTCTTAAACTTTCTTGTCAAAAGTGCCAAGTCATCATCACAGTCCTCATCACTTGAGTTTTCTCTCAAGTGGCATTCAGAAGTTTTAAGTGCCATATCCTTCCTGTTCTTTGGAAGGATGTCTTCTTGCTCTTCATGAGCTTTGCAAGTCATTTCGTAGGTCATTAATGACCCGATTAGTTCTTCAAGAGGGAAGTTGCGCAGATCTTTTGCCTCTTGAATGGCAGTGACTTTAGGATCCCAACTTTTAGGAAGGGATCTTAGTATTTTATTTACGAGTTCAAAATCCGAAAAACTTTTTCCGAGTCCTTTTAGACCGTTGACGACATCCGTGAAACGGGTAAACATGTCGCCAATGGTTTCACTCGGTTTCATTCGGAAAAGTTCAAAAGAATGCAGCAACAGATTGATTTTTGACTCTTTCACTCTACTTGTGCCCTCGTGGGTCACTTCAAGTGTGTGCCAAATATCAAAAGCAGTTTCGCAAGTTGAAACACGATTAAACTCGTTTTTATCAAGTGCGCAAAATAAGGCATTCATAGCCTTTGCATTAAGAGCGAAAGCCTTCTTTTCCAACTCATTCCAATCGATCATTGGAAGAGAAGACTTTGAAAATCCGTTTTCAACAAGGTTCCACAGTTCAAAATCCATAGAAATAAGAAAGATCCTCATTCGGGTCTTCCAGTAAGTGTAGTCCGTTCCACTGAACATGGGTGGACGTGTAATCGAATGCCCCTCTTGGTTTCCGGCGTATGCCATCTCTCTTGGGTTTTAATCCTTTTGAGAGTTAACCGGGCTCTGATACCAATTGTTAGGATCGAGAGCACTAAGAGGGGGGGGGGGGTGAATTAGTGCAGCGGAAATCTTTCAGCGATTTAAAAACGAAAGCTGCGTTCGTCCGATAAAAAACGATTTCGATATAAAAGCAGAATCACAGTGCAGTTTGCGTCTAAGCGCAGTTTGCGTCTAAGCACAGTTTGCGTCTAAGCGCAGTTTGCGTCTGAGCGCAGTTTGCGTCTAAACTCAGTTTTACGTCCAAACGCAGTTTTTACGTCCAAACGCAGTTTTACGTCCAAACGCAGTTTTACGTCCAAACGCAGTTTTACGTCCAAACGCAGTTTTACGTCTAAACGCAGTTTTGCGTCTAAACGCAGTTTTACGTCTAAACGTAATTTTACGTCTAAATGTAGTTTTGCGTCTAAAAGCAGTTTTGAACCTTGAAAAGCGTTTTACGTAGAAAGCAATTTGCAGTTATAAATGGAATCCGAATGTAAGCGTAAACCGCAGTGTGAAGATCGTACGAAAACACGATTTACGTTTGAATGCAAATTCTGAAAGATCAGAGCTTAGAAATTCGTTCGTAAAGGCGCAGAGGGCAGTAGCAATGTAGGAGGTTTGCAGTAATGATAAAGTGCTCAAGGTAAAAGCAAACCAGAGATTTAGAGTGGTTCGGTCAGTCTTGACCTACTCCACTTTTGGCTTCCTCCTCCGACGAGGTCACCGACGTCAACTAGCTGCCTTCCTTCAATGGGCGAAGGCTAACTGCCCTTTTACAGTTTCTCTCCTTTTGACAGGCTCAGGAGACAACCTTTACAGATCCTTTCTCTCCTCTCTTTACAACTCAAAACTTGAAGAACAGAAGGAGGAGAACTTTAGGATTTTACACAAATTTGAGCTCTTAGAATCACTGAAAAGATCAAGAATTCGGTGTGGATCTGTATCTTTTCAGTGCTGAATGGGTGGGGTATTTATAGGCCCCAACCCAGTTCAAATTTGGAGCTCAAAACGATCAAATCGATCAAATCCCAGAATTCTGGGATCAGGCGGTTGCACCTCTTGACTGGAGAGGTGGCACCGCCTGGCAGAGCTCGAAGACTGAGCTCAGGCGATTGCTCCTCTCTGCCAGAGCTCGAAGACTGAGCTCGATGGTTGCATCACCTGGCAGAGCTCGAAGACTGAGCTCGGTGGTTGCACCGCCTGGCAGAGCTCGAAGTCTGAGCTCGGTGGTTGCATCACCTGGCAGAGCTCGAAACTGAGCTCAGGCTGATGCACCTCTCTGCCAGAGCTCGAAGACTGAGCTCGGTGGTTGCATCACCTGGCAGAGCTCGAGACTGAGCTCAGGCTGATGCACCTCTCTGCCAGAGCTCGAAGACTGAGCTCGGTGGTTGCATCGCCTGGCAGAGCTCGAAACTTGAGCTCTGGCGGTGCTACCTCTTGACAGAGGAGGTTGCACCGCCCAGTCTAGCTCGAAGACTGAGCTCTGGGCGGTTGCACCTCTTGGCTGGGGCGGTTGCACCTCCCAGCCTCGCAGCCCTGGCGGTTGCACCTCCTGGCTGGGGCGGTTGCACCTCCCAACCTCACAGCCCTGGCGGTTGCACCTCCTGGCTGGGGCGGTTGCACCTCCTGGTGCAATCAGGGTCCGAATGGTTCGCTCCATTCGGCCCAATTTGAATCTTTTCAGGGGCCCAATTGCCCCAAGATTAAGCTAATGGGATCACCTCCCATTTTCAAGCTTAATCATCATGCTAACTACGATTAACTCTAAGACAACTTCTGCAGCTTTGCTGCGATGCGTCAATCGCTTCTTCCGGCGAGTTTCCGGCCAACTTCCGTCGATCATCCGATAAACCCTTGGTGATCCTTCTACGGACATCCGGCATACTCCTGGACTTTGCGACGATCCACTTGGTGAGTTCCGACGAGCTTCGCTTGGCAAGCTTCTGGACTTCTCGGATCTGTTCTCGCTGAACCTCCGACGACCGTCCGAACTTCCGTCGAACTCTCGAACTCCCAACGTGATCATTGTTAGGATCGAGAGCACTAAGAGGGGGGGGGGGTGAATTAGTGCAGCGGAAATCTTACAGCGATTTAAAAACCGAAAGCTGCGTTCGTCCGATAAAAATCGATTTCGATATAAAAGCAGAATCATAGTGCAGTTTGCGTCTAAGCGCAGTTTTGCGTCTAAGCGCAGTTTGCGTCTAAACACAGTTTGCGTCTAAGCGCAGTTTGCGTCTAAGCACAGTTTGCGTCTAAGCGCAGTTTGCGTCTAAACTCAGTTTTACGTCCAAACGCAGTTTTACGTCCAAACGCAGTTTTACGTCTAAACGCAGTTTTGCGTCTAAACGCAGTTTTACGTCTAAACGCAGTTTTACGTCTAAACGCAGTTTTACGTGTAAACGCAGTTTTGCGTCTAAACGCAGTTTTACGTCTAAACGTAATTTTACGTCTAAATGTAGTTTTGCGTCTAAAAGCAGTTTTGAACCTTGAAAAGCGTTTTACGTAGAAAGCAATTTGCAGTTATAAATGGAATCCGAATGTAAGCGAAAACTGCAGTGTGAAGATCGTACGAAAACACGATTTACGTTTGAATGCAGATTCTGAAAGATCAGAGCTTAGAAACTTGTTCGTGAAGGCGCAGAGGGCAGTAGCAATGTAGGAGGTTTGCAGTAATGATAAAGTGCTCAAGGTAAAAGCAAACCAGAGATTTAGAGTGGTTCGGTCAGTCTTGACCTACTCCACTTTTGGCTTCCTCCTCCGACGAGGTCACCGACGTCAACTAGCTGCCTTCCTTCAATGGGCGAAGGCTAACTGCCCTTTTACAGTTTCTCTCCTTTTGACAGGCTCAGGAGACAACCTTTACAGATCCTTTCTCTCCTCTCTTTACAACTCAAGACTTGAAGAACAGAAGGAGGAGAACTTTAGGACTTTACACAAATTTGAGCTCTTAGAATCACTGAAAAGATCAAGAATTCGATGTGGATCTGTATCTTTTCAGTGCTGAATGGGTGGGGTATTTATAGGCCCCAACCCAATTCAAAATTCGAGCTCAAAACCATCAAATCCCGGAATTCCGGGATCAGGCGGTTGCACCTCTTGACTGGAGAGGTTGCACCGCCTGGCAGAGCTCGAAGACTGAGCTCAGGCGGATGCACCTCTCTGTCAGGGGTGGTTGCACCTTCCTGCCAGAGCTCGAAGACCGAGCTCAGGCGATGCATCACCTGTCCAAGGAGGTTGCATCACTCTGCCAGAGCTCGAAGACCGAGCTCGGTGGTTGCACCTCTCGGCAGAGCTCGGAACTTGAGCTCTGGCGGTGCTACCTCTTGACAGAGGAGGTTGCACCGCCCAGTCTAGCTCGAAGACTGAGCTCTGGGCGGTTGCACCTCTTGGCTGGGGCGGTTGCACCTCCCAGCCTCGCAGCCCTGGCGGTTGCACCTCCTGGTGCAATCAGGGTCCGAATGGTTCGCTCCATTCGGCCCAATTTGAATCTTTTCAGGGGCCCAATTGCCCCAAGATTAAGCTAATGGGATCACCTCCCATTTTCAAGCTTAATCATCATGCTAACTACGATTAACTCTAAGACAACTTCTGCAGCTTTGCTCCGATGCGTCAATCGCTTCTTCCGGCGAGTTTTCGGCCAACTTCCGTCGATCATCCGATAAACCCTCGGTGATCCTTCTGCGGACATCCGGCATACTCCTGGACTTTGCGACGATCCACTTGGCGAGTTCCGACGAGCTTCGCTTGGCAAGCTTCTGGACTTCTCGGATCTGTTCTCGCTGAACCTCCGACGACCGTCCGAACTTCCGTCGAACTCTCGAACTCCCAACGTGATCATGATCTTGACTCCGGCGCAACACCTGCTGCTTGTCTTACTCTCATCGTAGTTAATCCTGCACAATAAATCAAAACTTCGATCGAGACAATTAATCCTAAGCAATTAACCAAGTTGTCCGACATGTCATTGGTCCCTCGACGCTTCGTCCGATTCTTCGGCGCATCGTCCTCTTCTGCAGCCTATTGCCCAATCGGCCAGTTGACTCTGCAACTCCGATATCCTTGGCACAATACCCGCTCTTCTTGGCCCGATGCCCGAGTCCACGGCCCGAAGCCTTCTGTCGATACGTCGACCGATCCACCGGCCCGACGTCCAATCTTCTGACATGTTCCTTCGGCACAACATGATTTTCCTGCTTTAATTGTCTCATCCTGATCGAAGCATCCTGCGTCACTCAAAACGCAGATTAAATCATAAACATATATCAAGTGGTTTCATCATCAAAATACGAGATTCAACAATCTCCCCCTTTTTGATGATGACAACCACTTGATGACGGAGTTAAACTTAACTCCCGGAGTTTAAACAAACTCCCCCTATCAATATGCCATATTGATAGAACCTTGAATTCAAACTGAATTCAAGTTATTGCAATATTCATCATGAATACTTGCAACACGTCAACATGAACATATGCATAAACTTATGCATCACATGTCATGTCATCAACATACTTTCATCAACATACTTCTCCCCCTTTGTCATCAACAAAAAGAAGAAGTATCACAATCAAGTGTTTGTGATATTGATTCAACTCATTGCATGAAAAACATAGTATCAAGTTTTATCATCATGCAATCTTGGAGCTAGAAGATTTAGCAAGTGTTATATCATGCTTAGAACATTCATGCCATCAAGTTTTAGATATTCAAGTTTTATAACATATAAGATAGCACTTTTGGTAATGTTCAAGATAGCAAGTTCTATATCATGCAAGCTAGCAAATTAGAGATGTTCAAGAAGGCAACTCTTGCTTCTTGAAAATTTTGCTCACTTTGCTAGATGCGCAAGTTAGCATTTTTGCCTCTTGAGATAGGCAAGATAGCACATTTGCTTCTTTTGAGATAGCAACTTTTTGCTTCTCTTTAGACCAACAAGCTAGCAATTTTTATGATATACAAGTTTCACAATATATAAGCTAGCAAAAATTTTGAAAGCAAATGCAAGATAAATTTCTTGTGTAAGCTCATGATTCTTTCTTCCTATTGCAATGTGCAAATTGCAAGTTTTGCTTCTTGAGATATTCAAGATAGTGATGTTCAAGAAGACAATTTTTCTTCTTGAAATAAGCAAGTTAGCAATCTTTGCTTCTTAAAATAGGTAAGCTAGCAATCAAGTTTTTGCATCTTCTTGGCTTGTACAAGCTAGCTATCTCCCCCTTTGTCATTGTAAAAAAGAAAGAGAGAATACAGTTTTGTAGGTCTCTTTTCCTTTTACAACGATTTCAAAATCATGACAAATGATGAATAATTAAGTTATGAATGTCAAGACAATTTTTCATCATGAATGTTTTATCATTGCATGCATCATTATTGAAGTATTACATGCATGATATCATATCACCATTCATAATTACATTAATGTTTCAATATAACAATTTCTTCTCAAAATGTGTAACTTGGCACTCATAGCATTTTAAATCATGATTTACATTATATGCAATACATCACATCATAATTAGAAAGCACAAGTATTGCATGCATAATTGCACATCATAAATGTTTCATATCATGATGGTATCAATTTTGTCAAATTATATCCTACCATGCATGACCAAAACTTCTCCCCATTTTATCATTGAAAACAAGAAGAAAGTAGGGGGAAGAGCATAAAAGTGTTAAATATTTCAATCATTTCAAGGCATTTACATCATAGATCAAGTCATGATTCGTGATTCATCATAAAGCAAGTTAGTTTTCAATCATCACATAAGGCATTCAAGAAATTTTTGAAACATAGGAGAATGATTAATTTAAGCATACAATGTTTCAATCCAATTTAAGTCATGAATATTAATGTTTTCATATTGTGAGTATCAATTCATGACTACCACAAGATATTATTTGTGACTTCAATTTTGCAAGATCAAGATTATGATTTAGATAAAACTTATTCAAATTAAATCATTAACTTGAAGTTCATAATCAAGTCATTAAAATTAATTTCGAGATTCATAAAATATCATGAAATCATTAATCTCGATCAAATGGGAAAAGCATTTTTTTAAAAGATTCTTTTTCATCTAAGCATGCCTTAGTCTTTATATGCCAAATTAAGATAAGTATAAGGCAAAGAAATCTTGTATTATGAGATATATGATATCAAGGCTCATGATTCATTTGAAAAGATATAGTACAAAGAGCAACTTGAAACATTCTTATCAAAGATCACATTTTAAAATATTCCAAGTTTCAAGATATCAATATGACACTTCATTGAATTGCATTTCATTTGAAGAAACCCTTTTTGATAAATGTAGGGAGCATAATGAACGATCTTGATTTATAAAGAGCTTCATGTTATAATTATCAAGATCATGATTATGATTATTCTCTTTAGCAAGGAATCACAAAAGCACTTTATTTTTGCATAAGAAATCTCATTGTATTATGATTTATAAATTCTTTTTCTGCACATAAATCATAGGAGATATGAATGTGAAACAAATCTTTGCAAGCAAAAAACACTATCATTCATATTTCAAGATGGAATTTATAAGCAGGAATCATTTCATCAAATCTATTTTAGAAAAATATTTTTTAATAAGTGTATGAGAAAATCTGATTGTTAGGATATCAATTGTTAAGTGAATCCGAAAATGAAATTAACATTTTCATATATTCAGACATGATTTTTGCTATAGATCTTGAAATTAAATCAAGAAGATCAAACAAGCTCATGATCATGGATAACTTAAAATCTCACGCATAAAATTGTTAATAACCATTTAATATTACATCTTTATGCATTACTTTAAATCAAACGTGATTTCATTCAACAATGTTAATCAAACATGATACACATTATTACTTCTTAACCATGATCAAAATCATTTTATTTGTTTATCATGCAATATTATCATTTTTGAAATTATCAGCATGATCATAATTTTTGTATTTTTATTTTTAAACATGTAATTTTCAAGAAAATTAATTCTAAACTAAAAAAGAAAATATATCATGAAAGCATCAAGTAATTTTAAAATAAACCAAAGGCATTTTATTTACCTCAATGTCGTAGGCTGGTAAGGCGTAGTTTGCCGCCTCGCTTTTGTTGACTTTCTTGTCTTCAGAGGAGCTCGATTCATCCCAATTTTTGCTCTTCTTCTTACGTTTAAAGCAAGTATTTCCATTCTTTTTGCTTTTTAATTTTCGTTTCATTTGTATTTTAAGTTCACCATCACTTGAGCTTATGCTCGAGTGGTCTTCAAATGTTCTATGTCCCAAATCCTTCCTGTTCTTTGGAAGGTTGGTTTGTTCATCATTGTCCTCATCACTTGAGTCATCGCTCAAGTGGCATTCATTTGTCCAGAGTTCCAAATCCTTCCTGTTCTTTGGAAGGTGATTGTGTTCAACAGGTTCATCATGTGCATTGTGCACCATTTCATATGTCATCAATGAACCAATTAGTTCTTCAAGTGGTAAGTTGTTTAGATTTTTAGCTTCTTGTATTGCAGTTACTTTTGAATCCCACTTTTTAGAAAGAGAACGCAAAATTTTGTTTACGAGTTCAAAATCCGAAAAACATTTTCCAAGAGCTCTTAAACTATTGACGACATCCGTGAAACGGGTGTACATGTCGCCTATAGTCTCGCTTGGTTGCATTTGAAAAAGCTCGAAATCATGCAATAAAAAGTTAACTTTCGAGTCTTTGACTCTACTAGTTCCCTCGTGCGTGATTTCAAGTGTTCGCCAAATGTCAAAAGCCGTTTCGAACGTGGAAATCCGATTGAACTCATTTTTGTCCAAAGCGCAAAATAAGGCATTCATAGCCTTTGCGTTTAAAGAAAAATAATTCTTTTCCAAAACCGACCATTCATTCATTGGTTTAGAGGGAAGTTGAAAACCGTTTTCAACGATATTCCATAAATCCAGATTTAGAGAAATTAAGAAAACTCTCATTCGAGTTTTCCAATAAGTGTAGTTCACTCCATTAAAGAACGGTGGACGAAAGACCGAAAAGCCCTCTTGAAGAGCCATTTCTCTCGGGTGTAAATCCGAAATGAGAAATACCCCGCTCTGATACCAATTGTTAGGATCGAGAGCACTAAGAGGGGGGGGGGTGAATTAGTGCAGCGGAAATCTTACAGCGATTTAAAAACCGAAAGCTGCGTTCGTCCGATAAAAATCGATTTCGATATAAAAGAAGAATCATAGTGCAGTTTGCGTCTAAGCGCAGTTTTGCGTCTAAGCGCAGTTTGCGTCTAAACACAGTTTGCGTCTAAGCGCAGTTTGCGTCTAAGCACAGTTTGCGTCTAAGCGCAGTTTGCGTCTAAACTCAGTTTTACGTCCAAACGCAGTTTTACGTCCAAACGCAGTTTTACGTCTAAACGCAGTTTTGCGTCTAAACGCAGTTTTACGTCTAAACGCAGTTTTACGTCTAAACGCAGTTTTGCGTCTAAACGCAGTTTTACGTCTAAACGTAATTTTACGTCTAAATGTAGTTTTGCGTCTAAAAGCAGTTTTGAACCTTGAAAAGCGTTTTACGTAGAAAGCAATTTGCAGTTATAAATGGAATCCGAATGTAAGCGAAAACTGCAGTGTGAAGATCGTACGAAAACACGATTTACGTTTGAATGCAGATTCTGAAAGATCAGAGCTTAGAAACTTGTTCGTGAAGGCGCAGAGGGCAGTAGCAATGTAGGAGGTTTGCAGTAATGATAAAGTGCTCAAGGTAAAAGCAAACCAGAGATTTAGAGTGGTTCGGTCAGTCTTGACCTACTCCACTTTTGGCTTCCTCCTCCGACGAGGTCACCGACGTCAACTAGCTGCCTTCCTTCAATGGGCGAAGGCTAACTGCCCTTTTACAGTTTCTCTCCTTTTGACAGGCTCAGGAGACAACCTTTACAGATCCTTTCTCTCCTCTCTTTACAACTCAAGACTTGAAGAACAGAAGGAGGAGAACTTTAGGACTTTACACAAATTTGAGCTCTTAGAATCACTGAAAAGATCAAGAATTCGATGTGGATCTGTATCTTTTCAGTGCTGAATGGGTGGGGTATTTATAGGCCCCAACCCAATTCAAAATTCGAGCTCAAAACCATCAAATCCCGGAATTCCGGGATCAGGCGGTTGCACCTCTTGACTGGAGAGGTTGCACCGCCTGGCAGAGCTCGAAGACTGAGCTCAGGCGGATGCACCTCTCTGTCAGGGGTGGTTGCACCTTCCTGCCAGAGCTCGAAGACCGAGCTCAGGCGATGCATCACCTATCCAAGGAGGTTGCATCACTCTGCCAGAGCTCGAAGACCGAGCTCGGTGGTTGCACCTCTCGGCAGAGCTCGGAACTTGAGCTCTGGCGGTGCTACCTCTTGACAGAGGAGGTTGCACCGCCCAGTCTAGCTCGAAGACTGAGCTCTGGGCGGTTGCACCTCTTGGCTGGGGCGGTTGCACCTCCCAGCCTCGCAGCCCTGGCGGTTGCACCTCCTGGCTGGGGCGGTTGCACCTCCCAGCCTCGCAGCCCTGGCGGTTGCACCTCCTAGTGCAATCAGGGTCCGAATGGTTCGCTCCATTCGGCCCAATTTGAATCTTTTCAGGGGCCCAATTGCCCCAAGATTAAGCTAATGGGATCACCTCCCATTTTCAAGCTTAATCATCATGCTAACTACGATTAACTCTAAGACAACTTCTGCAGCTTTGCTCCGATGCGTCAATCGCTTCTTCCGGCGAGTTTTCGGCCAACTTCCGTCGATCATCCGATAAACCCTCGGTGATCCTTCTGCGGACATCCGGCATACTCCTGGACTTTGCGACGATCCACTTGGCGAGTTCCGACGAGCTTCGCTTGGCAAGCTTCTGGACTTCTCGGATCTGTTCTCGCTGAACCTCCGACGACCGTCCGAACTTCCGTCGAACTCTCGAACTCCCAACGTGATCATGATCTTGACTCCGGCGCAACACCTGCTGCTTGTCTTACTCTCATCGTAGTTAATCCTGCACAACAAATCAAAACTTCGATCGAGACAATTAATCCTAAGCAATTAACCAAGTTGTCCGACATGTCATTGGTCCCTCGACGCTTCGTCCGATTCTTCGGCGCATCGTCCTCTTCTACAGCCTATTGCCCAATCGGCCAGTTGACTCTGCAACTCCGATATCCTTGGCACAATACCCGCTCTTCTTGGCCCGATGCCCGAGTCCACGACCCGAAGCCTTCTGTCGATACGTCGACCGATCCACCGGCCCGACGTCCAATCTTCTGACATGTTCCTTCGGCACAACATGATTTTCCTGCTTTAATTGTCTCATCCTGATCGAAGCATCCTGCGTCACTCAAAACGCAGATTAAATCATAAACATATATCAAGTGGTTTCATCATCAAAATACGAGATTCAACAATCATGATCTTGACTCCGGCGCAACACCTGCTGCTTGTCTTACTCTCATCGTAGTTAATCCTGCACACTTATCTCAACACATAGATTAGATAACAAATGACAATTGACTTCATCATCAAAATCCGAGATTCAACAGACACATTATTGTCCATTCAGGAAATTGAGTCCAAACAAATTGATTTGGGTTCCTAAAGGAACCATGACAAATTCTATGCAACATGATAAAAAATGTAGATCTATTTGTGAGGAACCCAAAAGTAAATGGGTACCTAAAAACCATCCCTTCCTATAAAATAAAAAATAAAAAAATAAAAAAAAAGGTTAAAACCTTAGGCTGGAGCAAGAATTAATGTTCTGCTCCTTGATTCTCAACGGTCACGACCCAAACGAAATTTGGATACAACAACAAGTGGTAATTATGAAATCACAAAAGCAAATTGGATACAACCTAATGTGACTTTTCAAATCACAAACACATGTACGACATTAGGAGTATGCACGTAAAAAGTTCTATCTTGTTCGTACAAGCGATTGTGCCTTGAAACAAAACACACACGTAATCATGTAAGCAATGTTAATTGCTATGAATCAAAACTCTCCTCAAAACAAAACCTACCTGATCAAATTACAATTTTCACTACCTACAAGCGGTGGCACCTCTCCAGCCAGCGGTGGCACCTCCAGCCATCACGAGTTGCCAGCGGTTGCACCGCTCCAGCCAGAGGTGCAACCGCCCGCAACTCTGCCCTTTTAAACCCTCACTAGGGCCGGCGGTGAAACCGATCCCAACTCACTTCCCCTTCATTCTCCACTCCTCCAAGCCTCCTCCATCCTCATTTCACTCCATTTAGCCTCCCAAATACCTCCCATTTCGGAGCAAAACATCAAGAATCTCTCCCTATTTTGAAGACTTCACTAAGGTATTCTCTAAGAACCTCTAAAATTCTGTTTTGTTCACTCTTGTTCATCTTTATCACTTTAAACAGCAGTAGCTATGGGTTCTAGAAGATCCTCAAGGGATAAGGGAAAGAGGAGATTAGTAGAAGAGTTTGATCTCACTCTTTTTGATTCCAAAAACCATGCTGAAAAATTTCTCTCCTTCGAACTAAGAAGCATCAATAAGGGAAAATACGTAGATCTGAATGAACTAAGAGATGTAGAGACTATCCAATGGTTTGCAAACCTAAATCTACTTCCAATCTTGCAGATCAACGAACCCATTTATTCTAGACTAGTTAGATTGTTTTACAACAACATGCAAATAGATGATGAAGAAAAGATGTCAACCTATCTCTTAGGACAACACATCTCAATCACTGATAGATTCATTTGTCATATGATAGGTATTCCCACGAAAAGCATAGGACTTTACTTTAGAGGATTATGGGATGAAAAAACCATTGAAACATCCTACGTTGAAGCCTTAGGAACAATCCTTGCCGATCCTAACATAGAATTTGTTCCTAAAAGTTGTGAACATCTACTGCATTTTAACACTAAGATACTTCATCATATTATGACTAGTATAATTCTTCCTAAACAATACCATCATGATGAAGTGAGTCAATTAGAATTAGGAATTATGTACCTAATCATGAAAGGACGTGACATTTGTCTTGGCTATCTGATCCAACAAAACATGTTAGAATTATCTAAGAAAGATATGATGCTCCCATATGGTGGAATAATTACTAGAATAATGAAAGCTTACGACATTCAAATACCACTAGAAGAAGAAGTAATGAAAGTAGATAGATTCAGCATAATAAACAAAAATCTACTTCACCGACTAAGATGTCACTATAGAAACGGTAACTGGGTTAGAATGCCTAGAAGAACTGATCCCCCTCAGCCTAAACCTGAACCTGAACCAGAGCCGGAAACCCCAGTCTTTAGGAGTACCCAATCTCCTCCGATCTGTCCCTTTGAGGAAACACATCCGGTTGAGCAAACTCACACATCATCCATCGAAGATATCGGGATTCGGATGGACCGATTTGAACAAAGACAAGAACGGCTTGAACTTCGACAAGATCAAATCCTAATCGAGCTGCAGCTAATCCATCAACAATTTGACTCTTTACTTAGGCACTTTAATCTTCCACCTCATGAATGAGCTTGTATGAACATCTGCTGTTTTTGATATGACATATTGTAAACTCCTTATGTTATTCATGAAGCACTTTGTTTTTATGGTTGCCTGATATGCTGTACATATGTTACCCTGATATGGTTATCTTTGTTTGTGTAAGCATATTTGCAAACATCTCTTGTTGTTTATCTCGGATTTTGCACTGAAACTAAAAAGGTTTAAAAGCCTATGCCTTGAAAAATATGAAGCAACATACCAATGTAGTTGATAAGTCAGCAGTATGACATTGATATAGTTGCTATTACTAATATGATTGCTATCATGCCCTGTATCAAGATATCAAACAAAAATTTGCATCGTACGAGCTGATATCTTACCATGTGATGCAATCCTACACTTGCTAAAATAAAAATCTTGCTATGCAATATGATGGAATGCTGCACTTGAAATAGTTGTGTTACTACATCAAAAGCTTAACACTCAAGAACAAAACACATTGATATTAGACATCACTTTATACGAGATCATGTCACTAATCATGATGTAACCATAGAGTTTATTGATACCAAACATCAACTAGCTGATATCTTTACAAAACCCCTATGTGAAGAACAATTTGATTACATAAGAAGAGAATTAGGAATGTTGATGTGTCCGAATACTTAAACTAGTTAAAACTATTTTTCGGATGTTATTACATGCCTTGATATCGCTTGATCAAATATGTAGCAAATTATGTGACAAATATTTTTAGCCAAATGCATGTAAAAAGTTCATTTTTCGGTTTGTATGCTAAAAATGGGATGTTCCTAAACACTCTTATGAAAACTTTTTGAAAAATAACTTTCCTCCTTCAAGCAACAAACAATAAAGAGATATTAAAAGTATTATATGACTTCCTTTATGTGCTTGATAATGCTATCATGCTTTTTGTTGATGACAAAGGGGGAGAAACATATGAATTGATAAACACTATGTCATAGCTGAACTGCCATAATCATGTCTATGTCATAGTTGCAAATACTTGAGTGATGCTATAAACAATGTCATAGTTATGCCATCCTTGCATCACCAAGAGATATATGAACATGTGCTTTAGTTTGCATCATGTCTTGATTTGATATTCTATCTTGTGAAGTAAATGCAAACTTGCAAATGTGTGCATCATGTAATAATCCTTCGCAGCGTTATATGATTACATGATGAATAGTTACAAACACTATCATACAAACTTGATGATGTATGTCATGCCTTGACATCATTCTTGAAGAGATACATCATGATGGGAGCATTGATAAGTTTAACTGATCTAACTTATCAATACATCACTTGAATTCTTAGGTCTTGAATTCAAGGTTGACTTATCTCAACTATGGCATATAGATAGGGGGAGTTAAGGATAACTCCATTATCAATTGATTGTCATCATCAAAAAGGGGGAGATTGTTGAATCTCGGATTTTGATGATGAAGTCAATTGTCATTTGTTATCTAATCTATGTGTTGAGATAAGTGTGCAGGATTAACTACGATGAGAGTAAGACAAGCAGCAGGTGTTGCGCCGGAGTCAAGATCATGATCACGTTGGGAGTTCGAGAGTTCGACGGAAGTTCGGACGGTCGTCGGAGGTTCAGCGAGAACAGATCCGAGAAGTCCAGAAGCTTGCCAAGCGAAGCTCGTCGGAACTCGCCAAGTGGATCGTCGCAAAGTCCAGGAGTATGCCGGATGTCCACAGAAGGATCACCGAGGGTTTATCGGATGATCGACGGAAGTTCGCCGGAAACTCGCCGGAAGAAGCGATTGACGCATCGGAGCAAAGCTGCAGAAGTTGTCTTAGAGTTAATCGTAGTTAGCACGATGATTAAGCTTGAAAATGGGAGGTGATCCCATTAGCTTAATCTTGGGGCAATTGGGCCCCTGAAAAGATTCAAATTGGGCCGAATGGAGCGAACCATTCGGACCCTGATTGCACCAGGCGGTGCAACCGCCCAGGCCAGGAGGTGCAACCGCCAGGGCTGTGTCTCCCAGCTAGACTGGGCGGTGCAACCGCCCATAGCTCAGTCTTCGAGCTAGACTGGGCGGTGCAACCTCCTATGTCAAGAGGTAGCACCGCCAGAGCTCAAGTTTCGAGCTCTGCTAGGCGGTGCAACCACCGAGCTCAGTCTTCGAGCTCTGGCAGAGAGGTGCATCAGCCTGAGCTCAGTTTCGAGCTCTGCCAGGTGATGCAACCACCGAGCTCAGTCTTCGAGCTCTGGCAAAGAGGTGCATCAGCCTGAGCTCAGTTTCGAGCTCTGCCAGGTGATGCAACCACCGAGCTCAGACTTCGAGCTCTGCCAGGCGGTGCAACCACTGAGCTCAGTCTTCGAGCTCTGCCAGGCGGTGCAACCATCGAGATCAGTCTTCGAGCTCTGGCAGAGAGGTGCAATCGCCTGAGCTCAGTCGTCGAGCTCTGCCAGGCGGTGCCACCTCTCCAGTCAAGAGGTGCAACCGCCTGATCCCAGAATTCTGGGATTTGATCGATTTGATCGTTTTGAGCTCCAAATTTGAACTGGGTTGGGGCCTATAAATACGCCACCCATTCAGCACTGAAGAGATATAGATCCACACCGAATTCTTGATCTTTTCAGTGATTCTAAGAGCTCAAATTTGTGTAAAATCCTAAAGTTCTCCTCCTTCTGTTCTTCAAGTCTTGAGTTGTAAAGAGAGGAGAGAAAGGATCTGTAAAGGTTGTCTCCTGAGCCTGTCAAAAGGAGAGAAACTGTAAAAGGGCAGTTAGCCTTCGCCCATTGAAGGAAGGCAGGTAGTTGACGTCGGTGACCTCGTCGGAGGAGGAAGCCAAAAGTGGAGTAGGTCAAGACTGACCGAACCACTCTAAATCTCTGGTTTGCTTTTACTTTGAGCACTTTATCATTACTGCAAACCTCCTACATTGCTACTGCACTCTGCGCCTTTACGAACAAGTTTATAAGCTCTGATCTTTCAGAATCTGCATTCAAACGTAAATCGTGTTTTCGTACGATCTTCACACTGCAGCTTACGCTTACATTCGGATTCCATTTATAACTGCAAATTGCTTTCTACGTAAAACGCTTTTCAAGGTTCAAAACTGCTTTTAGATGCAAAACTACATTTAGACGTAAAATTACGTTTAGACGTAAAACTGCGTTTAGACGCAAAACTGCGTTTAGACGTAAAACTACGTTTAGACGTAAAACTGCGTTTAGACGTAAAACTACGTTTAGACGCAAAACTGCGTTTAGACGTAAAACTGCGTTTAGACGTAAAACTGCGTTTAGACGCAAAACTACGTTTAGACGTAAAACTGCGTTTAGACGTAAAACTGCGTTTGGACGTAAAACTGCGCTTAGACGCAAACTGCGCTTAAACGCAAACTGTGCTTAGACGCAAACTGCGTTCTGACGCAAACTGCGCTTAGACGCAAATTGCGCTTAGACGCAAACTGCGCTGTGATTCTGCTTTTATATCGAAATCGTTTTTTATCGGATGAATGCAGCTTTCGTTTTTAAATTGCTGTAAGATTTCCGCTGCACTAATTCACCCCCCCCCCCTCTTAGTGCTCTCGATCCTAACAGCCCTTTCCCTTCTTAAGAGACCTTTCTGCTTTCCTTTTCTTTTTTGTCTCACTAGTGTAGAGAACTGGCTTCTCTTTCTTAATAGTACTCTCTGCCACCTCAACATATTGAGGAGCTCTGGGAGAGTCACCTCAAACTTGTTCATATTAAAATTCATTATGAACTGTGAAAAGGAATCTGGTAGGGACTGAAGCACAATGTCCACACACAAGTTATCCTCTAGGACCATTCCTAGACTTGTGAGTTTCTCTATCCACTCAATCATCTTTAGGACATGGTTCTGAACCGGTGTCCCCTCAGTCATCCTAGCGCAGAAGAGGCTCTTGGATATCTCATATCGCTGAGTCCTTCCCTGTTCCTCAAACAATTTGTGGACATGTAGGAGAATGGATCCGACATCCATCTTTTCATGTTGTCTCTGTAACTCAGGAGTCATAGAGCCCAACATATAGCACTGAGCAAGAGTGGAGTCATCAATGTACTTCACGTAGCGAGCGATCTCATCCTCGTTTGTCCCTTCTTCAGGCGTAGGCATCATTGTATCAAGGACGTACATGATTTTCTCCGCTGTGAGAACAATTCTCAAGTTACGGAGCCAATCCGTATAATTTGGACCAGTGAGGCGTTTGACATCAAGTATGCCACGTAAGAGATTTGAAAGCGACATTTTCTGAAAATAAAGATGCAACAGAAATGAATAACATGCAGATTTTGTAAAAAATAAACTATCAAGATATGAACTTCTATCTTAATATGCTCCCACTATTTTACTAACGAGTCTCCGGCAGACTTCTAGTGAGGATCATGATCCAATCAGCATCTTAGTGTAACCTCGAGGGACTCGACCAATCACACTAAGCCTAAAAGGTAGGCAACTCTTGTCGATCACAACTCCTTGTGATTCCCGTTCTGTTCAGCCTCCGAATCACCATGGCCTCGAGGGACTCGACCAACCATGATGCTCGGTTAAGTCAACACCTTCGTTACAAGATGAGTCTGATTTGATGATATACCCTCGAGGGACTCGACCAAGCATACCATGCCCTTAGGTCACCGGTGACATCTCTATGTCGTAAGCAAGATAGCGAATCGCGATATAGGTGAGTCTCGAGGGACTCGACCAACACAACCTACAACGGGAATCGGTTCCTACTTATAACGATGGAAGGCCACGTGGGTCAATATAATTGCCTCACGTTTACTGACTTAATATTATCGAAAGATGTTTCTATGATTTGGTCTCCTAATATGACATGTCACACATATACATATTTAATATATATCTACATCGCATGCAAATATATATACATATCTAGTATGTGTATAAGCAATCACACTAGATGATCATGGACCACAACCTAATATGATTAGGCCCGAGCCAATAGGCCTAATCACTCACATCAAGATCTATGTGTGCAACGGTGCATCTCCATGCCCTATGATCGTCCATCTCGTCATCGTTGGTTCCGTCGACATCTTGATGCATCTTCATGCATCACGATCGTCCGTCTCGTGGGTCCCGCTATCGCATCCACGCTCCCGCTGTGCCTCCTCATGTGATTACAACTTAATCATAGGCACGCAGGCCCGACAATAAACGAGAAATATAATGGAGGCTCGCAGACCTCAATAATAATAATCACAAGTACACACATCACACGGTCTATGATCATCCGTCCACACATCATACATCACATATATAAATAATCATCATCATGTAGGACTACTAGATAATAATAAAAATAATAATCAACTAAACCTTTTAATTAATTAATATTTTCTGAAATCAGGGACATGTAGGGAATTTCATAATTCCTAAGGGTATTTTCGTAATTTAGATAAAAGACAAAAATTATAATTTCTCAAATTCACAGGGACAAAACTATCTTTTTGCCCAAAACCCTAATTCCCTCTTACTACTGCCGCCGCCGCCACCCTACTAGCGGCAGTGTGTGCGGCGGGGCGAGGGCGGTGCCCTTGCCTGCAAGTGGCACGCCCGTTGGTGGTGCTGCCGCTGCAGGTGGGCGCTGCCGCCTCCGTGAGTGGTTATGCCGGCGGGGCAACGCCCGCAATCGGTGCTGTCCCGCCGGGCGGCCGCCCCTGTGGTAGGGATTTCGCCTACGGGAGTAGCGGCGGCAAGCGCCGCTGCCCTGCTGTCACGGACTTAGCTGGATTTGCCTAAGGCGTGCAGCACCCTTGCGTGTCCGTCCGCAAAGGTCAGCCTCCCCAAAGTCTCCCATTGTCCCCTTAGGACCAACAAAAGAGAGAACGGGCTAGAGATAACGCCTCAATTGGGATCCACAAGCAAACATCTCCGAAAAACACTTCATAGACAATGCAAATTACAAACAGACTTTACAAGCTCTGAACAGTGGCACAACAAAGGGTAAAATGGTCCATTACAGACCAATGGTCTCTCGCACGTGTCCACATGACATAACCTTTATTTACAAGCCTAAAGATGACACCAACCCAACTAAAATGGGACTATTGAGCCTTCGGCCGCCCCTCTACATGCTGTACAAGGTATGAACATGCCAAAAGACACGGACATACATAAACATTACATCAAACACCTTGTTTAAAAGTTTGTCCGTGATATTCTCCCCCACTTATTCCTTCGACGTCCTCGTTGAAGCCTTTGTCGACACTGCAACTCCTCGCCTTTGCTGAGTCTTCAATCTTCTGCTCCAGCTACAATGCGCCTCTTGGCTCCTTGCTGCTCTCCGCTGTTGTTTTTGAGTAGTCGAACCTTTGATCCGCCATGCTGCTTCAACTCACCAATGACTCTGACTCTGGTGTGGGGTTGGTTGAGTTGTGTTGATCCTTGTTGATTCCTGCGGATCCCCCAAATGAAGGAAAAGACCATCCTTACTGCGCCAGTCTCTCGAATTTCTCATGCTGCTAGAACTGGTTGGATGCTTGTTGGAGCTTTAACGAGCATCATCTCGCAAACTTCTGAAGTTTTGGGTCCTTCCTCCACAAAATATGCTCATTGACTCTTCTTTCACTTAGTTGTCACATCCAAGTAGGTTCGCATAACTTCCGCTTTCGATTGGTATTTCGTTAGGAAATGAAGTGGACAATCTACTCTCAGTAGCACTAATCACCGTTGGTGAGGATTTGACAACTATTGTCTTCCATTATCTTCGAAGGGTCATTGAACTTGTGCAGAGCTCCTCTGCTGGATAGATAAGAGAATTGGGGTACTTGGTTTTGCCCATTCTTTTAAGAGTTGAGAAGACAAAGGTTACTTGACTTCGCCCGCCTCCTTGAGATTATACCTCATGCATCGAGCTGGTTACTAGCCTTCGCCTGCTCTTTGCTCACACTTCTGAAGCACTTGAAGTGTTTGCACTCCTTGCGTTGAGTTAGCTATTGTGATTCACCTTCTTAATGCCATCGAACTTCTGGAATGCGGGAAGTTTTCACCCCAACTTGGAGTAATTCTCTGATAGATGAGGTTGCCTCTGGGATTATACCGTCTTCTCCATCAACCCTGCCGCCTACTCCACTGAGTAGCAAAGGTACAGCACCACGTACTGCCTGCTTCGTTCCTTGGTTATGCACACTTGCATGACCCGAAGTCCTTCACTTTCGGCTATCTTGTTAAGAAACTTGTTGACACCGGTCTTACGAAGTTTCTTGGCCTCTGACCTTCAGCCTTGTCTCGGTACTTGGAGATTGCCTTTGCATTCTCCACCTCCTCGGCCCCTTTCACGACCAAGCGCTCTCCCTCCATGAGAGCAAGGGATCAATGACTTTCACGGAAGTCCCGCCTCTGTGGTACCATGGCGCTGCCATGCCCATGGCCCTTCTATCCGTCGCCTCGCATCCACATCCCTTTTCTTCACGATCAGTAGATATGTCTCTGTGACACTCCTCTGAGTCCACCTCCATTCTAACTGATGCTTGATTTTGGGTAGCTAAGTTCCTCTGGACTCGTCGTCGCTTCCTCGCCCCTTTCGACCCCCTGCTTCAACACCTCTGTGTTCTCCAAGCAGTCCGTTTGGTCGATGGAAAGACAGACTGCAACTCCCATGCATGGCCTCTACCATCACGTTGTAGGGTTTGCACCAATTCTGTTCTCCTTAACTTCCTTGGTAGCAACGTTCGCTTACTCGGCCTTGTCCTCAGACTTGCCGGGCTCCCTTAAGCGAATATGAGCTCTAGAGCAATCCAACTCTCCAGCCGCTTCGATCATACCTCTGCATGATCAAGTTCCTCCCATGGAACTCACTAGTACTTGCATTCGAACTTTTCCCTTGGTTGAACCCAGCCCCCATATGTTGATGACTAAGGTTTTCATCCGATACAAAATTCGTGGTGGGTCTTCCGTGCATGCTTCGAATTTTGCATCGGATGAAAGCCATGGAGGGGGACTTGATCATCAGCATATGGGGGCTGTGTTCCACCAAGGGAAAAGTTCGAATGCAAGTACCAGTGAGCCCCATGGGGGGGGGGAGACTTGATCATGCAGAGGTATGCTCGAAGCAGCTGGAGAGTTGGACTGCTCCATAGCTCATATTCTCTTAAGGGAGCCCGGCAAGTCAGAGGATAATGTCGAGTAAGCGAACATTGCTACCAAGGAACCTAAGGAGAACAGAATCAGTGCAAACCCTACAACGTGATGGCGGAGGCCATGCATGGGAGTTGCAGTCTGTCTTTCCATCGACCAAAGGGAGCTGCTTGGAGAACACAGAGGTGTTGAAGCAGGGGGTCGAAAGGGGCGAGGAAGCGACGACGAGTCCAATGGGACTTAGCTACCCAAAATCAAGCATCAGTTAGAATGGAGGTGGAGTCGGAGGAGTGCCACAGAGGTATATCTACCGATTGTGAAGAAAAGGGATGCAGATGCGAGGCGACGGATAGTAGTGCCATGGGCATGGCAGTGCAATGGTACCGTAGGGGCGGGACTTCCGTGAAAGTTATTGATCCCTTGCTCTCATGGAGGGAGAGTGCTTGGTCATGAAAGGGGCCGAGGAGGTGGAGCATGCAGAGGTAATCTCCAAGTACCGAGACAAGATTGAAGGGCAGAGGCCGAGGAACTTCGTAAGACCGGTGTCAATGAACTTCTCATCAAGATAGCCGAAAGTGAAGGACTTCGGGTCATACAAGAGTGCATAACCAAGGAACGAAGCAGGCAGTATGTGGTGCTGTACCTTTACTACTCAGTGGAGTAGGCGGCAGGGTTGATGGAGAAGACGGTACAATCCCATAGGCAACCAAACCTATGAGAGAATTTCTCCAAGTTGGGGTGAAAACTTCCTGCATTCCAGAAGTTCGATGGCATTGAGAAGGTGAATCACAGTAACTAACTCAACGCAAGGAGTACAAACACTTCAAGTGCTTCAGAAGTGTGAGCAAAGAGCAGGCGAAGGCTAGTAACATTTGCCTTCTCAACCCTTAAGAGAATGGGCAAAACTAAGTACCCCAATTCTCTTATCTATCCAGCAAAGGAGCTCTGCACAAATTCAAAGACCCTTCGAAGACAATGGAAGACAATAGTTGTCAAATCCTCACGATTGGTGATCAGTGCTACTAAGAGTAGATTGTCCGCTTCATTTCCCAACGAAATGCCAATCGAAAGCAGAAGTGATGCGAACCTACTTGGATGTGACAACTAAGTGAAAGAAGAGTCAATGAGCAAATTTTGTGGAGGAAGGACCCAAAACTTCAGAAGTTTGCGAGACGATGCTCGTTAAAGCTCTAACAAGCATCCACCCAGTTCAAGTAGCATGAGGAATTTGAGAGACTGGCGCTGTAAGGATGGTCTTTTCCTTCATTTGGGGGATCCGTAGGAATCAACAAGGATCAACACAACTCAGCCAACCCCACACCAGAGTCAGAGTCATTGGTGAGTTGAAGCAGCATGGCGGATCAAAGGTTCGACTACTCAAAAACAACAACGGAGAGCAGCTAGGACCCAAGAGGCGCACTGTAGCTGGAGCAGAAGATTGAAGACTCAACAAAGGTGAGGAGTTACAGTGTCGACAAAGGCTTCAAAGAGGACGTCGAAGGAATAAGTGGGGGAGAATGTCACGGACAAACTTCTAAACAAGATGTTTGATGTAATGCTTATGTATGTCCGTGTCTTTTGGCATGTTCATATCTTGTACAACATGTAGAGGGGCGGCCGAAGGCTTAATAGTCCCATTTTAGTTGGGTTGGCGGCCTCTTTAGGCTTGTAAATAAAGGTTGTGTCATGTGGACACGCGCGAGAGATTTTCGGTCTATAATAGATCATTTTACCCTTTTTTGTGCAACTGTTCAGAGCTTGTAAAGTCTGTTTGTAATTTGCATTATCTATGAAGTGTTTTTCGGAGATGTTTGCTTGTGGATCCCGATTGAGGCGTTCTCTCTTTTGTTGGTTCTAAGGGACAATGAGAGGCTGACCTTTGCGGATGGACACGCAAGGGTGCCGCACGACTTAGGCAAAACTAGCTAAGTCTGTGACAACCTGGCATGGCTCTAAGTGGTCGAGTGGGTCATTCATTTGGCCCAACTTAGCCTTATTTTATGCCTAGTTAGCCTCTAATTGAGTTAGTAGGATTTCTCCCAAATCTAACTCAAATTAAGACATAACTACATCAATTAAGGCTAAAACAATTACAATCAAGCAATCTAGTTGTTCGGCATATCAATTGTTCATCCAAACTCCCGGCAAAACTTTCGGTGTACTTCCGGTGAACTCCCAGCAAGCTTTCGGCATATTATTTAGATATTTGGCGTATCGCCCGATCCTTCAGCATGTTGACTCCTGCAACATCTGTTCTCGATATATACTCCAATTCTTCCAACCCGATGTCCGATCTTTGACCGTGGCCCAACGTCCAACTCTACCGTAATTGTTTTGCCTTTTTTCTACGTAGTTAGTCATGCATCACTTACCTCAACACATGTATTAGATCATTAATTTAGCAATTGATTTCATCATCAAAATATGAGATTCAATAATCTTCTCCTTTTTGTTGATGATAACTAATTGATGACAGAATTAACCTTAACTCCTCCTATCCATATGTCATATTAATATAAGCAAACTTGAATTCTAAAGGAATCATGACCTTTAAATTTAAGTGAAACAATTTTGATCACGACGATCAAATGCAATATATCAAATTAAAATTTCATATGTTATACATTATTATAACATACATAATTTTAAAACATTACGTTTCATCATCACTTTATGCATGATACCAAAAATAAATCAATATCACTTTGGGCATAACATACATGATATTAAAGCATTAAAATTTTAAGCATTTATCACTTCATGCATTAAATCAACATTTTGATCATGATACCATTCATCATTTCATGATACCAAATATTCATTTCTCCCCTTTTGTCATCAACAAAAAGAAGAATCATTCAACAATTTATACAAGTATTTTAAACTATTCAAGTAAGTTTTATACCAATTTATAGAAGCTAGCAACTTTGTGAAATGAAAAGTTAAGCAAAAACTTTGTATGATAACTACTTTTGCTTCTTGAAATAGGCAAGCTAGCATTTTAGTTTTGGATGCTCAAACACTTTTTGGTGCAAGTTTCTGCTCAAACACTTTTTGGTGCAAGTTTCTTTCTTCCTTTTGTTATAAGAATAAGGAGAAGAGGAAGAAGAGTAAGGGAGGAATTCATTCTTCATAAAAAAAAAATCAAGAACCAAATTCATAAAAGGATTTGAACCAAATCAAATCCATGATAAATAAGTTTCATTGAATCAAGCTTCCACTATCGCAAAGCGAAATGATTCATCATACAAGATCAAGATATACATACTAAAAATCCATGAATCAAATCCTTTTTCTTGTAAATACCAAGTTCATCTTGCTTATTTCTAAAGACTCATTTAGTACTAATTACCAAATGGTCACTAGGTATAGAAACAAGCTTCCACACCTCATTTCTCTTAAATTGATTTAATTCCTCATACATTGTAAGGACCCATGAATAATCTTTTAGGACTTGGTCAATGCATTTAGGTTCAATTTGAGATAAAAAGGTTGTATTTGCACAAAAAAATTTAAGAGAAGAACGAGTTTGAACACCTTTTGATGTGTCTCCAATGATTAGCTCCTTAGGATGAACATCTACATACTTTCAATCCTTATGTAAGGATTCTTTAGTGTTGAATCTCGGATTTTAATGATGAAACCAATTGATAAGTATTTATGATTTGATCTGCATTTTGAGTGATGCAAGATGCTTCAATCAGGACGAGACAATTAAAGTAGGAAGAATCATGTTGGGCCGGAGGAAAACATGTTAGAAGATTGGACGTTAGGTAAGAGGATCGGTCGACGTATCGATAAAAGGCTTCGGACCATGGATTTGGGCATCGAGCCAAGAAGAGTGGATATTAAGCCAAGGATATCGGAGTTGCGGAGTCAACTGGCCGGTTGGGCAATAGGCAGTAAGAGAGGACGATACACCGAAGAATCGGATGAAGCGTCGATGGACCAATGACATGCCGGACAATATGATTTATACTTAGTATTAATTGTTTAGATCGAAGTATGTTTTATATGTGCAAGATTAGCTACGATAGCAAGGCATGAAGCAAAATAAAGTCTCGGAGTTAGGACGCGATTTAATTGGGAGTTCGAGAGTTCGTCGGAAGTTCTACAGGAACTAGTTGATAAGTACAAGAGCTTACCAAAGAAGCTCGTTGAAACTCACCAAGAAGATCATCGTGAAGTCCAGGAGCTTGTCGGGAGTCCGCTGGAACATTATCGAGAGATTATCTGAAGTTCCCGGAGGCTCGCCGGAAGAAATTAGACTTACAGACTTGTTTAGCTTAGGAAATATCTTAAATTTTGTAGTTAGTGTTAGGAAAAGAGTCGGTACTAAGAGGATGGGTAAATTAGTGCAGTGGTAAAATAACGTCGGTTTAAAACTCCGTTTCGATTAAATCCGTTTCCGACTAAAAACCGTTTCATAAATATCTTAACTTGAAACACGTTTGTAAATGTATTAAAAGCCGTAAGCTATTAAAGAGGTTTTTAGTAAAGATAAATTGCTCAAAGTAAAATGTAAACTATATTTTAGAGTGGTTCAATCGTCATGACCTACATCCACTTCATCGATTCCTCTTTCGTCGAGGCCACCGGCATCCACTATCGATCTTCCTTTAATAGGTGAAGATCAACCTCCTTACAACTCAATTCTCCTTTTACTGGGTTTAGGAGATAACCCTTATACCCCTACTTACTCCTCTTTCAAACTATTCTAACCCTTAGAACTTTTGAGAGGAGTTCACATAAGATTGCAACAACATTTCTTTCTATTTTTACTCTCAAGTCTTGTGTGTGTTAACCACGGATGATAGGAGTATTTATAGGCTTCAAGTTAATTCAAACTTGGAGCTTAAAAACATCTAATCCCAGGTTTCCTGGGTCTAGGCGGTACCACCGCCTGTGTTGGGCGGTACCACTGCCAATGTCAGTCTGACATTGGCACTACACTCGACGATACTATCGCCTAGTCTGGCGGTACCACCGCTTGAGAGGTTGTGCTGGGCGGTATAATCACCCAGACTGGTGGTACTACCGCCTATAGCCTCTCGGAGGTTATGTCTGGGTAGTACTATCGCCCAAACCGATGGTACTACCGCTTGATATAGTCTCAGTGACTATGCCACAACGATGTCACCTCTTAGGGCACTGTTTGAGCCTTTTCATTAGGCCAACCTAGTTCTTATATGGCCCAACTGGCCCCTAATTGGGTTGGCCCAAATCCAGTCCCAATTACGTACTAACTACCATTCCTAAGACATATTCTAAGCTAAACAAGTCCGTAAGTTTAGTTTTTTCTAACAACCTTCCGGTAAACTTCCGACGATCTCTCGACAATGTTTCAGCGGACTCCTGGCAAGCTCCTGGACTTCAGGATGATCTTTTTGGCGAGTTTCGATGAGCTTCTTTAGCAAGCTCCTGGACTTCTCGGCTAGTTCCTATAGAACTTCCAACGAACTCTCAAACTCCCAATGAAATCGTATCCTTGACTCCGGGACTTCATTTTGCTATCGTAGTTAATCTTACACATGTAAAATACACTTTGATCTAGAAAATTATTACTAAGCTTGAATCATGTTGTTCGACATGTTATTGGTCCATCGACGCTTCGTCCAATTCTTCGGTGCATCGTCCTCTCTTGTGGCCTATTGCCCAATCGGCTAGTTGACTCTGCAACTTTAATATCCTTGGTACAATATCCGCTTTTCTTGGCTCAATGCCCGAATCCATGGCCCGAAGCCTTTTATCGATATGTCGACCAATCCTCTGGTCCGACGTCCAATCCTCTAGTCTGACATGTTTTCCTTCGGCCCAACATAATTCTTCCTGCTTTAATTATCTCATCCTGATCGAAGCATCCTACGTCACTCAAAACGCAGATCAAATCATAAATACTATCAATTGGTTTCATCATCAAAATATGATATTCAACAATCTCATTTTTTATGATAACAACCAATTGATGATGGAGTTAACCTTAACTTCCCTTATCAATATGTCATATTGATAGAACCTTGAATTCAAGCTAAATTTAAGTTATTGTAAATTTATCATGAATATTTGCAACACGTCATCATGCATAATATGATTATACTTCTCCCCTTTTGTCATCAACAAAAAGGGAAAGTTCCAACTATCATGTGTTTGGACATAGAAGTTCAAATCATTGCATAATTAACATAATCTCCAGTTTTATCATCATGCAATTTTGCTATCATCAAAGATATGCAAGGTAGTAAGATAGCAAATTCTACAACATACAAGCTAGTAAATTTTATAATATTTTAGAACATGTAAGCTAGCCGTTTTGAGATGTTCAAGAAAGCAACTCTTGCTTCATGAGATATGCAAATTTGTCAATTTTGCTAGATGTGCAAGTTAGCATATTTTGCTTCTTGAGATAGGCAAGATAGCACTTCTTTCTCCATTCAATTTGCAAGCTAGCAAATTTTTGCTTCTTTTTGACTTGTGCAAACTAGCTAGCAAGCTAGCTATCTCCCCCTTTGTTATTACAAAAAGAAGGGAAGAATACAATTTTGTATCTCTTTTTTTCTTTATAATAATTTTCAAAGCATGACAAAGGTAAAGTATCAACCTTATTTCAATATATTTGTGCATCATTATGGTTTCAACTTGAAATATACATAATTTTAAAATCTTACATTTCATTTTTCATGCATGATACCAAAAATAAATCAATCATCACTATAACTCATCATGCACATTATTAAAATATAAAATCATCAAACATGATACAAAGATTTATTTTTAAAATATTCATCATTATTTTGAGCATATCATACATGATACTAAGGCATTCATAATACATCATTTTAGCAACAAATAATAGTATTTCAAACCATAATGATATCTAAATGTCATTATTTCTTATCATGCATTATCATAACTTCTCATTTATATAATATCGTGAGTATTGTATGATTTCATATCATCACATGAAATTTAACAAAAAAATTGGTGATGAGATATACAAATCATGAAGACAAATTATGAATAACAAGAGACATATTATGATTCTTTTTAGATAACTCAAATAACAAAAAAAACGAATCATATTAAACAATTTTGATTTATAAAAAGAATTCTCAAGTTATAATTCAAAGAAATCAAGAGAAACTATGATTCATATTAACAAATCTCTTCTTAACTAAAATGACGAAAAGAATTCTTAGGAGATAATAAAAAAAATCTTGATTCATAAAAGATTTTCAAGTTATAATCATTTCATGAATACCGAAAGAACATTCATGATTGATTTGGATAATTTTTCTCTTTAGTAAATGACAAAAAGTAGCATAGGAGATATAAGATTTTTATTCATAAATCTCAAGAATATGGGAAAGATTTGGATAAAAAGTCATTCAAATTTAAATCATCAAAATCATTTTCATGGTCCAAGAGATTCATAAAAGTGATACAAATAGATTCATTAATCTCTTATCGAAAAATCAATAAGATAGAGATGAAAAATGTATTCCTTTTTTATGTTTCATTTAAAGTTGTTTATTTCATACAAGCATGTCTTTTTCATTTATGCCAAATCAAAATATATGTCATCGTTTAAAATGAAAGAGAACTTTCATTACCATAAAATCGATAATCCATAAATCTCAAGAATCATCATGCATAATTTCAAAATTTGTTAAGCATGATCAATATGCATGACCTCAAAATATGATTTCAAAATATTAAATATTTTTATTACATAATTACATCATTATGCATCATTGAAATTAATTTCATCAAACATAAAGCATTTTCCATCAAGATAATTTTGTTTGTTGTAGTCATGCATTTTTCTTTTTAGGTGAATCTAACTTTTCATGCCTAGTTTTCCATACAAAAGTCATGCATCATCATTAAGCATGATATCAGATTTCTTAATATTTTCATTAAGACATCAAGCATGGTTTCAATCAAACTCGGAAATCATCAAGATATACATTATTTCTTCTTGAAAAATAAACATAGGATCATTAGATTTAAATCTATAATTTTATTAAATTAACATAAAACATGTAATTTTCAAAATTACTGGTATGATCATATTTTTTTTTGTATTTTCATTTTTAAACATGTAATTTTCAAGAAAAATAATTATTCTAAACTAAATTAAAAATAACTCATGAAAATCATCATGTAATTTCGAAATAAATTAAAGGTATTTTGATTACCTTATCGTCAAATGTCGTTAAGGTGTAGTTTGCCACCTCGCCTTTGTTGATTTTCTCCTCGTCTTCGGATGAGCTAGATTCATCCCAATTTATGTTCTTCTTCTTGCGTTTATAGCAAGTAGTTACATTCTTTTTATTTTTTAATTTTTATTTCATGAACTTTTTAAATTTCATGAGTAGTTCAAGTTTACCATCACTTGATCTTATGCTCGAGTGGTCTTCAATTATTCTAAGTTTAAAATCCTTCATATTCTTTGGAAGATGGTTCTCATATTCGTCAAGTGCCACATTAGTCATTTCGTAGGTTATTAAAGATCCAATTAGTTCTTAAATTGAAAAATAGTTCAAATCTTTTGATTCTTGTATTGTCGTTACTTTCGAATTCTAATTTTTAGAAAGAGATCTTAAAATCTTGTTAATGAGTTCAAAATTTGAAAAGCTTTTACCAAGAGCTTTTAAACCATTGACAACATCTATAAAACGACGGGTGTACATGTCAACAACAGTTTCGCTTGGTTTCATATGAAACAATTCGAAATCATGCATTAAAAGATTAATCTTCGAAACTTATAATCTACTAGTGCATTCGAAATCGTGTGTGGTTTCAAGAATGTGCCAAATATCGAAAGTCGTTTCGCACAAAGAAACCCGATTGAATTCGTTTATCTAAGGCACAAAATAGAGCATTCGTAGCTCTAGCATTTAGAGAAAACATCTTCTTCTCCAAATCATTCCAATCGTTTATTGAAAGAGAAGAGCTTTGAAATATGTTTTCGATCATATTCCATAAATTTAAATCAATTAAAAGTAAGAAAACTCTCATTCGAGTTTTCCAATATGTGTAGTCTGTCCCATTGAACAAGGGAGGATGAATGAGAGAAAGCCCCTCTTGAAAGTCGAAAAGAGCTATTTCTCTTGGGTGTTAAACCAAATGAGAAATAACGAGGCTCTGATACCAATTGTTAGGAAAAGAGTCGGTATTAAGAGGGGCAGTGAATTAGTGCAGCGGTAAAATAACGTCGGTTTAAAACTTCATTTCGATTAAATCTGTTTCCGACTATAAACCATTTCGTAAATATCTTAACTTGAAACACGTTCGTAAATGTATTAAAAGCAATAAGCTATTAAAGAGGTTTACAGTAAAGATAAATTACTCAAAGTAAAATGTAAACCAGATTTTAGAGTGGTTCGGTCGTCGTGACCTACATCCACTTCGTCGATTCCTCTTCCGTCGAGGCCATCGGCATCCACTATTGATCTTCCTTTAAAAGGCGAAGATCAACCTCCTTCTTACAACTCAATTCTTCTTTTATTGGGTTTAGGAAATAACCCTTACACCCCCACTTACTCCTCTCTCAAACTATTCTAACCCATAGAAATTTTGAGAGGAGTTCACACAAGATTGCAGCAGCATTTTTTTTCTATTTTTACTCTCAACTCTTGTGTGTGTTAACTAGGGATGAGAGGGGTATTTATAGGCTTCAAGTTGATTCAAACTTTGAGCTTAAAAATATATTATCCCAGGTTTCTTGGGTCCGGGCGGTACCACCACATGTGTTGGGCGGTACCACCGCTTGTGTTGGGCGGTACCACCATCAGTGTCAGTCTGACATTGACACTGCACTCGGTGGTACCACCACCCAGTCTAACGGTACCACTGCCCGAGAGGCTGTGCTGGGTAGTACAACCGCCCAAACTGGTGGTACCACCGCCTATAGCCTCTTAGAGATTGTGTCTGGGCAGTACCACCGCCCAGACCGATGGTACCACCACCTGACACAGTCTCAAAGACTGTGCCACAACGATGTCACCTCTTGGGGCACTATTTAGGCCTTTTTATTGGGTCCAACCTAGTTCTTACATGGGCCTAACTAGCCCCTAATTGGGTTGGCCAAAATCCAATCCCAATTACATGCTAACTACGATTCCTAAGACATATTCTAAGCTAAACAAGTCCATAACTCTAGTTTCTTCCGACGAGCTTCCGGCGAACTTCCGATGATCTCTCGGCAATATTCCAACGGACTCTTGGCAAGCTCCTAGACTTCGCGATGATCTTCTTGGTAAGTTTTGACGAGCTTTTTTGGCAAGCTCCTAGACTTCTCGACTAGTTCTTGTAGAACTTCCGACGAACTCTCGAACTCTCAATGAAATCGTGTCCTTAACTTTGGGACTTCATTTTGCTTTATGCCTTGTTATCGTAGTTAATCTTACACATGTAAAACACACTTCGATCTAGACAATTATTACTAAGCTTGAATCATGTTGTCCGGCATGTCATTGGTCCATCGACGCTTCATCTGATTCTTCGGCGCATCGTCCTCTCTTGTGGCCTATTGCCTAATCGGCCAGTTGACTCCGCAACTCCGATATCCTTGGTGCAATATCCGCTCTTCTTGGCTCGATGCCTGAATCCATGGCCCAAAGCTTTCTATCGATATGTCGACCGATCCTTCGGCGTGACATCCAATCTTTTGGCATATTTCTCCGGCCCAACATGATTCTTCCAGCTTTAAATGTCTCTCCCTGATCGAAGCATCCTACGTCACTTAAAACGCATATCAAATCATAAACACTTATCAATTGATTTCATCATCAAAATATGAGTTTCAACACCAAATATACAACTGAGACTACGGAATCACTCTATGATATCAGATATCTTTAATCATCCAGCATTCTGTAAACAGATCAATCAGTTAACTCATTCTCTAATGAGCACCTGTACTATACCTTTAGTGTCCCCATATGAGCGACTACGAGATCAATCGTTTTTATTATATGGACGAATATACAGTGTACCAGATAGATGATTTAAGATCTATATTTAAAGATGAATCGATCTCGTGATGGATCCGATTTTGATCGCATAAATCCAAAACCACATCACAATACACGATCCGGTAGTTGATCATATCTTACGTCACCATTGTGTGCTCGGATGCGCTCACAAAGTCTATTCATAGGTGTTTTCTTATAGGTAAAATTGTTTGTTAATGTAAAATTACAGCTGCCTTCTCTATTATGGAACGGACCAAATGTGCCGCTTTGTGCAAACTTAATCTCACCAAAGATATTGGAACGTATCGCTGTTGGATTTGATTTCTTTTCATGACATCATTCTTCCAGTCAGACTGTCAGTATCTTAAATTTTCAGTCATACTGTCAGTATCTTAAATGCAACTTATTAGGTTTCTTCGGAGGACTAAAAGACAACATTTTGTCACGAAGAAAAGAGTATCGAGTTCCAAAGAGGTTTAGTCAGTCTGTCAGCATCTTAAATGCAAGTTATTAATAGGTTTATTCCGTGGCACCGCAAAACTAAAAAATAAAAAAAGACAACAGATAAGCCACTTGATGAACGAAAGAGCATCGAGTTCCAATTGCGACGCTTCGCTGGTCCGGCAAGGTAAGGACCGTGAAGATAAAGAGGGCCCTCGAGAACCGTCCATCGCACCTCTTCTTTCAATCTGCCATCTGCTGGATTTGATACCAATGCCAATCGAACTCGCTCGCGTTGTACTCGTGTCGAGTTCTAATACCTACCCTCCCATCCCGTCGCCACGCTGAGTCGCGCCGGGAGAACAACGCGGGGCCCACGTGTGACCCAAAAGAGCCCTGCTGAGCTCGTCGGGTATGAGAGGGGGGAGGGTTCCTTTCGGTCGCTTGGAAAGGAGCCCACCTGACAAACGACGTGGCCACCCAGTTGGCCTCCAATGATTGGGGGCTGAAAAGTTTAATGCGTCATAGCGCTGCTGAAGCATTCGATTCGTCGATCGTAGCGGGGCCCACCGAGGATCGGCGAACGGGTTCATTCGGACGCGAGGCAGAATTACCATCAAATCTGACATTAATTTAAAATCGTAAACGGCGACGGTCAAATTTTAATCTTCAGTGGCCCAAAGAAGCCCCCCCGAACGAGGGACGGAGAAGAGGGTTCTACGGGGGTTTTTGGAAGGGGTGAACTTCAATTGCGGCGAGGGAACGGGCAAGAAATAGGTTAGGGTTTCGACGGTCTCTATGGCGAAGAAGAAAAAGCAGCAGTAAGGAAAAGCGAAGATTTGCGAAGGGCAAAGGAAAAAGATGGCTGGTGCCAAGAAGAACAATGTGGTCCGGAAGTACAACACAAGGCAATGCTCTCGCGGGAAGAAGCCCTCCCCTTCTTCTTCTTCTTCTGGTCCTTCTTGCTATCGCGGGAAGAAGCCCTCACCTTCTTCTTCTTCTGGTCCTTCTTGCTATCGCGGGAAGAAGCCCTCCCCTTCTTCTTTTTCTGGTCCTTCTTGTCCTCCTCCTCCCGCACAGCCTTCTTTCTTTAAGATCATGCTCGGTGGTTTCAAAGAGCACTTGGTACGCCTTCTGTTCTATTCTTTTTTCGTGAGATCTTTTTTCCTGTTTATACCTTTTATATCCTCAGAGATAGTTTTATCTCTTTTTGTCAATATTTTGGGATTAACACCTCGCTTTTCTAGCTTGTCTACACTTCCCAAGTTATTGAAATTTGGTTTTTGTTATGCTTCTTTCAAGTGCTAGAATTTGTTGTCTTTGTTTAAGATTTATTGGTATCTTCCAGCATTTCTTGGATGTGTAAACATGATAATCGGCAAGAGGAAATTATATTTGTAGACTGCCTGAAACAGTTCTTCTATTTCACCAGTAGATAATAAAATATTTCATCATTAAAATTTTGCGTCTTTAATAGATATATCCTTCTATATGCTGATGCTAGGTGATTGCTTTCGATGCATGTTTCTTTCTTTTTTTTTCACATGCAATAACTTTTTGTTTGGGTACTTCTATCTAATATTTGCTTTTAAACAATTATATGTAGTTCATACCGCCAAAATTCGCTAAAAGATTAGTTGGCTTAGTCAATCAGAATGTATGTCTTCAAGATTGTCTTGGAAACTCATCAAGTGTTAAAATCTCTGTGGTTGATAGTTCTTTGGCTTTTCAAGAAGGATGGCATGATTTTGTGTTGGATCATTCCATTGATTTTGGGGAGTTTTTGGTATTCAAATATCTCAGTAAATCATTGTTTTCTGTTCAAGTTTTTGGCATTGATGCCTGTGAAAGAGAAGAATTTGGCGAAAGAAATGGCAATTCTTCATGCACAAGGAAGACAAGTAATGCAGATTTGTCCCTTGGAAGGTTACAGTTTCGTAAAAGGCGTAGAACTTTTGAAGTATCAAAAGATGAATCTTGTCCTGGTAAGAAACATCTGGGAACGAAAGATGATTCTTCTGATTCTGATGTGCAAATTTTAGAAGATGAATGTGTTGCTAAAGATGCGGTGGAATTTGGTAATGAACCCAAAGAAACTCCTCAACATCACCATGATCCTGGAAGTTCACAAATTGCAGATGTCATAGATCTAACTGGTCCACAGGTCAATATGTTCAGTGGACAGGTTATAGTGGAACCTGAAGAAAATGTTCCTGTTGAGCGATCCAAAACATGTGTTGCTAAAGGTGTGGCGGAATTTGGTGCTCAACCCAAAGAAACTCCTCAACATCACCGTGATCCTGTAAGTTCACAAATTGCAGATGTCAGGGACCTAACTGTACCGCAGGACAATATGTTCAGTGGACTAGTTATAGTGGAACCTGAAAAAAATGTTCCTGTTGAACGATCCAAAACATGTGTTGTTAAAGGTGTGGTGGAATTTGGTACTGAATCCAAAGAAACTCTGCAACATCACCGTGATCCTGGAAGTTTACAAATTGCAGATGTCAAGGACCTAACTGGACCACTGGTCAACATGTTCAGTGGACAAGTTTCAGTGGAACCCAAAAGAAATGTTCCTGTTGAACGATCCAAAACATATGTTGCACATGGAATTTTATTGGATGACCAGAAAACAGTTGAAACTGGGATTCATTTTGACCATATGGTGACATTCCAATTGGTTGAACAAAGCTTATCAGGTCATGAGGATAGCCATGGCAAATCCCATACTGCACCAACAGTTGCGTGCAGAAGATCTAAGACCAAGGATCAGATTGTAAGCTGTTGGGGGACCATCCCTTATAATTCTAAATTAGATTCCTCACTGCCACAAAACGAAACTAAGAATTATCTAGCAGAAGAACCGGAAGAACACAAAATCAAGAAGATTGGTTTGAAGGGACACTCCACTCCTGAAGTTATGACGGCAATTTTGGTTGCATCTGAGATGGTTGCTTGCAAATTTCTTCTCACAGAGGAAGGCATATGCCACATTGTCAATGACTATGAGAAGAATGGACTCGGTGCAGTTACAGTAACCCCTATTTGTGTTTCCACCATGGAAATTGGTACTTGCATAGACTGCAATCACAGTGTTACCATGTCTAATGATGCCTCCTGTCATCTTCAAAGTGTTCCTGAAGTTAATTTCCATGGACCTGCAACATACTCTATTGAAACGAGCAATGGCATGCATACATATGAAGAGAATGGTAAGTACTAATTGGCCAAAAGAGATCTGATTTCTTCATCAGAGATCTGTAGAGTTGACGTAGACCTTTCTGATGTTCTTTTTGGCATCATCCTCATTGTC
Organism: Musa acuminata AAA Group; assembly: GCF_036884655.1. Taxonomy (NCBI): domain Eukaryota; kingdom Viridiplantae; phylum Streptophyta; class Magnoliopsida; order Zingiberales; family Musaceae; genus Musa; species Musa acuminata. Next base: position 33,174,357 of record NC_088353.1, read on the forward strand.
TCTTCCTTATTTTCAACAGAAAATGAAAGAAAACTACTTTTCTTGTAGGAAATGCCCCAGGATTTTTATCCAGAAAAGACTTTTCTAAATTGGATGGAAGTGTCAGAAGTATACTACAGGATGTACCTGGTATAGACACTCCTCAGGGAAATTCAATCAGATATGGTGATTGTAGTCTGGACTTCTGACTTTGCTTTTCTTTTTGTGTATCCAATTTATCATTTATGTTTAATGACAACAATAGTAATAGTTCAGTGGAATATATTAGGAATGATGCTGGATGCCCTTCCAGTAGAGGATGAGGATGCTGTCTGCATGAGAAGTCAAAATCTTGAACCTGTTGAAGTTGATAACATGGATTTAGATGACCTATCTTTAGCAAATTCTTTCTGCTTCAGGTTAACTTTATCGTCCAGCAACAGGTGCCAGCTTGTGAGTATTTCTCATTACATCTTTATCAGGCTTCATATTTGTATAGACTCTTTGATGTTTGCTTTGAGTTGTACATGATATTTACTGTAAATTTGAGCAGCAATTTAGATGAGTATGAGTTTTTCCATCAGACTAGATCAGCTCAATTTTAGTATACCTTATGCTGATTTAAATACCGTAGCCTAACATTAATAAATGAAAATAAAGGTCAGGTTTTAGTGCCACCATTAGTGGAGTAAATTAGAAATACAAACTAAAAGTTAAATCATTCAATAAATAATGGCATTATTGAGCATGTTTAGAATTAGCCACTATAGACAACTTCTTACATCTTTTGTTGCTTAATCATGCAGTTACTAATGATGGTAGTATCTCACCCAATCATATTTTATCATGCTTGATGTCAAATTTTGGTATTGCTTTGGATGTTTTCTATATTTTAGTGTAATTCTTCTTTCATGCAATTTTGGACACACGACCTGAACAGTGATTATCTTGTTGTCCTTGTTTGCACTGTTGGATTTCATCTGCCTTCTATGTCACCCATGAAAAACATGGGCTCTTTAAGACTCATATCATGGCAACAGAGACATGACCTGGATTCTGTGATTTTGAAAACATGCTTTAATTTGATACTGTATCTGTCAAATTGGTGTGAATTCATTTCATGAAATGAGTGAGTTTACCAGTTTTGAGTGATGAACCTTAATAATCAAAATCTAATATTGCCATTTTCTAGAGCTTGCCTGTGAAATCAACTACTATTTACTATGAAACATCCTTTATTTACTTCATATGAGATCTCAATTTTCTTTATGCATCTTGCCATAAAAAATGATAATTATACAATTGGGTGAGCTTTTTAAAATTCTAAAACAGCTGACGGTCTCTTTCTACCATTAGAATCTTCTGGTCATACTTGTTAGTGGGAAAAAAAGATCACGAGTTAATTAAAAAATTAATAAAATTTACATGGTGTAATCAATTCTAGATGAGCCATGGCTTCACTGGGAATTATTATTTTGTTGTTTGGTAACTAGGGTTCTAGTCACGGAATGTCTACTTGCCTGTGTCAGCCATTTATTGTGCTACAGATGTCTTGATGACCCTTTTATGGCTGAGTTGTTAGGACTCCGATATTCTACAGTTGCACCGTTCTTGGTTGGTGTCTTATCTGTTACCTAAACTTCTCTCTGTTCGTCTTTTTATGAAACCTTAGTCTTATCTATCCTCTTGCAATTGAGATAACGGTTTTTTTGGTTGGGCTAGCAAGCTTTTTTGCATTTTATTTTCCCCTCCAGAATCTAATATTATGGATTGATCAATAAGCTTGCAGGCACGGAATTAGTAAAACAGGAAAAATGACATAATAATGATAAGCAGAATCAATATGAGGATTGATGAATGTTTTGAAGGCAAAATTTGGCCTAAAGAGGACCGAAGACATAATATGCCCTTGTGTTTAATGCATGAGATCCTATTGTGAGTGTTAGTCTTTAAATAATTGAACATAATATGCCCTTCTGTTTCTCATCTTGTACATATGCTTGCAGGCGTTGCCACTCGGTATTCCATTTCACATGAGACAAGAACGGAAAGACATAATTCTCCGGGATCCATCTGGCAGATCATGGCCGGTCTTGTACCATGAGAGCAACCAGTTTATAGGATTTTTAAATGGGTGGGAGGAATTTGCAACAGCAAACAATCTTCAGCAGGGAAATCTGTGTGAGTTCTTTGTGGTAACTGGTGCGCCTGATCCTACATTCCAAGTGCAGATAAGGCATACATGATCCCATACGTGTCCTGAACATATGATGTCTATACATGCATTTTGGTCATAGTATATATTATCTGTTTGTGCTCTACTTGAGTATTATGTACATAGGTTTGACCACCCGGCACAAGATGCTGAATTACCAAGTAAATATATGTTTATGCTTTGATATTTTCATCTGCCAGAATCCTGCAACTAATGGAATGAAGATCTTTGTATTTGTCGTCAAAATTTTTTTTGAAAATATTTTGAATGAGCATTATGGACAAAGTGAATCCATTAAACTCTAGTTTATGGAGAATCATCCCAAAGTTGTTTTATGGGAATATGCTCGAGTTTGCTTTTGGTGCGTCTCATTTAGTGGCACATTGAAGGTGCAGAGGATGCAAGTCTTTGTAGATTATGTTAAGACGAACATACTACACTACCACTGTAAGAAAAATTTATCGGTGGATCATGGATTCCTAGATGATGGATACAAATGTGATTGTCATGATGGACTTGAATGGAGAGAGAGAGAAAGAGAGAGAGAGAGAGAGAGAGAGAGAGCAGCAGTAAGGTGGTGAAATGGTTGCGGGAGATGGTGACATGGGGTCCTACTTTGTGAGGTTGTGTGGTAGTCGTCGGGGGAATTGGTGTGTCACTGTTGGAGATCAATTGTGATGCTTTGTATTGCTACATACATTCCTATGGAATGAATCGAGGCAATTAGCCTTTTCTTGCGGAAAACAAGAGATGATGTTGGAGTTGCAACAAATGAGATGAAGGAAACTTATTATACCTAGATGTGTTTGTGTTATATGGATATGGTGTTAGATGTTGGAGTTGCAACATGGAACAATCACTGCTGTTTGGATTCGTTTCCTCTCCCTTCAAGCTAGTGATCTAAGCAACTTTTGTAGCGTCACATTCACTTGCGTGGTCTTCGACCGGTTTATACTAAACGATTAACCAATCCGTGTCATCTAATTTCACCAAAAAATAGTAATAATAAAATAAAAATACTGAACATACATCGAATCACTGAGTCAAAAGGTGGAATGACATAATATTATGAGCAAATTGTCAACTATGTAGACTTGCAGATAATTCCTTGCGCATGCTTCATAATTTTTACTGAGCGTGACATTGGATCTATGATTTCTAGGTTTGAAAAACAGAAATATATATATTTTTAACATATCCAAAGGATAATATTTCTATTGAAGGCAGTGTTTCTTCAAAAACTTCAAGAATCAATACGTTATAAATTTGCACATCAGTAAAATCCAAGAACTTGATGTTGTTTCAATGATCATGATTGTACATGTCTGTGTGTGTGATTTCAAGGCCAAAATTGGAGTACTTCCACCGGAAAGGCCACCAACCATCCTAGCAACTATTGGCCATGTAATATACAAAGATTGGATTCATTCATCATTCTAGGTGAGAATGAATATAAAGAGTCCTTACACTTTATCCTCATTGTGTCTTTCTTTATATGGATTAAATCAAGATATAAAGCATGGCTGACTTCCATGTCACAGATAAAGATGTATTAAAAGGTAATTTACAGTTTCCAAAACATGACTATATATAAAAACAATGAGCATGATGTCCCAAGGAATACATGACAATGTTTACAAGAAACAAGGTTTTTAATTTGGGCTAGACTCGTGCTGCTGGTATGGTATATTGATATATGGTACGTCTTAACATATCATAATAATACCGATGGAGGAGGAAGAAAAGAAAGACATAACATATCATAATAATAGCAATGGAGGAGGAAGAAAAGAAAGATGAAAGCACGATGTAGTAAAATAGACAACAAACAGCAGACGACAAGCACATGAGCAACGGAAGTGAGGAGAAGATGTTTGTGAGGAGTCGCATGTCGCAACTCCCCGTGGGCTCTGATGCATCGACTTTTTGTGATTTAAAAAAGAAAATTCAAAATGATTTGAATTGAACAACTAGTTGAATTGGTAAATACCGATTGAATCATACTAAGCTCCATGAAATTATAAACAAATAAATTTGGTAAGCAAAATGTCTATCAATAATATCAGCCATTCAAGATGTAGATCGACGTGGAGGTAGCCTTTTCTTGCATCAATACATCAAACTTAAGATGAACAGGTCAGTTTTACTAGAGATATATGTTTAAGGATATAAGAGAAGAATTTCTTACCCATTCCCCTTCTCTCTCTCTCTTCTCTTTTATTTTATCTTGATCGTATTCTTCATATCTTCCTCGTCACAAAATCTATTTAATTATGATGCACTCTTGTATTATTATTATTTTTTCCTAATTTCGAAATATAAGATTCATAAGAAAAAATATGATTGATGTCTTGATCAGCCCAATGTGATCCGGACACATATATAAGGTTGTCTGAGGTACCTTCAAGGTAAAAACATTGAGCTTCTGAAGTATCACTTATACGAAGATCGAGGTTATAAGAGGTTTTTCAACTCAATATCTCCGACGCTCAATTTAGTAAACCCAATCTTTGAGTGTGGATGCGAATGGTAAAAAAAGATTAGTCCCCTATCATCGTGTTAAGAATGTATTTTTATACATAGTTGTAAGGGGGTGTATTTTTATACATAGTTGTAAGGGGGTAGAATATTTCATGGAATATTTTATGGGGGTAGAATATTTCGTGGAACATTCTTTGGACTCTTGTCCACATGAATAGATAGATGGAAGGTGACCTAGACTCCATATAACGGTTACATGTTAGATGATGATTAGTTGATAGTGTATTCTAAATCATTTGTCTCATTCGAAGGCATGCTTCGAGGCTCTTACGAGAGGGGCTTTAAGTATGGTGTTTAGTTCATATGACACACGAGTGTTCGGGATCTCCTCTCGCGAGTCAAGTTTTCCTGATTCATATGTCTCATGCATATTTTGCCCTACACTTCTACTATAACAGATTTCTTCTCATGTAGGTTGGGTTTTTTTGATACGCATTATGGGTACATTTTGCCCTACACTTCCATCGTAGTGGATTTTTTGTATAGGTCAGATTTTCCTAACTCATGCGCCTTGGGCATATTTTGCTTTGTGTCTCCATCGTGGTGGATCTCCTTAAGTAAGTCGAGTTTTTTAAATTCACATGCCTCGAGTATATTTTGCTTTATGCCTCCACTATGACAAATCTTCTTATATGCCAGTTGGGTTTTCATGACTCGTGTGCCTCGAGCATATTTTTCCCTATGCTTCCATCATGGTAGATTGCTTTACATAGGATAGATTTTCCTGACTCACGTGCATCGGGCACATTTTGCCCTGTGCCTCCTTCGTGGTGGATTGCTTTATGCAGATCGGGTTTTCATGGCTCACATGCCCCAAACAAATTTTGCTTTGTGCCTTCACCATGGTAGATTAGCTTATGTGGGTCAGGGTTTTTTCGATTCATGTGCTTTGGGTACATTTTACTTTATATCTCCACTATGACGGATCTCTATACATGAGTTAGGTTTTCCCGACTTACGCACCTTAGACACATTTTATTTTGTATCTTTGTCATAATGAATTGCTTTATACGGGTCGGGTTTTCTTGACTCATGCATCTCGAGCACATTTTATCTTATGTTTTCATCGTGGTGGATCTCCTTACACAGGTTGGGTTTTCGCAACTTATGTGCCTAAGGCATATTTTGCTTTGTGCCTTGGAAATAAAATTTTGATTTAAAAAAATTTGATCGAAAAATATGTATCAAAAATACATTTAACATAGAACGTAAGGGTAGTGAGCAACTAAATCAGTTAGTAATTGCAAGGGAAAGCATACTAGATGTATCGTGATTCGGTTGTCCCGACCTACGTCTACTCTTGATTCCTTTTTCATATATATATATATATATATATATATATATATATATATATATATATATATATATATATATATATATATATATATATATATATATATATATATATATATATATATATATATATATATATATATATATATATATATATATATATATATATATATATATATATATATATATATATATATAGTGATATCCATGGATTTGTGCAATGAGAATCAGATTGTGATGAGATCACGATAATAAGATTGATTCGCCTTTAAACATAGACCATAAATAATTCCGAACATAAGTTACTCAAGAGGGACATCAAGATTATTAAAAAATCTAGGGTGACATCATATGTGTTAACATCAAGATTGTTGAAAAATCTAGGGTGACATCATATGTGTTAGGACCGTTTCGACATTATAGGGGCGGGGGGAGGGGGGGGGGGGGGGGGGTGGGAGGGAGGGTGAATTAGTATTTTCATAAAAATTATGACGATTCAAAAACTTTGTTCGATAAAGCCCATATAGAAAATATGTTTACTTGAAAACACGTTCGTAAGTGTAGTGAGAATAAGAAATTAGTTTGCAATATAAATGAAAAGCATAAAGTAAATGCAAATCAGATTTATAGTAGTTCGGTCGTCCTGACCTATGTTCACTCCCGATTCCTCTCACTCAAGGCCACCGACTTTCACTACCGATCTTCTTTCAACGGGCGAAGATCAAGTATCCTTACAACTCTTTCTTCTTTTCACAGGTTTAGGAGACAACCTTTACACCTCTCTTTTAGGCCTCACTCCTCCCTTAGAAAATTTGTAACTCTAGGAGGAAAAAACTCTAAACTTTAAAAGAGATTATAACTTTTTTTCTCAAGGATTCTTTCTCTCTTACTACTCAATTTCTTACTTAAACTGAGTAGGGATAAGTGGGGTATATTTATAAGCCCCAAATGGATTTAAATTTGGAGCCAAAACGGTCTCATCCCGAGTTTTCAGGATACTGATGGTACTATCGCCTACTAGACTGACAACTGACGGTACCACCACTTGTTAGTCTAACATTGAAACTGGGTGGTACCACCGCCTGAAAGCCTTGGAGACTGGACTCTAGTGGTACCATTACTTGGGAGGCTGAGCCTTAGGTGATTCCATCGCCAACCCTGGCAATGCCACCACCTGACCTAGTTCCAGGTCACTAAATGGGCCAACTATGGGTCACTGAATGCACCTTCTACTTGGCCCAAAATAGCCCAAACTCAGGCTCAATGGGCCCCTAATTGAGTTAGTAGGGTTCCTTCCAAAACTAACTCAATTAGACCTAAATTAACTTGATCTAAACATAATCGATTACAAGCATGAATCCTATATTGTCCGACATGTCATTGGTTCATTCGACGCTTCATCCGATCTTTCAATGCTTCATCCAATCCTTTGGTGTATTGCCCAATTAATATGTTGATTTCCACAACTTCTAATCTCCTTGGCGCAATATCCGATCCTTCGGCCCGATGCTCGAACACATAACACGAAGTCCTTCCGGCATATCAACCATTCCTTTGGCTCGATATTCAATCTTCTAACATATTCTATTATGGCCCAATGTCTGATTCTTCTTGTTTTAATCAAATTGTCTTTCCTTAATCAAGGTTAGTCTTGCGACACTCAAATGTATATTAGATCAAAACTTCATCAATTGATTTTATCATCAAAATTTGAGATTTAACAGTCTTCCCCTTTTTGATGATGACAACCAATTGATGATGGAATTTAAACTAAACTCTCCCTATCAATATGTCATATTGAAATAAGATTGAATTTCATAAAATGATAACTGTTGAATTCAAAAAATAATAACTGTTGACTTTCACATCATTGCATGGATCATTCCAAATTGTAAATATTTTAAATCATCATGGTATCAAAATATCAAAGTACATTACATCCTACCATGTATGATCATCATAAATTCTCAGTGTATGCATCATTATAATATCATGAGTATTTCATGCATAATTTCATATCATTATCATAACTTCTTCCCCTTTGTCATCAACAAAAAGGAGAAAAGTGCAATTAGCAAAATTTTGAAATATACAAGCTAGTAAGGTAGCAAGTTTTGAACATGCAAGCTAGCAAGTTTTTCACATATAAAAATTAACAAAATTTTTGGTTCTTTCGAGATGTGCAAGATAGCATGTTTTTGTATCTTCTAGAAATGTGCAAGCTAGCAAGTTTTTTCTTTCTTTGTAAGCTAGGAATTTTTGTAAGTTTATAAGTTTTTTGCTTCTTCTTGAATTGTGCAAGACAAATCTTTATCCCCCTTTGTCATTGTAAAAAAGAAAGGAAGAATACAATGGTACAATTTTTTTCCTTTTACATCAATACTCTAAGCATCACATAAGGTATACAACCATAAATTCAAAGGAATTATACATTATGAAAATTATGTCATGAAAGATATAATATTAAAGATCATATGAATACTAAAAAACATGATTCATTCGGATAAATCTCCTCTTAAAAAAAAAAAAATCTTAGGAGATCAAATAGTAAAAGATCTTCAAAAGAAATTTGAAGTCATGAATTATGGGAAGTCAAGAGAAAAATCATGATTTATTTGGATAAATATTCTCTTTAATAAAATAAAAGAATCATATGAGAATAAAGAGTAAGAGATCTTGATTCAAATAAAGAAAATCTCAAGTCAGAATTTCAAGAATTCAAGATCATGATTTAGATAAAACTTCTCTTTAGTAAATAGCAAAAAAAAAACATAGGAGATCGAATGGTAAAATATATTGATTCATGCATAAGAAATCTTCAATTATCAAGATCATGATTTGGATAAAACTTATTCAAATTCAAATCATCAAATCATTAAAATCATTTTCATACTTCAAGAGATTAAAAAAAAAATGATATAAATGGATTCATCAATCTCTTTTTGTAAACCCAATAAGATAGAGATTGAGAAATTTTTAAGAAAAATATATTTTTCCTTTTATGTTTCAATTTATGTGATTAATTTTATACAAGCATGCCCAAGTTTTTTATGTTAAAACCATGCATCATCGAAAAATAAGTTTCATCACAATAATCATCAAGATCAATAAATCATAAATCACAAAAATCATCAATACTTTAAATCATCATGTATAATTTTATCATTAAATCATTATGCATAATTATATTAAACATAAGACATCTTCAATCAAAATTATTTTATTTCGGCTAGTGAGCTTTGTGAAGTGTATTAGATCTCCGGTCATAAGCCTTGAGTATCCACTATTAAAATTTTAGTTTTGCTCCTAGATTTCGATTGTAGACATTTCTACAGGAAGGGTGGGTTTGCTATAGATACCCATTTAACTTTGGGTCCTATCTTGTCTATTGGCATTAATGCTTTTATGGTTCCTTGAGGAACTCAAACTAATTTATACAAGTCATATCTTTTAAATGAACATTTATATACAAAATAACCTTGTCTACCATAAAAATTACACTTAACCTTAGGGGTAACATGTAACATGCGTCCTTTAACAAAAGTAGTTAGCCTTTATGGAGTGTTAATCACAAAGTCGATTCATTCTTTTCTACGAACATGACTCATATTGGTAAGAATTAAGTTTAAAGATTTGCTATCAATTTTAAATTTTTCTAAAGTTTGTTGTAATAGCAAATTTTCTTTTTTGTATGAATCTAACTCTTTACATTTAGTGCAAGAGTTTAACATGTAATTATCATGCTTATTTTTATTTTTTTTAATTTATTAGAAAAAGAAGCACCATCCTTTTTTAGCAATTTATAATTTTTACCAACTAATTTAAATTCATTATACAAATAATTGAATGCATCAAATAATTCATTATAAGGTAAAGACATTTTGGGTGAGTCATTTACCTCGTCGTTAAGAGACATCAAAGCGTAGTTCACCACTTTGTCTTTATTGGTTTGCTCCTCGTCTTCGGATATACTTGATTTGTCCCAAATCACATTGAGTGCTTTCTTCTTCTTTTGATGTGCGAGCATCTTTTTCTTCAGTTGTAGACATTCGCTTTTGAGATGCCCTAGCCTTTTACATTCATAGCAAGTTATTATTTTATTTTTAAGTTTATTTTTGTTCTTATTTTTTGTTTTATAATTTTTTAAACTTTATTATTAGGAGTTCAAAGTCATTATCACTTGAGCTTTCACTTGAGTGGTCTTCTTTTGTTCTAAGTGTCAAATCCTTATTTTTTTTTGGAAGGTTGTTCTCATGTTCGTCATATGTCATATAAGTCATTTCATAGATTATTAATGACCTTATGAGTTTTTCAAGATAAAAACAATTCAAGTTCTTTGCTAAACTTTAAAAGAGATTATAACTTTTTTCTCAAGGATTCTTTCCCCTTACTACTTAATTTCTTACTTAAATAGAGTAGGGATGAGTGGGGTATTTATAGGCCCTAAATGGATTTAAATTTGGAGCCAAAACGATCTCATCCTGGGTTTTCAAGGTACTAACAAAACCACTGTTAGGATCGAGTCAGCCCCAAATGCTTGACTTGAAAGCGTGTTCGTAAGCGTAGTAAAAGTAATGAACAAGTAAATCAGTTTGCAATAAAAATAAAAAGCTCAAAGTAAATGTAAACTATATTTATAGTGGTTCGATCGTCGTGACCTACATCCACTCCCTGATGTCTCTTCACTCGAGGCCACTGGCTTCTACTACCGATCTTCTTTCAATGGTTTTGCACCTCTTTTCTCTTTTTCACAGGCTCAGAAGAGAATATTTACACCTCTATTTTAGACCTCACTCCTCCCTTATAAAAGAGGAAGAGACTTACTAATCTAAAGAGATTATAATTTTTACTCAAGAATTCTTTCCCTCTCTTTTGCTCAAATTCATGTTTTCCCATGCAGGAATAGCTTGAAAATTTATAGACCCCAAATGACTTCAAAATTGAAGCTAAAAAAGGTCTAATTCTGGATTTTTCGGGTCCTAGCGATACTACCACTTGTGCTGGGCGGTACTACCACCTGCCGCACTGACATTGGGCGGTACCACTGCTTGACATAGTTTGGAAGACTATGTCTGAGCGGTACCACCACCTAGTCTGGTGGTACTATCACTTAACACAATCTTGGAGACTGTCTCAGAGACTGAGCTACTAGCGGTGCCACCGTTTGGACAGCGGTGCCATCACCTGAGATAACTTTTAGGTCACTGAATAAGCCTTTCTCTTAGCCCAAAATAGCCCCACTTTGGGCCCAGTTGGCCCCTAATTGAGTTAGCTTAATTACGTTCTAAACCAACCTAATTACGACCTAAACTAACTCGATCTAGATAAATTATTACAAAGCACGAATCATCCGTTGTTTGGCATGTCATTGGTTCTTCCTACGCTTCGTCTGATCCTTCGGCACATCGTCCTCTCCTTCGGTGTATTGCCCAATCGGCATATTGACACCCACAACTTTCGATCTCCTTAGCGTAATGTCGGATCCTTCGGCCCGATGCCTGAATTCACTACATCGTTTTCAATAATTTACCTTTACTGCAAACTGCTTTACCTTCTTATTGCTTTCACTATACTCCCATACGCTTTCAAGTTAATATCTTTATAAAACGATTTTCTTCGGAATCGGGTTTAATCGAAACGAAGATTTTTGAAATCGGTAATTTTTTCGCTGTACTAATTCACCCCCTCTTAGTGCTAACTCGTTCCTAATAGTATTAAGATATCAAAGTATTAAGATGAAACTAATTGATAGTATCAAAGTATTTTGATACTAATTTACCCCCCCCTCTTAGTGCCGACTCATCCTCTCTTGCGACCTATTGCCCAATCGGCTAGTTGACCTCCACAACTCCGATTTCCTTGGCATAATTTTTGCTCTTATTGGCCCAATGCCCGAACTCATGGCCCGAAACCTTTTGCTTATACGTCGATCGATCCTCCAGCTCGATGTCTAATCTTCTGACATGTTCTACTCTGGTCCAACAAGATTTTTCCTACTTTTAATTGTGTTTCCTTGATTGAAGCTTCCTGAATCACTTAAAATACAGATTAAATCATAAACACTATTAATTTGTTTCATCATCAAAATTTGAGATTCAATAATCTCCTTCTTTTTTTATGATGACAACCAATTGATGATGGAGTTAACCTTAACTCCCCCTATCAATATATCGTATTGATAGAACTCTTGGATTCAAAAATCCAAATAACATGTCATCATAAAATTATGCATAACATCATTATACTTCTCCCCCTTTATCATCAACAAAAATAAGAAGTGCAACTAACAATTTTTGAAACATGCAAGTTTAGCTATTTAGCAAATTTTTCATCACTTTAGAATAAACAAGCTAGTGAGTTCTTTTTCTCTTTTGAGAAGTGCAAGCTAGCAATTTTTGCTTCCTTTGCAATGTTCGAGCTAGCACTTTTTTCTTCATTTGCATAGTGCAAGCTAGCAAAATTTTACATCATTTTATAACATGCAAACTAGTAAGTTTTTCATATATGAAAGTTGGTAAAATTTTTGCATCTTTTTAGATGAGCAAGATAGCCTATTTTTGCATCTTCTTGAAAGGAGCAAGCTAGCAAGTTTTTTTGTAAAATTTTTGTACTTTTTGATATATGCAAGATAGCATATTTTTGCATCTACTTGAAACGTGCAAGCTAGCATTTTTGCGTTTCTAGCAATTCTTTGTACATGCAATTTGTAAACTAGTAAATTTAGTAAGTTTTACATAATTTTGGAACATGCAAGTTAGTAAATTTTACACATATAAAAGTTGACAAAATTTTTACATCTTTTGAGATGAGCAAGCTTTTTGCTTCTCTTTGAAGTATGAAGGCTAGCAAGTTTTTGCTCTGATACCAAAGATATGATGATATGAGAATCACACATGGTAGGATGTAATATACGTTGATATCTTAATACCATGATGATTTGAAATATTTATGATGATGCATGCAAAACATAGGATAATGATACATGCAATGCAATGATATGCATATAATGTGTTGCATATATTCATAATGAAAAATTGCTTTCACTTGAATTCAAGGTTCTATAAATATAATATATTGATAGGGGGAGTTAAGGTTAACTCCGTCATCAATTGGTTGTCATCATAAAAAAGGAGAAGATTATTGAATCTCAGATTTTGATGATGAAACTAATTAATAGTGTTTATGATTTGATCTGCGTTTTGAGTGACGTAGGAAGCTTCAATCAAGGAAAGATAACTAAAAGCAAGAAGAATCATGTTGGGCCAGAGTAGAATATGTTAGAAGATTAGACGTCGAGCCAGAGGATCGGTCGACGTATTGGCAGAAGGCTTCGAGCCATGAGTTCGAGCATCGGGCCAAGAAGAGCGAAAATTACGCCAAGGATATCAGAGTTGCAGAGGTCAACTGGCCGATTGGGCAATGGGCCGCAAGAGAGGATGATGCGCTGAAGATTTGGACGGAGTGTCGATGAACTAATGACATGCCGTATAACATTTGATTTGCTTTATGATAATTGTCTAGATCGAAGTAGGTTTTAAGTGTACAGGATTAACTATGATAGCAATCAAGGTATTATGCAAAATGAAGTCCTGAAGTCAAGAATGAGATTTCATTGGGAGTTCAAGAGTTCGTCGGAAGTCCAGACGTTTGTCGGAAGTTCTATTGGAATTGATCGAGAAGTCCAAAAGCTTGCCAAAGAAGCTGATCAGAACTTGCCAAGAAGATCGTCCTTAAGTCCAGGAGCCTGTCGGGAGTCCGTTGGAACATTGCCGAGAGATCGTCGGAAGTTCGCCGAAAGATCGCCGGAAGCTCACTAGAAGAAACCTAGACTAACCAAACTTGATTTGCTTAGTGTATGCCTTAAAATTTATAGTTAGCACATAATTGGGTTGGAATTGGGCCAACTCAATTAGGAGTCAATTGGACCCAAGTTTGGGCTGTGTTGGGCTAAGTGAAAAGGCCCAAATAGTGACACAACAGGTGAAACCGTCATGGCACAACCTCCGAGACTGTGTTAAGCGGTGGTACCACCCAATGGCAGGGTGTCAAGCGGTGGTACCGCTCAGTGTCAGTGCTGTAGGCGGTGGTACTGCCAGGACCCGAGAAACCCGGGATGAGACACTTTTAGGCTCCAAGTTTGAATCCACTTGAAGCCTATAAATACCTCTCTTATCCCCGGATAACACACACACACAATTGAGAACAAAAAGAAAAGAAAATGCTATTGTAATCTTGTGTGAACTCCTCTCAAACTCTAAGTGTTAGTCTTGTTTAAGAGAGGAGTGAAGGGGGTTGTAAAGGTTCTCTCCTGAACCTATCAAAAGGAGAATCGAGTTGTAAAAGGGTAGTTGATCTTCGCCCATTGAAGGAAGATCGTTAGTGGATGCTAGTGGCCTTGACAGAAGAGGAATCGATAGAGTGGATGTAGGTTACAACGACTGAACCACTATAAAATAGTTTGCATTTCATTTTGAGTAATTTACCTTTACTACAAACTGCTTTACCTTCTTATTGCTTTCACTATGCTCCTATACGCTTTCAAGTTAATATCTTTACGAAATAGTTTTCGTCGGAATCGAGTTTAATCGAAACAAAGATTTTTGAAATCGGTAATTTTTTTGCTGCACTAATTCACCCCCCCTCTTAGTGCCAACTCGTTCCTAACAAGACCAACCGCCTCCATCACATAGATGGGTATACAGTACACTAGTTTATTTGATTATCTTGATGTCCCTCTCGAATAACCTATGACAAAGATTATTCAGGATCAATTTTTAAAGGCAAATCAATCTCATTATCATGATCTCATCACGATCCGATTTTCATTGCACAGGTCCATAGACATCACAATAAATATATATATATATATATATATATATATATATATATATATATATATATATATATATATATATATATATATGCAACAAGTAATATAAAGTGATAAAATACTAAATAATATAATAAGCTAAAAGAGTGCATATCACATGTGTTATTACTCCCGTGATCGGTTTGTAGGGCACCTATGACACGCTAGACAACATAGTATTATTGTCTTATAATCAATTGTGTCTTGATCAAAGTAGTTTAGGTTATAATTAAGTCGATTTTGGGTGTAACCATGCCAACTTAATTAGGGACCCATTGGGAGGCCCATTTAGTGACCCATAGTTGGGTCAAGCGATGGAACCACTTATGAGTTAGAATGTATGAAGTGTATAGTTTTAGACTCGACGGTGGTACCACTAGTGTCAAGCGGTAGTACCACCTAGACTGACAGTGGTATCGCCCAAGCATAGTCTCCCAAACTGTCAAGCGATGGTACCACCCCGACTAGGCAATGGTATCGCTAGTTGTCAATCTTGTAGGTGGTAGTATCTCCCAGTATTAACGGTAGTACTACTAGGACCCCGGAAACCCATGATAAGACTTTTTTTCTACTATTTTTGAAGTCATTTGGGGCCTATAAATACCCAACTCTTTCCTATTTGAGATAGAAAGAAAAGAAAATAAAAAGGCTTATGATTCTAAGTTGTAAAAGCTTGAAAAAGTCTTGAGTAGTCTCCTCCTCTTTAAAAGTTTAGAGTCATTCTGAGGGAGGTATGAGACTTGTAAAGATCCTCTCCTAAACTTGTGAAAAGGAGAAAAAGTTGTAAAGAGGGTAGTTGGTCTTCGCCCATTGAAAGAAGATCATTAGTGAATGTCGGTGGCCTCGACGAAAGAGGAATTGAGAGTGGACGTAGGTCGCGACGACCGAACCACTATAAATTTAGTGTGCATTTTCTTTCAGCTCTTCATTACTTTTGCTTTCTGATTTAACTGCTTATTACACTTACTCTGAGTTAAGCACACTTTCGATATCGATTATACTAACAGTTAGTATTAGAGCTTGGTTCTCTCATTTAGTTTTACACCCAAGAGAGATTAAATGACTTTTTTCGATAATTAAGAGGGTCACTCTATCACTTGTCCTTCTATGTTCAATGGGACGGACTACAGGTATTGAGAAACATAAATGTGAATTTTCTTGCTTTCTATGGATTTTGATTTATAGAACATTGTTAGGTTAGGTTTTCAGAAACCCTCTAAACCAATGAATGAATGAAATGGTTTAGAGAAAAAAATATTTTTGTTAAATACTAAAGCTTCGAATGCTTTCTTTTGGGCTTTAGATAAAAATAAGTTTAATTGTATTTCTATATGTGAAACTGTGCATGATATTTGGCACACACTTAAAGTTACTTAAGAAGGCATAAGTAAAATAAAAGAATCTAAGATTAATCTTTTAGTATATAGTTTTGAATTATTTTGAATGAAGCCAAGTGAAACTATTGGTGACATATATACTCATTTTATGAATGTTGTCAATAGTTTGAAAGTTTTTGGTAAATGTTTTACTAATCTTGAACTTGTTAATAAAATTCTAATATTCCTTTCAAAAAGTTGGGATCCAAATATAAATGCAATTCAAGAAGCAAAGGATTTGAACAGTTTTTCTCTTGAATAACTCCTAGGATCATTAATGACCTATGAAATGACTTACAAGGTATATGATTAACATGAGAACAATCTTCCAAAGGACAAGAAGGATATTACATTTAGAACAAAAGAATATCATTCGAATGAAAGCTCAAGTGATAATAATGACATAGAACTTCTTATAAGAAAATATAAAAAATTCATAAAAAAGAACAAGATATCAAAAACTAATAGCGAGAGTTTCTTTTAGATAAATTATCCATGATGTTATTTGATTATATTATTAGGAAAAACTTAATGGGATAATTTTATTGAAACATTTTTACTTATTGTATCATTATTAAATTAAATTAAATGTAAATTTACTCAAATTTTGCATCGAGCATTTTCATGATAGTATTTTGGTGGATATATTTGAAGTCAGGAAGCTCAAGAGCATTTACATTAATTTAAAAAATCTTTTAACTCAAAAATTTTAATAAATAATATCTTTTTTTCACTATCATCATATGATATGATGAGATTATTATTAAAAAATTAATAAATAATATATTAACATTGTTGAGCCCAAATTATTAGTCAAAATACTTAGGTAGAGATTAATTAGAATACATTCGTAAGACTCTTAAAAGTTATTCTAAATTTTAGCTCATTTTCAATATAGGAGGACTAAACATATGTGAGACTGGTGATGCGCTTTGAGTTCATTGATAGATAGTTCTTTCTCATTTAAATCTTTTAGTAGATCAACTCTAATGAGATAGCCATTGATCAATATATAATTTAACAATAATATACTCATTAAATTCTCATGTGTTAGTTTAAATCTTTGTCTACCTTCAATATGGGATTGAACTGAGATGTTATACACGGAACTTACCAAAAATAAATAAATGTTACACACGGAGTGAATGTATTTGTGATAAAAAGATTATTTATATGTATATTGGGCTTAAAAAAAAAATCCAAGAGTGTGATAGTTATATTGTTGATAGAAAAATAACCTTATAATTACCATTGAGTTGGTATGCTGATGCTTGAGTTGAATTAGCAGGCAATCCTTATACAAATCTGAACCAGTCCCATAATTTGAGGTGGAAAACTAGATCACACTTTGTTTTCAGGGGAATCATGGTCGTTTGGGCCTTGAGGCAAAAGGGTGGTGCGTGGGTGAAAGTGAATATAATTTTAATTTATATAATTTTATAATATTTGATGTAAATTGTACTTTATATAGCATTTTATTACTTTATCCGATGTGTTTAGATTGGAATTCTCTCGAACATTATATATTATTTTATTTTTATATATAATATAGTGTATTATTTATGTCTTTTGTATTTAATATTATTTTTCAGTTTTTTTAAATATGTCTGGATTGTCTAATTGTAAAGCTCATAATTTCTCTAGCAATCACATTAAAGTTGTACAGAGGGGAGGAGCTGAGATAAAAATCTGATTATCAAGGACAATTTAATAATAATAATAATAATAATAATAATAATAATAATAATAATAATAATAATAATAATAATAAGATATTTTCTACTGGTGAAATGGATCCTTTATTACATAAATTGATAATAACGTAAAGCTATCAAATTGATCACTGGTATATCAACCTCTTCTTTTCATCGTCTGCGTTTCCTATATGTACACCAAGCAAATCAGCGTGGAGCCACAGATGATAAAGATTGACCTCAAGATCCGAACCCGTCAGTCGGTTCGACCCGTTTCGCTCGGGTCGGGTTTTGCCCCGGCGGGTCATGGCATGACATCTCCGCCATCTGCCCTCTTCCCTCTGTTTCCTGCGTCCCAGCCATCATGTGCCCTTCCTCTTCTTTCTCAGCGGCTGACCCTACCACCTCAACTGCGCCTTACACGCCTCCTCCAGCACCACCGCCTGAACCGCCGGCAATGCGACCTCCTCCGTCATCATCACCGTCGATGAGGTTCCAGGTGGATCGGTGGCCGCGCGTGCTTCACAAAGTAATTTGGGTCGGATCCGGGTCAGGCCCCAGTGGCTTTTATTCCAGAGCTCAACCCGATCCATCGACAGACAGGTCTGGATAACACACGGACGAAAGATAAAGAGCAGGGTGATGAAGAGGAGCCTCTTTACTTGGGGGGAGACAGCGAGGGAGGCTAGGATAGAGCGACAGCCCGAGGAAGAAGGCCATGGCGTTGGTGATTCCTTCGATTCACTCCTCCTGGTATCCTTCTCTCTCTTCTCTGCTCTTCCAATCTTTTTTTGGGTTCTACGGCGTGCTTTCAAATGGATGCGATGCACCCTTTTTCTAGCACATGTCAAATGTTGAATGTGTTTTACGAAGTCGGTCCATATACTAAGCAGGATCATTGACGGGTTGGATAATCACAACATATCCGGCAAGAAAGATAGAGAATGATGTGTTGCAGCAGTATATGGTCATGTCTAATTTGGCACAATACCTGTATCCATCTGTACTCCATCTGTTGATGTTTTAATCCTTGAAATTATGCTTCAGGCCTACCATGCTTCCGTTTTCTTAAGCAAGCTTGTCCTATTTTAGATTATTTCTTTGATTTATTTTTTTGGGGGGTAAATGAGTTCGTTCTTTCAGCTTTTACTTCTTAGAGTGGAGTGCAATTTATTTGACTCCATGTGCAGTCGCATGTGCAGAAAATAATGCTGCTTAACACGTTACAACATCTTATATACGAACAGTTGTCATCTAAACATGCTTCATGATAATGCTTTATGCAGTTGGTGTTTCCTGCTCTGAGTTCAGTGATGTGTCTGGTTTATATGTGAAGTGAATCTTAATACACAATGATAGTAACCATAATAGTGTGCTCACACAATTTTATATCGACCATAGCATTGTACTAGTTTATGAGTTCTAGTTCAATTGGTTATCTCAAGTTATTTAGACTCTGATTATACACTATTTTGCTGAAATTCATAGTTGCATTGGCTAATTTTTGTGGTTAAAGACAAAAAAGTTTTTAGTTTTTGTTGTGCATTAAGGTGTTTAGCATTTTAGTTGCTTGTATTTGATGAATACAGAAGCTAACTAAATGTCCCTGCTTCTGATCCTTCAGCAACTTGAACTCTGCATTTCTCGGTGATAGAAGTAGGATTTGTATTTCAGATGCTCCATTCAGTAGGGTTCATTTTCTGCGGAAGCCAGTGGAATGTAAGGAATCTAGGATTGGAAAGAGACCAATTGAAGTGCCTCCAAATGTGACCATTGCGTTGGATGGGCAAGATTTGAAGGTTAAAGGTCCACTTGGGGAACTTTCAAGGACTTACCCACGTGAGGTAAAAGTTCAAAGAGATGAATCTGGATTTTTAAAGGTCTCCAAGGCTGTAGAAACTAGAAGAGCCAATCAAATGCATGGGCTTTTCAGGTGAGTTTTTTTACTATACTGGTGACAATTGACTGTTTTTTGGCTGATATCAACCCTTGATGCATCCTAATCATAAACATTGTCACATGAGACCTTGCGTATCACATTAAAATTCTAGACTAGATTGTTTTCGTGAATCACTTTGTCTTTTTAATATAATTGGAATTTTGTAACATTTTGAGATGGATGGCAGGATAATATACCTTCTGTTTATGTTATCTAATTCCTCCTGTATGATAATATTGAATGGTCTTGCATCATTGCTAGTATGCATAAGTTCCCTGGTCTATGTCTTTTTTGGGGAAGGCAATATGCATGTCAGGTGTATTTTGTTTCCAGTTTTTGTTCAAATTTGTGAAAAATTATCATGTCTCCTAACATAGACATTTACATGCAATCATAAGCTAATTGCTTTTTGTTCTGTCTTTTCAGCAAATTGTTGCAGATGTTAATACACTTTCTGGTCATAATTTGTTATTAAAGATACACATTGTAGGGGACTGACAGAAACATATTAGCATAAAAATAAAAACAAGAAAGTACAGTTTTTGAGAATTTATTGTGAAAGAGTTCTTTCTCGTATGGTGTTATAGGTTGATTGAACTAATCTATAAATTGCTAACGAAATAGGGAACTATGAATTATTGGCATTTCTTGATGATATGTCATGGTTTAATGTGGTTCCGGTACGTTGACCAGGTGAGCTCCAGTTTTGAAACCAGGTTTTCTTAATTTTTTCCTTTTTGAAGTTGTACAGGCAAAAACAGCTGCTGACAGCTGTCAAAAACTGTTGGCTATTTTAGATGGTAAAAAAGAGCTTTTACTTCAAACAAAACTGCTATTTTTCCTTCACTTGGACAGTGTAAATTCTGCCTCTGCCACGTCCACCTCGTCCCATTGTCAAAGCTGCCTCCACCTCACCCTCCACCAATGATGCACATAGCCATCTTCTCCTTTCTTTCTCCTACTTTCTTTCTCCTCCTCCTCCTCTTTCCCTCTTCTATCCCTCTTTCTCTTTGGTCTGTGTCAATTGCTATGTCAGTGTACCGTGTGTCCATATGCCACTATACTGGACCAATACTAGTCTAACCAGGGACTGATACATGTCTTGGTCCAAAACTTGAAACCTTCTATTATCAATTGAATGATAAGAATCATTGTTGATAATTGTCTCTTGCATGGTTTAAATCTATTTTTTGAAACGTTGTCAGTCTTTATTCTAATTCTTTTGCTTATTAGGTGGTCTTGACCACTTTCAACTTGATTCGCCCAGAAAACACTTACCGAGAGTCTGATTTAGCTGGTTTTGTAATGGTCAAATATATCAAGTATCAACTAGTCTGTATCCTTCATGGTATTAAATTGATAGCATGAAACTAGATGTCATCAGCTTTTCTTTTTTCTTGTTTAGACAGGAAATAACCCTGACAATGCACTGATGTAATAAGAACATGAGGACCAATCATAAGATATGATTGTTTGCTGGTGGTTATTTAAACAAAATTGTTACACAGTTCAATTCACTAAGCAAATAACTCATGTCACCATAATATATAAACAGTTCAAATAATTTTTGTCATGAAGTTATGTGTGTGAAAATGTAGGTATTATAGTAGTTTAGAAGCAAAGTTGGAGCATTTTTTTCCAAGAAAAGACTTCTATTAGATCCTTAAAGATCTGCTAAAGGACCTTTTGAGGCCAGAGTACAGAATAGAAGATAGTTTAGGGCGGAAGGTATCTGCCCACAAAAAGCAGATTTATTTCCACTGGCACTGTATGCAGTCCAATGGGCTGCTTGATTATACTGACGGAAACAGTGCAGATTGTGTATGATGATAGTTGAGATAGAAGAGCTTTAATGTTGCTGATCGTTGTCCGAATACACTATGGGGGAGTCAAGTCCTTGGTTAATATGTCATAAAGAGTTGAGGAGTTAGATTCAATTTGCACTGCTATGAGCTCACCTATCGTTGTAGCTTGAAGACCAAGCTTAAGTGCCAATGCTTCATACTGGATAGGTGATTTGTTTTGAATATGTTGTTCTCGCAAATTTGCAAATGCCAACTTGGTCACGAATCACGAACCCAAGGCCTCCTTCCTGCAATGAAGAAGAACTATCAGTATTTAATTTAACGCAACCAAGTGGTGGTTTACTTCATTTAACCCACGTAAAATTATTCATTTTGTTGCCCTTAGGTAGGGTGGATCTAGCATAATGGCTAGTAAAGGCGACTGCTTGGGACCAAGTCCCTGTTATTGAGGGTAATTATCCTGTAAACAGGGAGGAATTCTGTGCCTTCTAGATAAACCAGAGTTGGTTTTCAATGATAGCATGAAGTAACTTCCCAATGTCAAGGGTGGATCCTTCTAAGAGCCAATCATCTACATTCCAGGATTTTTAAGGAGGAACTGGGTTGGGAAAACATGAGACCATCTATCCCACACTTGAATAGAGTAGTGGCATTCGTGGGATAAGTGTGAGTTGGTTTCAGGAGTATTGTGGCATAATGGGCAGGGCTGATTGGGTTGCATCTGCAGCCACTGGTGTCTGTTTGTAGTAGGTAGTCGCTTGTGGAGGAGTTTCGAACAAAACAAGTGGATTTTAGGAGAATAAGAAGCTTCCATAAAGTATGCTAGCCGTACCAACTGGAATCTGGGGCATAGTCCTTCTGTTTAAGTAAAAAATAAGCGTCTTTAGCTATAGCCTTACCTTGCACATGAGTAGTCCAAGCCCATAAATCATCACAGGGTGAATGAGCAATTTCAATAGAGTTAATACGAGAAACCAACTCTTAGCCAAACCTCATCGATAGCAATTGGGTGTCCTAGCTATCAAATTGGTTAAGGGAGTCTCCACAGTAGTATCCTCCGTCAAAGTCGAAACATCCAAAAAAGTCAATTTTTAAAACAATGGTAAATAAAAAATCCACGGATCATAGAAATCACTGGTTTGAGACCCATTTCCAATCTGTTTAGGGAAACCAACCCTAAGGCTGATCACATCTTGAAGAAAAAGGCGCCAACTTCAAGTAGAGTTTTTAATGGTGGGAGGGGACCAAGGATTTATAGGGCCATATTAGGTAGAAAGAACAAAATACTAAAGGCTATTGGCATGATGAAGGAATCTAGCAATCTGGGAGGCTTGTAAAGTGTACTTAAAAAGAGGGAGATCATGAATAGTGAGACCCTCATCATCCTTAGAATTCGTGATAGTGGACCAATTAATGAGGTGAAACCCTTTAGTATCAGGGCATTTCTGCCAGAGGAAGTTTTTAGTTGGAGTTTCCAACTTATGAAACACAGACTCAAGCATCCAATTGACACTCAGTGTGTGCACTGGGATGGAATTCAAAATCGACTTAATTAAAACAAGATGACGAGCTCGAGATAAGTAATGACACTGCTAGGAGGCAAGATTAGCTTTAATTTTGTGCAGAATGTCATCATATATGGTGCAATTGATGCACCAAGATACTTAAAGGGGAAACATCCCTCCTTAAAGCCAAGGAAAGCATATTTCAAGTCTAGTGTGTCTAGGAGTAGATTTGGGGAAGTAAATTTCAGACATGGACAAACTGATACGATAGTTGGTGAGCGATTCATGAGTTTGGAAAATGGATTGAACGGCCAAACAATACTTCCTGTTAGCCCTAAAACATAAGAGGATATCATAGTGTACACGACGTGGTTAGTGCTACAGTTGGGACCAAACATGAAAGGAGAAAGATGGTTTGACTCAATAGCTTGAGCAAAAAGTTGAGTTAAAATTTATGCTACCAGGATATAAAGATAAGGAGAGGGAGGATCTCCTTTTCTAATTTCGCAGCGACTTGTAAAGAGAGAAGAAATTTGGCCATTAATGAGACAATCAAAAGATGGAGAGGAGACATAAGCTTGGATCCAGTTTTGAAATTCATGAGGGAAATTCATAGTAGAGAGAATGTGAAAAATAGTTGATCATAAGAGACGATCAATAGCTTTTACTAAATTAATTTTAACCATGACTAAAGGATTTTTACCCTTTGAGGAGTAAATGGTATGTACAACGTCTTGTGTAATAAGGATGTTGTCATGGATTCTACGATTAGGAAGAAAGTCTATTTGATTAGAGCTGATGAGACACTGAAGATAAGGTTTCATGTGGTTAGAGAGCAAGGTATGCAATTTCGAATGGTATCGTCCATATCGGGCGATACGTACCGGTCCGACGGTATACCAGTACGCGGACAGCTCGCTACCGGGTGGAACGTTTAAAAGCGCTCCGTATCGAACGATATGGGGTAATATCGAGCGGTAACGGTCAAAATTTCGATTGTTACCGCCCGGCACAACTCGGTAATGGTTGATTTCGATCGTTACCGCACTGTAATAGTGCTACAGTGCTCCAATGGTCAAATTGACCGTTGGAGCCCTTTCTCATAGTATTTAAACCCTTCTTCTCCCCTATTTCATTCCATTACATTCTCATACTATCTTAAACTATCTCAAACTCTTTTTTTCTCACATTTGTGCTTTCCTAAACTTTACAAAACAACGATTTGTGAATTCAATTGAGGCTAATTTGGGAAGATTAAGAGGAAGAACTTTCTAATCAAGAGGTATAAATTCTCTTTCTTTAATTAGAGAGTAAACTTTCTAAACTTATGCTAATACTATATTTATTTCTAACTTAAAAACCCTATCCTCACTTTTTTTTATTTTCAGGTATTTTCGGAGGGTTTTACACCTAAATTAGGTGTACCGCTCGGTACGCCCTAGCGTATCGCTCGGTACATGGTACCGTACTATACTGAGCCAATCTCGAAACACCAGTACGGTATGGTATTGCATACCTTATTAGAGAGAACCTTAGCTATGCATATAGAGAGAACCAAGCAGTACATCAAACATCCTATTTACAATTTTGTCCATGACAGGTCGACGAAAAAAATTTACCCATTAAATAGGATGACCAAGGGCGATGCCATAACTAGAGTTTCTCTTCGTCAAAGAAGACCGAGTTGGTGAAAGTGGCTTTATTATGCTCTATTGGGGATCGATGCAACAGACATCCAATGTTAGCAGAAGAGAATGAAGGAGAAGCCAATAAAACAGAAGCACAAGATGGGTGACGAGGGGGCGTCTAAGTACTCTTCTCCGAATCCTTTCCAGGTTCTGGAGGTTTAGGTGGAGTATCAGAGGTGGAGAGATAGAGAGGGGCTGGGAGATGCTCATTGCTCTAAGACTCCCCACTAACTATTGAGAAATCATATTTGTTATCTATTGAGGTTTCTTTTGGTTGTTTGCTCACACAAAGCTGGAACTTTAAAAATTTAAAACCTATTAAGAGGTCAATGACTTCCCATTTAATTTGTGATAATTGGGAAGGCCAACATAAAAATTGATTGTTGGTATGTTCTTCACATTAAATATGAGTATATCAAGATTACATTATACTAGTCAACTTAACAGGGGAGCTTGAAGAAATGACCAACAAAACCTAGACACTTCATTGATTTCATAGACTCGAAATGTAAACAATTTAAACTATTGTTGGTATACAAGAATCAAGTTGCTTGGCTAATACATATTTAATAGGAATTAAGGGACATGGTAAGAGGGAATGAACATGAAGCTTTGAGTGGTTTTTTAAATCTGGCATATATTTATCACTCGCTTCTGCCAAGGAAAAATTTTCCATTCAGTTGTTCTTTGTGGTTGAACAATACATCTTTACACTGCTAATCTTTCCTTTTTTTTTTGGGGCATGGGAGAAAATTTTTACATGACATCTTTTTATGGGCTCAAGATAAACCTCAATACACCTTACTATTTCAAAACTAAAGAAAGCAAGGGCTTTCATATAGCAAAAGCAAGAGTAACTACACACTAGGGAAGGATGTAAGACAAGGCTTAAGTCTCTTAACTAAGAGATGGGATATTCCTCTTTTTTTGCCTCAAACAATTGCTTTTAAATAGTCTCACAGTCAAACCTATGCAACCTTGGCTGACCATCTAAATCTGTTTGATATAATCTGTTTTTGAGATCTTTACTGATCTTTTAATTTTAGGTGCAAACTTGAAGTGTAGATTTGTTTGAAGTCTTTTATTGGTCAAAACGAATTTTCTGGATCCATAAATATGCTAATACATGTTTTTTGTTTCATCCTTTGTCACAAATAAATATATAATCTGCAGAATAATCTTTATGTTTTTAGTTCTTAAGATCTCATCAAATGTGCTTTATGACATCTTAAAATAAGAATTTTTTGGTTTGCGACCTTTCAACCCTTCTTTTGTACTAATAAGTTACCATATAAAGTAAACAATCTAAGTTTGTCTAAATAATTTAAACCCTTAAAACCTAATCATTGGTAGTTAACTTGACAATTCGTTAACAGTTAGTGATAGGAGATCTCAGAACTATCTGTTCAAGAGATACAAACAAACAATAACATGCCATGGTATCCCAGTTATTTAAGGTTGACTATGTAGATTTTCTCCCACCATTGATTTTTATTTAGCGCAACATAGTTGAATCAAGAATAAAGAAATATCTTTTTTTTATAGTTTATAAGAAAATATTCTTAGGTCTCTTGAGTCGCAATATTTGATCACAAATTTTATAGCTTTTCTTTGAATATGTACATACCATCTTAAATGAGTTTTCTTCATTTTAACTACGTTGAAGCTACTCCTGGTTGTTATTTGAGTGAAAATGTATATTATTCTAACCAGGCCATCTCTAATAGCCAATCGTAATCTTATTAGCAATAATCCATACCTGTTACAACAGTACATACCACTAAGTTGTGAAATTGTTTTTGAGAAGTCTAGCTATTTTATTTTTATTGAATGAACTTTTTTTTTTCAAAATCTATTTTCTTTTATAACAAGAGAAAATTTAGAAATGCTAAAATGTTGGCCTTGAATAATTAAGGATGGTGATTGTAAAATAACATCATTTGCTTTGCTTTTACTTGTGGCTAGAAGCTTATCTGTTCTATGAAGTAATGTAGTTATTGGTAAGTTCTCTGCTAGATTTGGCTTACACATATATCCTCTTGAAACGCAGAACTCTCACAGATAACATGGTTGTTGGGGTCTCGAAAGGATTTGAAAAGCGACTTCAATTAGTTGGGGTTGGATATCGGGCGACGCTGGAGGGCAGGGATCTTGTTCTGAACCTTGGATTCTCCCATCCAGTGAGGATGGCCATCCCTGATGGCTTGCAAGTGATGGTGGAGGACAACACTAGGATCGCCGTCATCGGATACGACAAGTGTGCCATTGGTGAGTTTGCTGCTGCAGTAAGGAAGTGGAGGCCTCCGGAACCATACAAGGGTAAAGGTATCAAATATGCTGATGAAATTGTGAGGAGGAAGGACGGAAAAGCTGGCAAAAAGAAGTAGAAGTGACCAAACCTACCCTACCATATGTTCTTTGCTTTCATATTTGCATGTATGTCGTTGCTCTCTCCATGTTTAGAGATTGTAGAATCTCAATTGCAGTTACTTCCGGTTGGTTCTAATTGTTTGTAAGCTCAGATACTTTTTGTGCAACAAAGTGTTATATGAATACGAGCGCTTGAATTGCAATGCGAACGAGAGTTACTGGAAAAGAAAATAAGTGGTTTCTAAACTGTTCCCTTTCTCATTCAAGAATTTGACGGAGGATTCCTTTCTAAACTTCATTTGCAGCTCTCAACTTTGCTGATAGAGACACTTGGAATGAGGGTGGATTGGATCAAGGAAGAAGTACAAGTCCAAGAGCCCTCGTAGCTAATTGACTAACGTGAAGGACTAGGGACTGTTCCAGTTTCCACAACCATGCTTCTGCCTGCCCCTAAGTCTGGGGATAGGATAGGATAGGATAGGATCTTCTCAACTGCTAACTCGATGGAAGAAGAAACCACCTAATGTTTATGCTAAATGTTGATGTGAATTATGTGCAAAATCGGAATAGTCTAATACTGTGAATTTCTTGCACTTAAAACAAAACAGGGGCTGCCGAGGAAGGGGTTCACATGATCATCGCGGAGACTGGTGCAGCTAATGTCTGTCAGTACGGTGTTACAGTACAAACCCCATCTCTCCCTCGTGAAGCTACAGCGCAAATAGCAAACTTTTTTAGATGTACATTTTTGTCGTATCAACAAGGAAACCAGTAAAGGTAGCTAAAACTGGTTAACCAACCTCGGTACGTGGTCCAAATTATAACTCTTTTTGACGTGACAATGGGCCATAGCAATCTTTTTGTACTCGATGCTATATGCTCCTTTTGTTTAACAGTTGATATATTTTTTACTATTTTAAGAGGAATTTGATGTGTGGTTAGATCCTAATTAGCCCGGTTGCATCTCATGTTGCCAAGACCTAACCGGGGATAGCAATTGCACCTGCAATTAACTTTAAACGTGATTGTAATTGTTGATTTTCTTTACAAAAATGCATGTTTTTTTTAGCTCTCTCACTTTTCTTCATACATAGACCTGTTTGCATCTTATTATGATTGACGCCTATTAACTTAACTTCACTGGTTCCATGAATAGTGGCCAACTCTTCTAATCCTATAAATCAATTTAATCTAATGTAAGATTAAATTTGTAGCCGTAACATGCAATGACACTTTTTTTTTCATTTTTTTGAACTTAAGGAAAAGATTCACCGTATCATCATCATAAGGATGTCTAACAATGTATTCGTTACAAATAACACACAAGTATTTGATTTTTTTTATAACATGATTTACTAAATACTAACTTAACGTGAAAATAATCACATATCGAGAAAATTCAAGTATGAAATAGCGATGATGCAAATCTATCCTCATTTTCTTCTATAACATGATGAATAGCGACGAACTCTTCCAATCCTATAAATCAATTGTTAGAATTTTAAGGGTCACATATGTATAATTAAATATGTTAAATTATTATTTTGATTAGTCAAAATTAAAGTGATCTAATTAAAATAAAATTATTTGGTTAAGGGACATAATTATTATGAAAATTAATTATGTGGATACCATAGTCATATTTCTAACTTAATGACGAGATAAGTTAGGAATATGAAACTCTTGAGGCATAATTACAGATTCATCAATTATGAATATAATCATAATCGTAGATTCATCAGTTATGGCTATAAATAAGGTTACGGTCCTCGGTTATAGTATCTAATGAAGTTTCTCTTCACATGTCAAGAAGAAATCTAAAGTTCTTAAGGATACTCTACAATTGGAAGACTAAATCATCAATTAATTCAGAAAATATTCTAATGGATTCATCAGGTACGCTTCTATATTAATATGTTTCTTAATTGTTGTAGGATTTCATGCATATTATAGTGGATTTAATAAGTTTTATGGAAACATTCTAAAATCATTGTTTTGGATCTGTAAAGTATGTTTTGAACCAAAAATTTGATTTTGATTTTATAAAATAATTATTTGATCCATATTTAATATGTTAAAAGAACCAACAATTAGTATCAAAGCCATCCTACAATGATTGATGAACATATAAGCTTTTTTTCATATATTTTAATGATATTTTCATTGATATTATATCACTTTAATTTTGAGATATATTTTTCTCTTCGTGTCTTTTCCTTTTCATTAGTATGCAAATTCATTTTTACACTACAAGGCATAAAATTTCCAAATTTCCTTTGGATTTTATCTAAAGTTCCATATTATCTTGGTTTAATTATGTTGTTGTAATATGTAAATTTAATATTGTTGCAATATTATGTTGGTTTAATTATGTTATTACAATATACAAATTTAATTAATAATAATATTATTATAATATTATATTGGTTTAAACATAATATTGGTTCTATAAAGTTGTTTGTTGACATAAATTGAATAGTTTTCATGCATTTAAATATTTTAGTCAATAAATTAAGGTCAAACCAATTTGATTAATATGGTTCAAATTTAATTAGTGATAGTTTAATATTAGATTGAGTAATTTAATCCATGAAGTTGCCAAAGTGACCTCTCATATATAATATTTCTCGTAAAAATATTAAATGTAGTGTGTATTTACATCCATGTAGTAATTATTCGGTCCAAAGGAATGTTAATCACTGGGGCAGGATTTTATACATACCTGTAAAAGTAAACACATGATAATTATAAAGTTATACATGTAAATGATAAATCAAAACAAAGATGGGTTTCATTCCTTATTATTAGTGTTTGATCATTATAACAAGACTACCACTAGCAATTAATATTGAAGTCCAAAGACAAGTAATTAATATTGAAGTCCAAAAATAAGATATTAATATTGCACTTAGTATCTTAAGATAGGTTATATCGTTATTTGAATTTACTAAAGTAAATGGTAATAGATATGAGCATAATTTCTGGTTGTTTATTGTTTTCTTGTTTAGGTTCTCTTGCAACAATATCTACTAACCTTAGTCCTATACCGGTTCTAAACGGAACCAACTTTAAAGATTGGAAAGAAAACATTCTGATCGTTTTGGGCTGCATCGATCTGGACCTTGGACTAAGAGAAGACCAACCCACTTCTCTTATAGAAAATAGTACTCATGATGATAGGAGACTATATGAGAAGTGGGACAGGTCTAATCGCATAAGTCTCATGATCATTAAGCACGGCATTTCAGAAGCCTTTAGGGGTGCGATGTCCGAAGGGATTACCAAGGCTAAAGATTTTCTTACCAAAATAGAAAAGCGTTTTCTTAAGAATAATAAGGTGGAAATAAGCACTCGACTTCAAAGCTTGTTTACCATAAGATACAATAGTAAAGGAAATATAAGGGAATACATCATGAAAATATCTAATCTTGCTTCAAAGCTTAAAGCATTAAAATAGCCTATTAGAGGACTTACTCATCCATTTGACTCTGATATCTCTTCCTGCACAATTCAATTAGTTTAAGGTCAGTTATAACTGTCAAAAGAACAAATGGTCTCTTAATGAGCTCATTTTATATTGTGTGCAAGAAAAAAAAAAGGTTAAAGCAAGAAAAGACTGAAAGTGCCAACTTGACCAACACCTCTAAGGACAAGGGCAATAAAAGAAAATAGAAATCTGGAAAGAATGAGGCTGATAAGGGCCCAATATAGAAGAAATAATATAAAGATGATATTTATTTCTTCTGCAAAATATCTGGGTATTTGAAGAAGGACTGTGTTAAATATCATGCTTGGCATGCTAAAAAAGACACATTCCTTACTTTGATTTGTTTTGAAGTCAATTTAACTTCAGTACCTAGAAACACTTGGTGGTTAGACTCCGGTGCAACTACTAACATTAGTGTTTCAAAGCAGGGTTGCCTGAGCTACCAAAGACCCAATGATACTGAGAGATGCATTTATATGGGGCCCGAAAAATGTTAGGATCGAGAGCACTAAGAGGGGGGGGGGGGTGAATTAGTGCAGCGGAAATCTTACAATGATTAAAAACCAAAAGCTGCGTTCGTTCAAAAACTGTTATGATGCAAAAGCAAATTCTCAGTTTGTATCTAAGTGCAGTTTGCGTCTAAGCGCAGATTGCGTCTAAGCGTAGTTTTGCGTCTAAGCGCAGTTTACGTCTAAACTCAGATTTACGTCTAAACGCAGATTTACGTCCAAACGTAGATTTACGTCTAAACGCAGATTTACGTCTAAACGCAGTTTTACGTCTAAACGCAGATTTACGTATAAACGCAGATTTACGTCTAAACGCAGTTTTACGTCTAAACGCAGATTTACGTCTAAACTCAAAAACTTGTTTGTATACTTGCAGAAGGCAGTATGCAGTTGGAATCAAGATGTAAATGTGAACTGAGATCTGATGATTGAGCGAGGAAAGCCGATTTACGTCTGAATGCAGTTTTACGTCTAAATGCTGAAAATCGTTCGTAAAATCGTAGAGGACAGATTGCAGTTATCAATAGGATTAAAGTGTAAGTGTAAATTGCAAAGAAGCTCGTTCGTAAAAGCACGGAAAACAGTTCTGCAGAATCAAACGTAAACGTAAACTGTAATGTATGAAAATACGAATTTACGTCTGAATGCAGATTCGGAAGAACAACACTTAGAACTTGTTCGTGAAAGCGCAGAGAGTAGTAGTAATGAGGGAGGTTTGCAGTAATGATAAAGTGCTCGAAAATAAACGCAAACCAGAGATTTAGAGTGGTTCGGTCAGCCTTGACCTACTCCACTTTTGGCTTCCTCCACCGATGAGGTTGCCGACGTCAACTAGGTGCCTTCCTTCAATGGGCGAAGGCCAAACTTCCCTTTTACAATTTCTCTCCTTTTGACAGGCTCAGGAGACAACCTTTACAGACCTTTCTCTCCTCACTTTACAACTGAAAACTCGAAGAACAGAAGGAGGAGACTTAAAGGCTTTACAACACTTTTGAGCTTCTTAGAATCACAGAAAAGATCAAGATTTCGGTGTAGGTCTGTATCTTTTCAGTGCTGAATGGGTGGGGTATTTATAGGCCCCAACCCAATTCAAAATTCGAGCTCAAAACGATCAAATCGATCAAATCCCAGAATTCTGGGATCAGGCGGTTGCACCTCTTGACTGGAGAGGTGGCACCGCCTGGCAGAGCTCGAAGACTGAGCTCAGGCGATTGCTTCTCTCTGCCAGAGCTCGGAGACTGAGCTCGATGGTTGCATCACCTGGCAGAGCTCGAAGACTGAGCTTGGTGATTGCATCACCTGGCAGAGCTCGAAACTGAGCTCGGTGGTTGCATCACCTGGCAGAGCTCCAAGCTGAGCTCAGGCTGATGCACCTCTCTGCCAGAGCTCGAAGACTGAGCTCGGTGAATGCATCACCTGCCAGAGCTCGAGACTGAGCTCAGGCTAATGCACCTCTCTGCCAGAGCTCGAAGACTGAGCTCGGTGGTTGCATCGCCTGGCAGAGCTCGAAACTTGAGCTCTGGTGGTGCTACCTCTTGGCAGAGGAGGTTGCACCGCCCAGTCTAGCTCGAAGACTGAGCTCTGGGCGGTTGCACCTCTCGGCTGGGGTGGTTGCACCTCCCAACCTCGCAGCCCTGGCGGTTGCACCTCCTGGCTGGGGCGGTTGCACCTCCCAACCCCACAGCCCAGGCGGTTGCACCTCCTGGTGCAATCAGGGTCCGAATGGTTCACTCCATTCGGCCCACTTTGAATCTTTTCAGGGGCCCAATTGCCCCAAGATTAAGCTAATGGGATCACCTCCCATTTTCATGCTTAATCATCATGCTAACTACGATTAACTCTAAGACAACTTCTGCAGCTTTGCTCCGATGCGTCAATCGCTTCTTCCGGCGAGTTTCCGGCCAACTTCCGTCGATCAACCGATAACCCTCGGTGATCCTTCTGCGGACATCCGGCATACTCCTGGACTTGCGACGATCCACTTGGCGAGTTCCGACGAGCTTCGCTTGGCAAGCTTCTGGACTTCTCGGATCTGTTCACGCTGAACCTCCGACGACCGTCCGAACTTCCGTCGAACTCTCGAACTCCCAACGTGATCCTGATCTTGACTCCGGCGCAACACCTGCTGCTTGTCTTACTCTTATCGTAGTTAATCCTGCACACTTATCTCAACACATAGATTAGATAACAAATGACAATTGACTTCATCATCAAAACCCGAGATTCAACAATCTCCCCCTTTTTGATGATGACAATCAATTGATAAAGGAGTTGTCCTTAACTCCCCCTATCTAAATGCCATAGTTGAGATAAGTCAACCTTGAATTCAAGACCGAAGAATTCAAGTGACGTATTGATAAGTTAGATCAGTTAAACTTATCAATGCTCCCATCATGATGCCCATCATGATGTATCTCTTCAAGAATGATGTCAAGGCATGACATACATCATCAAGTTTGTATGATAGTGTTTGTAACTGTTCATCATGTAAACATATAAAGCTACGAAGGACTTTTTACATGATGCACACATTTGAGATTTTCTAGCAAGTTTGCATTTTCTTCACAATATAGAATATCAAATCAAGATATGATGCAAACTATAGCACATGTTCACATATCTCTTGGTGATGCAAGGATGGCATAACATTGTTTATAGCATCACTCAAGTATTTGCAACTATGACATGATTATGATGCAAACTATAGCACATGTTCACATATCTCTTGGTGATGCAAGGATGGCATAACATTGTTTATAGCATCACTCAAGTATTTGCAACTATGACATGATTATGATGCAAACTATAGCACATGTTCACATATCTCTTGGTGATGCAAGGATGGCATAACATTGTTTATAGCATCACTCAAGTATTTGCAACTATGACATAGACATGATTATGGCAGTTCAGCTATGACATAGTGTTTATCAATTCATATGTTTCTCCCCCTTTGTCATCAACAAAAAGCATGATAGCATTATCAAGTATATAAAGGAAGTCATGACACATATATCTTTTTATTGTGTTTGCTTGACGGAGGAAAGTCATTTTACAAAGAGTTTTTTATAAGAGTGTACAGGAACATCCCATTTTTAGCATACAAACCGAAAAATGAACTTCTTACATGCATTTGGTTAAAAATATTTGTCACATAATTTGCAACATGTTATTTGATCAAGCGTTGTCAAGGCATGTAATAGTAATAACATCCGAAAGATACTTTTAAGTATTCGGACACATCAACATTCCTAATTCTCTTCTTATGTAATCAAATTGTTCTTCACATAGGGGTTTTGTGAAGATATCAGCCAGTTGATGTTTGGTATCAATAAACTCTATGGTTACATCATGATTAGTGACATGATCACGTATAAAGTGATGTCTAATATCAATGTGTTTTGTTCTTGAGTGTTGTATAGGATTTTTAGTTAAGCATATTGCACTCGTGTTATCACATTTAATGGGAATATCTTTAAGATTCACTTTGTAATCTTCTAAAGTGTTTTTCATCCATACAACTTGTGCACAGCATGCACTTGCTGCAATGTATTCAGCTTCGGTTATTGATAGGGCAACCGAGTTTTGTTTCTTAGATGACCAGGATACAAGGGCATGTCCTAAAAATTGACATGATCCTGATGTGCTTTTTCTGTCTAGTTTACAGCCAGCGAAGTCCGCATCAGCATAAGCTGTTAATTCAAAATTTTCTGATTTTGGGTACCATAGTCCTAGATTGGTAGTTCCATTAAGATATCTGAGTATTCTTTTGACTACTTTGAGATGAGATATCTTAGGGTCTGATTGAAATCTAGCACAAAGTCCTACACTGAACATGATGTCTGGTCTGGTGGCAGTGAGGTAAAGTAAACTTCCTATCATACCCCTATAGGTTTTTTGATCGAAGCTTTCTCCATTCTCATCAATTTCTAACTTAGTGGAGGTGCTCATAGGAGTGTCAATGGCTTTTGAATTATTCATTTTGAACTTCTTTAGCAAACTCACAGCATATTTGGTTTGACTAATAAAGATGCCATTGCTTAGTTGTTTGATTTGTAGGCCTAAGAAGAATGTTAACTCTCCCATTAGACTCATTTCGAATTCATGACTCATAGTTTTCGCAAAGGATTCACAAAGAGATTCATTTGTAGAACCAAAGATAATATCATCAACATAAATCTGAACAATGAGAAAATCATTTTCAAAATTCTTGATAAATAATGTAGTATCAACCTTGCCTTTTATGAAATTATTTTCAATGAGAAAAGAGCTAAGTCTCTCATACCAAGCCCTTGGGGCTTGTTTTAAACCATAGAGAGCTTTAGTTAATCTAAACACATGATTAGGGTAGCCATTGTTTTCAAATCCAGGAGGTTGTTCAACATAAACTTCTTCGGAAATGAAACCATTTAGAAAAGCGCTTTTAACATCCATTTGAAATAACTTAAAATTATTGCAACTAGCGTAGGCAAGGAGCATCCTTATGGCTTCCAATCGAGCCACAGGTGCGAAGGTTTCTTCGTAATCGATACCTTCTTCTTGGTTGAAACCTTTGGCCACTAATCTAGCCTTGTTTCTAACCATGATACCATTTTCATCTTGCTTGTTTCTAAAGACCCATTTAGTACCAATTACTAAATGGTCATTTGGCCTAGGAACAAGCGTCCACACCTCATTTCTCTCAAATTGATTTAATTCATCTTGCATTGCGATAATCCATGAATCATCTTTCATGGCTTCATCAACACATTTGGGTTCAATTTGGGAGAGAAAAGCGGTGTTGGCACAAAAGTTTTTAAAAGAAGATCGTGTTTGAACCCCCTTTGATGTGTCTCCTAGGATTAGCTCCTTAGGATGAGCATCTATATACTTCCAATCCTTGGGTAAGGATGTTTTGGAAGTGGATGCAACCAAGTTGCTAGTTGGAGACGGGGTTTCGTTTAAATTCAAGGAATCAAAATTAACATCATCATCAAGATCATTTTTCTTAATTTCTGAAATCTCATTGAAAACAACATGGATGGATTCTTCAATAATTAAGGTTCTTTTATTGAAGATGCGAAAAGCTTTAGAAACCGAAGAATAACCAAGAAAGATTCCTTCATCAGATTTAGCATCGAATTTTCCTAAGTTATCCTTTTCATTCAAGATAAAACACTTACACCCAAAGACTTTAAAATATGAGACATTGGGTTTTTTGTTATTCCATAACTCATAAGGAGTTTTGGAGAGTAAGGGTCTTACTAGGACTCTATTTAAAATATAACATGCAGTGTTTACAGCTTCGGCCCAAAAATATTTGGGTAGGCTATGTTCATTCAACATGGTTCTTGCCATTTCTTGCAAATTTCGATTTTTTCTTTCTACTACCCCATTTTGTTGAGGATTTCTTGGAGTAGAGAAGTTATGGTTGTATCCATTGAGTTCACAGAATTCTTGGAAGTCATGGTTTTGAAATTCTCCACCGTGATCACTTCTAATTGACGAAATCATAGATTCCTTCTCATTTTGAACAAGTTTACAAAACTTGGTAAAATGTCTAAAGCATTCATTTTTTTGTTTTAAGAAGTAGGTCCATGTATATCTGCTGTAGTCATCAATAATGACAAAGGCGTATTTGCTACCTCCTAGACTTGATGTAGAGATTGGTCCGAACAAGTCCATATGGATCAATTGTAAGGGCCTAGAGGTGCTTATTTGATTATTAGCTTTGAAGCTACCCCTAATTTGCTTACCTAATTGGCAAACATCACATACATTATCTTTGATGAACTTGATATGAGGAATTCCTCTTACAAGTTCTCTAGATGATACTTGATTGATTAGTTTCATGCTAGCATGACCTAATCTTCTATGCCATAGCCAAGCATTCTCATTCATAACGGCAAGGCACATTTCATCACATAATTCATTGATGTCAATAGTGTAAATGTTGTTTTGTTTTAATGCAATCATAGATATATTTTTGTGTGGTTTTTCAATGATGCAGGCATTAGATTCAAATCTTATAATATATCCTTTATCACATAATTGACTAATGCTCAAGAGGTTATGTTTTAGACCATCAACTAGTAAAACATCTTCAATAGAGAGGTTGGATTTGTTACCTATGGTTCCTTTGCCAATGATTTTACCCTTGTTGTTGTCTCCGAAGGTGACATATCCTTCGTCTATGCTAGAGAGCTTAGAGAATTGAGATGGATCTCCGGTCATATGCCTTGAGCATCCACTATCAAGGTACCATTTCTTGCTCCTAGCTTGCGATTGTTTAGTTTTCTACAAGAAAGAATGATGTTTAGGTACCCATTTGCTTTTGGGTGCCTCATAAATAGATCTACATTTTCTATCATGTTGCATAGAGTTTATCATGGTTCCTTTAGGAACCCAAATTAATTTGTTTGGACTTATTTTCTTGAATGGACAACAATGTGTCTTGTGTCCAAACTTGCAACAAAAGTTGCACTTGGTTTGGTGTTGAACATGTAGGATGGGGCCTTTTACAAAGGTAGTTGGATTTCGGTGAGGACTCCTCACAAATCCAATCCCACTTCTTTTGGGAGCATGACCCTTGTTTGTAAGGATCATGTTTAATGACTTGCTACCAACCTCGAATTTCTTCAAGGTGTCCTTAAGTAGCAAGTTTTCTTTTTGTATAGTTTCCAAATCATGACATTTGATACATGAATTTAAACTATCATGATGTTCGATTTTTAACTTATCAAACTCACAAGTAAGATTATCATGTACCTTTTTTAGCAACTTGTATTTTCTATTTATAACTTTGCATTCATCAAATAAATCATGGAAGGCATTTAATAATTCATCGAAAGATAAATCAGCATCTAATAAACCCGTTACCTCCTCTTCGATGGCCATAAAGGCGTAATGAGCAACTTGCTCGGTGTTGGATTCCTCTTCCTTAGATGCGCTCGAATCATCCCATGTTGCTTGGAGCGCCTTCTTCTTTGTTGTTCTTTTCTTGACTTGGGGACAATCACTTTTGTAATGTCCCGGCTTTTTACATTCGTAGCAGATCACTTGGTCCTTCTTAGGTTCAAGTTTATTTTTCACATCGTTTTTAAACTTGTTTCTTTTGAAGAATTTCTTAAACTTTCTTGTCAAAAGTGCCAAGTCATCATCACAGTCCTCATCACTTGAGTTTTCTCTCAAGTGGCATTCAGAAGTTTTAAGTGCCATATCCTTCCTGTTCTTTGGAAGGATGTCTTTTTGCTCTTCATGAGCTTTGCAAGTCATTTCGTAGGTCATTAATGACCCGATTAGTTCTTCAAGAGGGAAATTTCGCAGATCTTTTGCCTCTTGAATGGCGGTGACTTTAGGATCCCAACTCTTAGGAAGGGATCTTAGTATCTTATTAACAAGCTCAAAATCCGAAAAGCTCTTTCCGAGTCCTTTTAGACCGTTGACGACATCCGTGAAACGGGTAAACATGTCGCCAATGGTTTCACTCGATTTCATTCGGAAAAGCTCAAAAGAATGCAGCAACAGATTGATTTTTGACTCTTTCACTCTACTTGTGCCCTCGTGGGTCACTTCAAGTGTGTGCCAAATATCAAAAGCAGTTTCGCAAGTTGAAACACGATTAAACTCGTTTTTATCAAGTGCGCAAAATAAGGCATTCATAGCCTTTGCATTAAGAGCGAAAGCCTTCTTCTCCAAATCGTTCCAATCGATCATTGGAAGAGAAGATTTTGAAAATCCATTTTCAACAAGGTTCCATAGTTCAAAATCCATAGAAATAAGAAAGATCCTCATTCGGGTCTTCCAGTAAGTGTAGTCCGTTCCACTGAACATGGGTGGACGTGTAATCGAATGCCCCTCTTGGTTTCCGGCGTATGCCATCTCTCTTGGGTTTTAATCCTTTAGAGAGTTAACCTTGCTCTGATACCAATTGTTAGGATCGAGAGCACTAAGAGGGGGGGGGTGAATTAGTGCAGCGGAAATCTTACAATGATTAAAAACCAAAAGCTGCGTTCGTTCAAAAACTGTTATGATGCAAAAGCAAATTCTCAGTTTGTATCTAAGTGCAGTTTGCGTCTAAGCGCAGATTGCGTCTAAGCGTAGTTTTGCGTCTAAGCGCAGTTTACGTCTAAACTCAGATTTACGTCTAAACGCAGATTTACGTCCAAACGCAGATTTACGTCTAAACGCTGTTTTACGTCTAAACGCAGATTTACGTCTAAACGCAGATTTACGTATAAACGTAGATTTACGTCTAAACGCAGTTTTACGTCTAAACGCAGATTTACGTCTAAACTCAAAAACTTGTTTGTATACTTGCAGAAGGCAGTATGCAGTTGGAATCAAGATGTAAATGTGAACTGAGATCTGATGATTGAGCGAGGAAAGCCGATTTACGTCTGAATGCAGTTTTACGTCTAAATGCTGAAAATCGTTCGTAAAATCGTAGAGGACAGATTGCAGTTATCAATAGGATTAAAGTGTAAGTGTAAACTGCAAAGAAGCTCGTTCGTAAAAGCACGGAAAACAGTTCTGCAGAATCAAACGTAAACGTAAACTGTAATGTATGAAAATACGAATTTACGTCTGAATGCAGATTCGGAAGAACAACACTTAGAACTTGTTCGTGAAAGTGTAGAGAGCAGTAGTAATGAGGGAGGTTTGCAGTAATGATAAAGTGCTCGAAAATAAACGCAAACCAGAGATTTAGAGTGGTTCGGTCAGCCTTGACCTACTCCACTTTTGGCTTCCTCCACCGATGAGGTTGCCGACGTCAACTAGGTGCCTTCCTTCAATGGGCGAAGGCCAAACTTCCCTTTTACAATTTCTCTCCTTTTGACAGGCTCAGGAGACAACCTTTACAGACCTTTCTCTCCTCACTTTACAACTGAAAACTCGAAGAACAGAAGGAGGAGACTTAAAGGCTTTACAACACTTTTGAGCTTCTTAGAATCACAGAAAAGATCAAGATTTCGGTGTAGGTCTGTATCTTTTCAGTGCTGAATGGGTGGGGTATTTATAGGCCCCAACCCAATTCAAAATTCGAGCTCAAAACGATCAAATCGATCAAATCCCAGAATTCTGGGATCAGGCGGTTGCACCTCTTGACTGGAGAGGTGGCACCGCCTGGCAGAGCTCGAAGACTGAGCTCAGGCGATTGCTTCTCTCTGCCAGAGCTCGGAGACTGAGCTCGATGGTTGCATCACCTGGCAGAGCTCGAAGACTGAGCTTGGTGATTGCATCACCTGGCAGAGCTCGAAACTGAGCTCGGTGGTTGCATCACCTGGCAGAGCTCCAAGCTGAGCTCAGGCTGATGCACCTCTCTGCCAGAGCTCGAAGACTGAGCTCGGTGAATGCATCACCTGCCAGAGCTCGAGACTGAGCTCAGGCTAATGCACCTCTCTACCAGAGCTCGAAGACTGAGCTCGGTGGTTGCATCGCCTGGCAGAGCTCGAAACTTGAGCTCTGGCGGTGCTACCTCTTGGCAGAGGAGGTTGCACCGCCCAGTCTTGCTCGAAGACTGAGCTCTGGGCGGTTGCACCTCTCGGCTGGGGCGGTTGCACCTCCCAGCCTCGCAGCCCTGGCGGTTGCACCTCCTGGCTGGGGCGGTTGCACCTCCCAACCCCACAGCCCAGGCGGTTGCACCTCCTGGCTAGGGCGGTTGCACCTCCTGGTGCAATCAGGGTCCGAATGGTTCACTCCATTCGGCCCACTTTGAATCTTTTCAGGGGCCCAATTGCCCCAAGATTAAGCTAATGGGATCACCTCCCATTTTCATGCTTAATCATCATGCTAACTACGATTAACTCTAAGACAACTTCTGTAGCTTTGCTCCGATGCGTCAATCGCTTCTTCCGGCGAGTTTCCGGCCAACTTCCGTCGATCAACCGATAACCCTCGGTGATCCTTCTGCGGACATCCGGCATACTCCTGGACTTGCGACGATCCACTTGGCGAGTTCCGACGAGCTTCGCTTGGCAAGCTTCTGGACTTCTCGGATCTGTTCACGCTGAACCTCCGACGACCGTCCGAACTTCCGTCGAACTCTCGAACTCCCAACGTGATCCTGATCTTGACTCCGGCGCAACACCTGCTGCTTGTCTTACTCTTATCGTAGTTAATCCTGCACACTTATCTCAACACATAGATTAGATAACAAATGACAATTGACTTCATCATCAAAACCCGAGATTCAACAAAAAATTGGTAGATGTGGAAGCTATATGCACATTTAGATTGTTATTGTGTACTGGATATTATTTGGATTTGAAAGACACTTTTGTTATACCGTCATTTAGACGAAACTTAATTTCTGTTTCTTATTTGGACAGATCTAGTTATTCTTATTCATTTGGAAATAATCAGTTTACTTTGTCTTTAAATTTAAATATGAGTAGAACTGGTTCACTTATAGCTTATGACAATCTATATTTGCTTGATACTATAGCATCCTATCATGAATACCTGAATGCAGAATTGTAAGGTACTAAACATAAAATTAAAAATTTGGGTGTATTATGGCATAAATGTTCGGGTCACATCTATAGAAATAGAGTTAAAAGACTTATGTCAGAAGTGATTCTTGATCCCATTGACTTATCAGGTTTAGATGTTTGTGTTGAATGCATTAAAGATAAACAAATCAAACCTAAGAGATCAAGTGCATATAGAGCTACAAATGTTTTAGAATTGATACATACATATATTTGTGCGTCATTTCCTATACTTTCATGGAATGATCAACAATACTTTATATCATTCACAGACGATTACTTTAGATATGAATATCTGTATCTAATACATGAAAAATCTCAATCTTGGATGTGTTCAAAGCATTTAAAGCTGAAGTTGAAAATCAACTCAACAAAAGGATAAAAAGCATCAAATCTGACAGTGGAGAGGAATATTATGACAGAAATGATAGTTCAAGTGAATAACATCTAGGTGTTGAATCTCGGATTTTGATGATGAAGTCAATTGTCATTTGTTGTCTAATCTATGTGTTGAGATAAGTGTGCAGGATTAACTACGATGAAAGTTAGACAAGCAGTAGGAGTTGCGCCGGAGTCAAGTTCATGATCACGTTGGGAGTTCGAGAGTTCGATGGAAGTTCGGACGGTCGTCGGAGGTTCTGCGAGAACAGATCCGAGAAGTCCAGAAGCTTGCCAAGCGAAGCTCGTTGGAACTCGCCAAGTGGATCGTCGCAAAGTCCAGGAGTTTGCCGGAAGTCCGCAGAAGAATCACCGAGGGTTCATCGGATGATCGACGGAAGTTCGCCGGAAACTCGTCGGAAGAAGCGATTGATGCATCGGAGCAAAGCTGCAGAAATTGTCTTAGATTTAATCATAGTTAGCACGTTGATTAAGTTGGAAAATGGGAGGTGATCCCATTAGCTTAATCTTGGGGCAATTGGGCCCCTGAAAAGATTGAAATTGGGCCGAATGGAGCTAACCATTCGGACCCTGATTGCACCAGGAGGTGCAACCGCCTAGGCCAGGAGTTGGCACCGCCTGGGCTAAGCCTCCCAGCGAGATTGGGCGGTGCAACCTCCCCAGCCAGGAGGTGGCACCGCCTGAGCTCAGTCTTCGAGCTAGACTGGGCGGTGCAACCTCCCTGACAGAGAGGTGGCACCGCCTGAGCTCAGTCTTCGAGCTAGACTGGGCGGTGCAACCTCCCTGACAGAGAGGTGGCACCGCCTGAGCTCAGTCTTCGAGCAAGATTGGGCGGTGCAACCTCCCTGACAGAGAGGTGGCACCGCCTGAGCTCGGTCTTCGAGCTCTGCCAGGCGGTGCAACCTCTCCAGTCAAGAGGTGCAACCGCCTGATCCCGAAATTCCGGGATTTGATCGTTTTGAGCTCCAAATTTGAACTGGGTTCGGGCCTATAAATACCCCACCCATTCAGCACTGAAAAGACACAGATCCACACCGAATTCTTGATCTTTTCAGTGATTATAAGAGCTCAAATTTGTGTAAAGTCCAAAAGTTCTCCTCTTTTCTGTTCTTCAAGTCTTGAGTTGTAAAGAGAGGAGAGAAAGGATCTGTAAGGGTTGTCTCCTGAGCCCGTCAAAAGGAGAGAAACTGTAAAAGGGCAGTTGGCCTTCGCCTATTGAAGGAAGGCCCCTAGTTGACGTCGGTGACCTCACCGGTGGAGGAAGCCAAAAGTGGAGTAGGTCAAGACTGACCGAACCACTCTAAATCTCTGGTTTGCATTTATTTTGAGCACTTTATCATTACTGCAAACCTCCTACATAGCTACTGTTGAATCTCATATTTTGATGATGAAACTACTTGATATATGTTTATGATTTAATCTGCGTTTTGAGTGACGCAGGATGCTTCGATCAGGATGAGACAATTAAAGAAGGAACATCATGTTGTGCCGGAGGATCATGTCAGAAGATTGGACGTCGGGCCGGTGGATCGGTCGACGTATCGACAGAAGGCTTCGGGTCGTGGACTCGGGCATCGGGCCAAGAAGAGCGGGTATTGTACCAAGGATATCGGAGTTGCGGAGTCGATTGGCCGATTGGGCAATAGGCTGCAGAAGAGGACGATGCGCCGAAGAATCGGACGAAGCGTCGAGAGACCAATGACATGCCGGACAACTTGGTTAATTGCTTAGAACTAATTGTCTCGATCGAAGTTTTTGTTTTGTTGTGCAGGATTAACTACGATGAAAGTTAGACAAGCAGCAGGTGTTGCGCCGGAGTCAAGATCATGATCACGTTGGGAGTTCTAGAGTTCGACGGAAGTTCGGACGGTCGTCGGAGGTTCAGCGAGAACAGATCTGAGAAGTCCAGAAGCTTGCCAAGCGAAGCTCGTCGGAACTCGCCAAGTGGATCATCGCAAAGTCCAGGAGTTTGCCGGAAGTCCGCAGAAGCATCACCGAGGGATCATCGGATGATCGACGGAAGTTCGCCGGAAACTCGCTGGAAGAAGCGATTGACGTACCGAAGCAGAGCTGCAGAATTTGTCTTAGATTTAATCATAGTTAGCACGGTGATTAAGTTAGAAATGGGAGGTGATCCCATTAGCTTAATCCTGGGGCAATTGGGCCCCTGAAGAACTCAAGTTGGGTCGAATGGTTCAACCCATTCGAACCCAAGTAGCTGTGGGAGGTGCAACCGCCCAGGCAGGGAGGTGCAACCGCCCAGGCTAAGTCTCCCAGCGAGACTAGGCGGTGCAACCGCTCCAGCCAGGAGGTGCAACCGCCCACGGCTCAGTCTCCAAGTGAGACTGGGCGGTGCAACCTCCTCTGTCAAGAGGTAGCACCGCCAGAGCTCAAGTTCCGAGCTCTGCCGAGAGGTGTAACCACCGAGCTCGGTCTTCGAGCTCTGGCAGAGTGATGCAACCTCCTTGGACAGGTGATGCATCGCCTGAGCTCGGTCTTCGAGCTCTGGCAGGAAGGTGCAACCACCCCTGACAGAGAGGTGCATCCGCCTGAGCTCAGTCTTCGAGCTCTGCCAGGCGGTGCAACCTCTCCAGTCAAGAGGTGCAACCGCCTGATCCCGGAATTCCGGGATTTGATGGTTTTGAGCTCGAATTTTGAATTGGGTTGGGGCCTATAAATACCCCACCCATTCAGCACTGAAAAGATACAGACCTACACCGAAATCTTGATCTTTTCTGTGATTCTAAGAGCTCAAAAGTGTTGTAAAGCCTTTAAGTCTCCTCCTTCTGTTCTTCAAGT
Source organism: Musa acuminata AAA Group (assembly GCF_036884655.1). NCBI lineage: Eukaryota > Viridiplantae > Streptophyta > Magnoliopsida > Zingiberales > Musaceae > Musa > Musa acuminata. The sequence goes on from NC_088353.1 coordinate 33,219,297, forward strand.
TTTCAGTTGTAAAGTGAGGAGAGAAAGGTCTGTAAAGGTTGTCTCCTGAGCCTGTCAAAAGGAGAGAAATTGTAAAAGGGCAGTTTGGCCTTCGCCTATTGAAGGAAGGCCCCTAGTTGACGTCGGCAACCTCGTCGGTGGAGGAAGCCAAAAGTGGAGTAGGTCAAGGCTGACCGAACCACTCTAAATCTCTGGTTTGCGTTTATTTTCGTGCACTTTATCATTACTGCAAACCTCCTTCATTACTACTGCTCTCTGTGCTTTCACGAACAAGTTCTAAGTGCTGTTCTTCCGAATCTGCATTCAGACGTAAATTCGTATTTTCATACATTACAGTTTACGTTTACGTTTGATTCTGCAGAACTGTCTTCCGTGCTTTTACGAACGAGCTTCTTTGCAGTTTACACTGACATTTTGATCCTATTGATAACTGCAAACTGTCCTCTACAATTTTACGAACGAGTTTTAACATTTAGACGTAAAACTGCATTCAGACGTAAATCGGCTTTCCTCGCTCAATCATCAGTTCTCAGTTCACATTTACGTCTTGATTTCAACTGCATACTGCCTTCTGCGAGTATACAAACGAGTTTCAAAGTTTAGACGTAAATCTGCGTCTAGACGTAAATCTGCGTCTAGACGTAAAACTGCGTTTAGACGTAAATCTGCGTTTAAACGTAAATCTGAGTTTAAGACGTAAATCTGAGTTTAGACATAAATCTGAGTTTAGACGTAAATCTGCGTTTAGACGTAAAACTGCGTTTAGACGTAAATCTGCGTTTAGACGTAAATCTGCATTTAGACATAAAACTGCGTTTAGACGTAAATCTGAGTTTAGACGTAAACTGCGCTTAGACGCAAAACTGCGCTTAGACGCAATCTGCGCTTAGACGCAAACTGCACTTAGATACAAACTGAGAATTTGCTTTTGCATCATAATAGTTTTTGAACGAACGCAGCTTTTGGTTTTTAATAATTGTTAAGATTTCCGCTGCACTAATTCACCCCCCCCCTCTTAGTGCTCTCGATCCTAACAATTGGTATCAGAGCAAGGTTAACTCTCTAAAGGATTAAAACCCAAGAGAGATGGCATACGCCGGAAACCAAGAGGGGCATTCGATTACACGTCCACCCATGTTCAGTGGAACGGACTACACTTACTGGAAGACCCGAATGAGGATCTTTCTTATTTCTATGGATTTTGAACTGTGGAACCTTGTTGAAAACGGATTTTCAAAGTCTTCTCTTCCAATGATCGATTGGAATGAGTTGGAAAAGAAGGCTTTTGCTCTTAATGCAAAGGCTATGAATGCCTTATTTTGCGCACTTGATAAAAACGAGTTTAATCGTGTTTCAACTTGCGAAACTGCTTTTGATATTTGGCACACACTTGAAGTGACCCACGAGGGCACAAGTAGAGTGAAAGAGTCAAAAATCAATCTGTTGCTGCATTCTTTTGAACTTTTCCGAATGAAACCGAGTGAAACCATTGGCGACATGTTTACCCGTTTCACGGATGTCGTCAACGGTCTAAAAGGACTCGGAAAAAGTTTTTCGGATTTTGAACTCGTTAATAAAATACTAAGATCCCTTCCTAAAAGTTGGGATCCTAAAGTCACTGCCATTCAAGAGGCAAAGGATCTGCGCAACTTCCCTCTTGAAGAACTAATCGGGTCATTAATGACCTACGAAATGACTTGCAAAGCTCATGAAGAGCAAGAAGACATCCTTCCAAAGAACAGGAAGGATATGACACTTAAAACTTCTGAATGCTACTTGAGAGAAAACTCAAGTGATGAGGACTGTGATGATGACTTGGCACTTTTGACAAGAAAGTTTAAGAAATTCTTCAAAAGAAACAAGTTTAAAAACGATGTGAAAAATAAACTTGAACCCAAGATGGACCAAGTGATCTGCTACGAATGTAAAAAGCTGGGACACTACAAGAATGACTGTCCCCAAGTCAAAAGAAGAACATCAAAGAAGAAGGCTCTTCAAGCAACATGGGATGATGCAAGCGCATCTGAAGAAGAAGAGTCCAACACCGAGCAAGTTGCTCATTACGCCTTTATGGCCATCGAAGAGGAGGTAACGGATTTATTAGATGCTGATTTATCTTTCGATGAATTATTAAATGCCTTCCATGATTTATTTGATGAATGCAAAGTTATAAATAGAAAATACAAGTTGCTAAAAAAGGTACATGATAATCTTACTTGTGAGTTTGATAAGTTAAAAGTCAAACATCATGATAGTTTAAATTCATGTATCAAATGTCATGATTTAGAAACCATACAAAAAGAAAACTTGCTACTTAAGGACACCTTGAAGAAATTCGAGGTTGGTAGCAAGTCATTAAACATGATCCTTACAAACAAGGGTCATGCTCCCAAAAGAAGTGGGATTGGATTTGTGAGGAGTCCTCACCAAAATCCAACTACCTTCATAAAAGGCTCTATCTTACATGTTCAACACCAAACCAAGTGCAACTTCTGTTGCAAGTTTGGACACAAGACACATTGTTGTCCTTTCAAGAAAATAAGTCCAAACAAATTAATTTGGGTTCCTAAAGGAACCATGATAAACTCTATGCAACATGATAGAAAATGTAGATCTATTTATGAGGCACCCAAAAGCAAATGGGTTCCTGAAGATCATCCCTTCCTATAAAAACATTAAAAGTCTAGGCCGGAGCATGAAATAATATTCTGCTCCTTGACTCTCAATGGTCGTAAACCAAGAAAGGAACTCGCAACGCTTAAGTAACAAGTGGAAGTTGTGAAATCACAAATACGATACAACCTTATTAGAAACATATGATATCCAAATTCACAAACCCCCCTGATCTTCAAAACCCGTTCATCTACGAATTAATTCTTGTAGAAACTAAATATGTCATGATCTTAAAAGGGATACCAAACAAACATACGTATGCACGTTAAAAGATCTATCTTGATCGTACAAGAGCTTCTTCCTTAAATAAAAACTCATACGAAATCATGTAACAAACATTAATTGCTCTGAAACTCTCCTCAAAGCAAAGGCTCCCTAATCAAATCAACTTAGGTGCTCACTTGCTGCAGGCGGTGGCACCTCTCCAGCTGGCGGTGACACCTCCAGCTATCACGGGTTGCCAGAGGTTGCACCGCTCCAGCCAGAGGTGCAACTGCCAGCAGCTCTGCCCTTTAAACCCATACTAGGGCCGGCTAAGGAACCGACCCCAACTCACCCCCATTTCCTCCTCTACTCTTCCAAGTCTCCTCCATTCCCATTTCACTCCTCTAAGCCTTCCAAATACCTCCCATTTCGGAGCAAAACATCAAGAATCCTTCCTTCTCTTGAAGATTTCACAAAGGTACTCTCTAAGAAGCTTTTAAATTCTGTTTTGTTCTTTATTTACTTTAGCTTATCATCATCCCTCTAAACAGCAGTAGTTATGGGATCTAGAAGATCCTCAAGGGACAAGGGAAAGAGGAGATTAGTAGAAGAGTTTGATTTCACTCTTTTCGATTCAAAATACCATGCTAAAAAATTTCCCTCTTTCGAACTTAGATGTATTACTAAGGGAAAATACGTAGATCTAAATGAACTAAGAAACTTAGAGACCATCCAATGGTTTGCGAACCTAGATCTACTTCCAATCTTGCAGATTAATGAACCCATCTATCCTAGGCTTGTTAGATTATTTTACAATAACATATAAATAGATGATGAAGGAAGAATGTCCACCTATCTTTTGGGACAACATATCTCAATCACTGATAAATTCATTTGTGATATGATAGGCATTCCCATAAAAAGCATAGGACTCTACTTTAGAGGATCATGGGATGATGAAAGTATTGGAACATCCTATGTTGAAGCCTTAGGAACAATCTTTGCCAATCCTAACATAGCATTGGTTCCTAAAAGTTGTGAACATCTATTGCCTTTGACAAGAACGGATTGAACAAAGACAAGATCAAATCCTATCTGAGCTGCAGCAAATTCATAGTCAATTTGACTCTTTGTTTAGGCACTTTAATTTTCCACCGCATCAATGAACTTATTGAACACCTGTTGTTGTTGTAAACTTCTTATGATACTCACTTCTGATGAACTGGCTGTAAACATCTATTGTGGTAAAAGTTACTGTTTGTGATACTCACTTCTTATCATTACTGTTTGTAATGTGTCCAAATTAAGAATGTTGTGCTTTGAAACTAAAAGTTCTGAAAATCTTGTGTTTTAATTTCATTCGAAGAAAACTAGGAATGTCCGAACAGATAAATTTGTTAAAATTTTTTTTCGGACTATGTTGTATGATCAAATCACTTGATTTCCATGATTATATGTGAAAATTTGCAACAAAATCTTGTCCGAATGCATCTTATTTATGAAACATATTTTCTCGTACACCTTCATGTAAATTGAGTTTCAGAAATAGATTTGATGAAGTGATTCATGTGTATGTATTCCATCTTGCAAAATCTTTACAATGGATTATAACACAAAGGGGAAGAAGTATTTAAAGCAATCTATGTAAAATTCCTCTATAAGCTTGATATTATTATTTTCTGGTATCATAGTTACTATGCTTTTTGTTGATGACAAAGGGGAGATAAATATATGAATTGATAAACACTATGTCATAGCTGAACTGCCATGATGAGAAATATATGAATTGATGCTATGATTGCCAAACTTGTATTATACCATGTGATGCAATGCTATAATTGATAAACACTTGAAATGTTTGCATTATGATATCAAAAGCTTACATCGCAATTTTTCATGTTGGTATTTGATATTAGCAAACTTGCATGATGATAAAACTTGACATTATGATTTTCATGCAATGAGTTGAACCAATATCACACACACTTGATTGTAGTACTTCTCCTTTTTGTTGATGACAATGGGGGAGAAGTATGTTGATGACATAACATGTGATGCATAAGTTGATGCATAAGTTCATGTTGACGTGTTGCAAGTATTCATGATGAATATTGCAATGACTTGAATTCAGTTTGAATTCAAGGTTCTATCAATATGGCATATTGATAGGGGGAGTTTGTTTAAACTCTTGGAGTTAAGCTTAACTCCGTCATCAAGTGGTTGTCATCATCAAAAAGGGGGAGATTGTTGAATCTCGTATTTTGATGATGAAACTACTTGATATATGTTTATGATTTAATCTGCGTTTTGAGTGACGCAGGATGCTTCGATCAGGATGAGACAATTAAAGCAGGAACATCATGTTGTGCCGGAGGATCATGTCAGAAGATTGGACGTCGGGCCGGTGGATCGGTCGACGTATCGACAGAAGGCTTCGGGTCGTGGACTCGGGCATCGGGCCAAGAAGAGCGGGTATTGTACCAAGGATATCGGAGTTGCGGAGTCGACTGGCCGATTGGGCAATAGGCTGCAGAAGAGGACGATGCGCCGAAGAATCGGACGAAGCGTCGAGAGACCAATGACATGCCGGACAACTTGGTTAATTGCTTAGAACTAATTGTCTCGATCGAAGTTTTTGTTTTGTTGTGCAGGATTAACTACGATGAAAGTTAGACAAGCAGCAGGTGTTGCGCCGGAGTCAAGATCATGATCACGTTGGGAGTTCTAGAGTTCGACGGAAGTTCGGACGGTCGTCGGAGGTTCAGCGAGAATAGATCCGAGAAGTCCAGAAGCTTGCCAAGCGAAGCTCGTCGGAACTCACCAAGTGGATCATCGTAAAGTCCAGGAGTTTGCCGGAAGTCCGCAGAAGCATCACCGAGGGATCATCGGATGATCGACGGAAGTTCGCCGGAAACTCGCTGGAAGAAGCGATTGACGTACCGAAGCAGAGCTGCAGAATTTGTCTTAGATTTAATCGTAGTTAGCATGGTGATTAAGTTAGAAATGGGAGGTGATCCCATTAGCTTAATCCTGGGGCAATTGGGCCCCTGAAGAACTCAAGTTGGGTCGAATGGTTCAACCCATTCGAACCCAAGTAGCTGTGGGAGGTGCAACCGCCCAGGCTAAGTCTCCCAGCGAGACTGGGCGGTGCAACCGCTCCAGCCAGGAGGTGCAACCGCCCACGGCTCAGTCTCCAAGCGAGACTGGGCGGTGCAACCTCCTCTGTCAAGAGGTAGCACCGCCAGAGCTCAAGTTCCGAGCTCTGCCGAGAGGTGCAACCACCGAGCTCGGTCTTCGAGCTCTGGCAGAGTGATGCAACCTCCTTGGACAGGTGATGCATCGCCTGAGCTCGGTCTTCGAGCTCTGGCAGGAAGGTGCAACCACCCCTGACAGAGAGGTGCATCCGCCTGAGCTCAGTCTTCGAGCTCTGCCAGGCGGTGCAACCTCTCCAGTCAAGAGGTGCAACCGCCTGATCCCGGAATTCCGGGATTTGATGGTTTTGAGCTCGAATTTTGAATTGGGTTGGGGCCTATAAATACCCCACTCATTCAGCACTGAAAAGATACAGACCTACACCGAAATCTTGATCTTTTCTGTGATTCTAAGAGCTCAAAAGTGTTGTAAAGCCTTTAAGTCTCCTCCTTCTGTTCTTCAAGTTTTCAGTTGTAAAGTGAGGAGAGAAAGGTCTGTAAAGGTTGTCTCCTGAGCCTGTCAAAAGGAGAGAAATTGTAAAAGGGCAGTTTGGCCTTCGCCTATTGAAGGAAGGCCCCTAGTTGACGTCGGCAACCTCGTCGGTGGAGGAAGCCAAAAGTGGAGTAGGTCAAGGCTGACCGAACCACTCTAAATCTCTGGTTTGCGTTTATTTTCGAGCACTTTATCATTACTGCAAACCTCCTTCATTACTACTGCTCTCTGCGCTTTCACGAACAAGTTCTAAGTGCTGTTCTTCCGAATCTGCATTCAGACGTAAATTCGTATTTTCATACATTACAGTTTACGTTTACGTTTGATTCTGCAGAACTGTCTTCCGTGCTTTTACGAACGAGCTTCTTTGCAGTTTACACTTACATTTTGATCCTATTGATAACTGCAAACTGTCCTCTACAATTTTACGAACGAGTTTTAACATTTAGACGTAAAACTGCATTCAGACATAAATCGACTTTCCTCGCTCAATCATCAGTTCTCAGTTCACATTTACGTCTTGATTTCAACTGCATACTGCCTTCTGCGAGTATACAAACGAGTTTCAAAGTTTAGACGTAAATCTGCGTCTAGACGTAAATCTGCGTCTAGACGTAAAACTGCGTTTAGACGTAAATCTGCGTTTAAACGTAAATCTGAGTTTAAGACGTAAATCTGAGTTTAGACGTAAATCTGAGTTTAGACGTAAATCTGCGTTTAGACGTAAAACTGCGTTTAGACGTAAATCTGCGTTTAGACGTAAAACTGCGTTTAGACGTAAATCTGAGTTTAGACGTAAACTGCGCTTAGACGCAAAACTGCGCTTAGACGCAATCTGCGCTTAGACGCAAACTGCACTTAGATACAAACTGAGAATTTGCTTTTGCATCATAATAGTTTTTGAACGAACGCAGCTTTTGGTTTTTAATAATTGTTAAGATTTCCGCTGCACTAATTCACCCCCCCCCCTCTTAGTGCTCTCGATCCTAACAGCTACTGCTCTCTGCGCTTTTACGAACAAGTTTCTAAGTTCTAATCTTTCCGAATTTGCATTCAGACGTCTAATGGTGTTTTCATACGATCTTTACATTGCAGCTTACATTTACGTCTTGAATCTGTTTATAACTGTGAACTGTCTTCTGCGCTTTTACGAACGAGTTTCTTTGCAGTTTACATTTACATTTTGATTCTATTTATAACTGCAAACTGTCTTCTGCAATTTTACGAACGAGTTTCAACATTTAGACGTAAAACTGCATTTAGACGTAAATCGACTTTCCTCGCACAATCATCAGATTTCAGTTTACGTTTACGTCTTGATTTCAACTGCATACTACCTTCTGCGAGTATACAAACGAGTTTCAAAGTTCAGACGTAAATCTGCGTTTAAGACGTAAATATGCGTTTAGACGTAAATCTGCGTTTAGACGTAAATATGCTTTTTGCAGATTACTTTTTGAGCTGTACAATAGCAGTACATTGTCTTTATACTTCTGCTCAAACTGTGCTTAGATGCAATCTGAGTTTAGACGCAATCTGCATTTAGACGCAAACTGCGTTTAGACGCTAACTGTGTTTAAACGTAAACTGCACTTAATCATAAGTAATCTTAGAATCGGCTTTTGCATCAAAATAGTTTTTATCGAACGAACGCAGCTTTCGTTTTTAATCGCTGAAAGATTTCCGCTGCACTAATTCACCCCTCTTAGTGCTCTCGATCCTAACAATTGGTATCAGAGCAAGGTTAACTCTCTAATGGACTAAAACCCAAAGAGAAATGGCATACGCCGGAAACCAAGAGGGGCATTCTATTACGCGTCCACCCATGTTCAGTGGGACGGACTACACCTACTGGAAGACCCGAATGAGGATCTTTCTTATTTCTATGGATTTTGAACTGTGGAATCTTGTCGAAAATGGATTTTCGAAGTCTTCTCTTCCAATGATCGATTGGAATGATTTGGAGAAGAAGGCTTTCGCTCTTAATGCAAAGGCTATGAATGCCTTATTTTGTGCACTTGATAAAAACGAGTTTAACCGTGTTTCAACTTGTGAAACTGCATTTGATATTTGGCACACACTCGAAGTGACCCATGAGGGCACAAGTAGAGTAAAAGAGTCAAAAATCAATTTGCTGTTACATTCTTTCGAACTTTTTCGGATGAAACCGAGTGAAACCATTGGCGACATGTTTACCCGTTTCACGGATGTCATCAACGGTCTAAAAGGACTCGGAAAGAGCTTTTCGGATTTTGAGCTTGTTAATAAGATACTAAGATCCCTTCCTAAGAGTTGGGATCCTAAAGTCACTGCTATTCAAGAGGCAAAAGATTTACGAAATTTCCCTCTTGAAGAACTAATCGGGTCATTAATGACCTACGAAATGACTTGTAAAGCTCATGAAGAGCAAGAAGACATCCTTCCAAAGAACAGGAAGGATATGACACTCAAAACTTCTGAATGCTACTTGAGAGAAAACTCAAGTGATGAGGACTGTGATGATGACTTGGCACTTCTAACAAGAAAGTTTAAAAAGTTCTTTAAAAGAAACAAGTTTAAGAATTATGCAAAAAATAAACTTGAACCCAAGAAGGACCAAGTAATCTGCTATGAATGCAAAAAGCCGGGACACTACAAGAGTGATTGTCCCCAAGTCAAAAGGAGAACGTCAAAGAAAAAGGCGCTTCAAGCAACATGGGATGACTCAAGCGCATCCGAAGAAGAGGAGTCCAACACCGAGCAAGTTGCTCATTACGCCTTAATGGCCATCGAAGATGAGGTAACAAATTCAATAGATGCAGATTTATCATTCGATGAATTATTAAATGCTTTCCATGAATTGTTTGATGAGTGTAAGACTATCAGTAGTAAATACAAATTGCTAAAAAAGGACTATGATAGTCTTATTTGTAATTTTGATAAGTTAAATGCTGAACATCATGATAGTTTAAGCCCATGCATAAAATGCCATGATCTAGAAACTCTCCAAAAAGAAAACTTGCTACTTAAGGACACCTTGAAGAAATTCGAGGTTGGTAGCAAGTCATTGAACATGATCCTTACAAACAAGGGTCACGTTCCCAAAAGAAGTGGAATTGGATTCGTGAGAAGTCCTCACCAAAATCCAACCACCTTCATAAAAGGCTCCATCCTACATATTCGACATCAAGACAAATGTAACTTCTGTTGTAAATTTGGACACAAGACATATTGTTGTCCATTCAAGAAAATAAGTCTAAACAAATTGATTTGGGTTCCTAAAGGAACCATGATAAACTCCATGCAACATGATAAACAATGCAGACCTATTTGTGAGGCACCCAAAAGCAAATGGGTTCCTAAAAATCATCCCTTCCTATAAAAACATTAAAATTTTAGGCCGGAGCAAGAAATAATATTCTGCTCCTTGACTCTCGATAGTCATAAACCAAGAGTCAAAAAGGAACTCGCAACGCTTAAGTAACAAGTGGAAGTTATGAAATCACAAATACGATTTGGATACAACCTTATTAGAAACATATGATATCCAAATTCACATATCCCCTTGATCTTCGAACCCGTCAACACTATCATCTACGAATTAATTCTTGAAGAAACTAAATATATCATGATCTTAAAAGGGATACCAAACAAACTATCAACATACGTATGACATATACACATTAAAAGATCTATCTTAATAAACATTAATTGCTCTGAAATAAAAAACTCTCCTCAAGGCAAAGGCTCCCTGATCAAATCACATTAGGTGCTCACTCGCTGCAAGCGGTGGCACCTCTCCAGCTGGCGGTGGCACCTCCAGCTACCATGGGTTGCCAGAGGTTGCACCGCTCCAGCCAGAGGTGCAACCGCCCGCAACTCTGCCTTTTTAAACCCACGCTAGGGCCGGCGGTGGAACCGACCCCAACTCACTCTCATTTCCTCCTCTACTCTTCCAAGTCTCCTCCATTCTCATTTCACTCCTCTAAGCCTTCCAAATACCTCCCATTTTGGAGCAAAACATCAAGAATCCTTCCTTCTCTTGAAGAGTTCACAAGGGTACTCTCTAAGAAGCCCTTCAATTCTATTTTGTTCTTCATTTACTCTTGCTCATCATCATCCCTCTAAACAGCAGTAGTTATGGGATCTAGAAGATTCTCAAGGGACAAGGGAAAGAGGAGATTAGTAGAAGAGTTTGATTTCACTCTTTTCGATTCAAAAAACCATGCTGAAAAATTTCCCTCTTTCGAACTTAGATGTATCAATAAGGAAAAATACGTAGATCTAAATGAACTAAGAGACTTAGAGACTATCTAATGGTTTGCAAACCTAGATCTACTTCCAATCTTGCAGATTAACGAACCCATCTATCCTAGGCTAGTTAGATTATTTTACAATAACATACAAATAGATGATGAAGAAAGGATGTCCACCTATCTTTTAGGATAACACATCTCAATCACTGATAGATTCATTTGTGATATGATAGGCATTCCCATATAAAACATAGGACTTTACTTTAGAGGATCATGGGATGATGAAAGTATTGGAACATCCTATGTTGAAGCCTTAGGAACAATCTTTGCCAATCCTAACATAACATTGGTTCCTAAAAGTTGTGAACATCTATTGACTTTGAACACTAAGATACTTCATCATATCATGACTAGTATAATTCTTCCTAAACAATACCATCATGATGAAATAAGTCAATTAGAATTAGGAACTATGTACTTAATCATGAAGGGACATGACATCTTTCTTGGTTATTCTTCGGTTTCTAAAGCTTTTCGTATTTTCAATAAAAGAACCTTAATTATTGAAGAATCCATCCATGTTGTTTTCAATGAGATTTCCGAAATTAAGAAGAATGATCTTGATGATGATGTTAACTTTGATTCTTTGAATTTAAACGAAACCCCGTCTCCAACTAGCAACTTGGATGCATCCACTTCCTTACCCAAGGATTGGAAGTATGTAGATGCTCATCCTAAGGAGCTAATCTTAGGAGACACATCAAAGGGGGTTCAAACACGATCCTCTTTTAAGAATTTTTGTGGCAACGCCGCTTTTCTCTCGCAAATTGAACCCAAATGTGTTGATGAAGCCATGAAAGATGATTCATGGATTATCGCAATGCAAGATGAATTGAATCAATTTGAGAGAAATGAGGTGTGGACGCTTGTTCCTAGGCCAAATGACCATTTAGTTATTGGTACTAAATGGGTCTTTAGAAACAAGCAAGATGAAAATGGTATCGTGGTTAGAAACAAGGCTAGATTAGTGGCCAAAGGTTTCAACCAAGAAGAAGGTATCGATTACGAAGAAACCTTCGCACCTGTGGCTCGATTGGAAGCCATAAGGATGCTCCTTGCCTACGCTAGTTGTAATAATTTTAAGTTATTTCAAATGGATGTTAAAAGCGCTTTTCTAAATGGCTTTATTTCCGAAGAAGTTTATGTTGAACAACCTCCTGGCTTTGAAAATAATAGTCTCCCTAATCATGTGTTTAGATTGACTAAAGCTCTCTATGGTTTAAAACAAGCTCCAAGGGCGTGGTATGAGAGACTTAGTTCCTTTCTTATTGAAAATAATTTCATAAAAGGCAAGGTTGATACTACATTATTCATCAAAGACTTTGAAAATAATTTTCTCATTGTTCAAATTTATGTTGATGATATTATCTTTGGTTCTACGAATGAATCTCTTTGTGAGTCCTTTGCTAAAACTATGAGTCGTGAATTCGAAATGAGTCTAATGGGAGAATTAACATTCTTCTTAGGTCTACAAATCAAACAACTAAGCAATGTCATCTTTATTAGCCAAACTAAATATGCTATGAGTTTACTAAAGAAGTTTAATATGAATAACTCAAAAGCTATTAACGCTCCTATGAGCACCTCCACTAAGTTAGAAATTGATGAAAGTGGAGAAAGCTTCGATCAAAAAACCTATAGGGGTATGATAGGAAGTTTACTTTACCTCACTTCAACTAGACCAGATATAATGTTTAGTGTAGGACTTTGTGCTAGATTTCAATCAAACCCTAAGATATCTCATCTCAAAGCAGTTAAAAGAATACTCAGATATCTTAATGGTACCACAAATCTAGGATTATGGTACCCAAAATCAGAGAAGTTTGAGTTAACTGCTTATGCTGATGCGGACTTCGCTGGTTGTAGATTAGATAGAAAAAGCACATCAGGAACATGTCAATTCTTAGGACATGCCCTTGTTTCTTGGACATCTAAGAAACAAAACTCGGTTGCACTATCAACAACCGAAGCTGAATATATTGCAGCAAGTGCATGCTGTGCACAAGTTGTTTGGATGAAAAATACCTTAGAAGATTATAAAGTTCATCTCAAAAACATTCCCATTAAATGTGATAACACAAGTGCAATATGCCTAACAAAAAACCCTATACAACACTCGAGAACAAAACATATTGATATCAGACATCACTTTATACGAGATCATGTTACGAATCATGATGTAATCATAGAATTCATTGATACGAAACATCAACTAGCTGACATCTTTACAAAACCTCTAAGTGAAGAACAATTTGATTTCATAAGAAGCGAATTAGGAATGTTGATGTGTCCGAATAGATAAACTTGTTAAAATTATTTTTTGGACTATATTGAATGATCAAATCACTTGATTACCATGTTTCCATGATTATTTTTGAAAATCTGTACCATGCTTTTTGTTGATGACAAAGGGGGAGAAACATATGAATTGATAAAAACTGCCATGATCATATCATACTTGCAAAATACTTGAGTGATGCTATAAACAATGTTATGATTATGCCATCCTTGCATCACCAAGAGATATATGAACGTGTGCTATAGTTTGCATTATGCCCTGAGTTGATATCTTATCATGTGAAGAAAATGCAAAACTTGCTAGAATATTTCAAATATGTGCATCATGTAATAGCGCTTCACAGCTTTATATGATAATGTTCCAACTACATGATGAATAGTTACAAGCACAATCATACAAACTTGATGATGTATGTCAAGCCTTGACATCATCTTTGAAGAGATACATCATGATGAGTATCATGATGGGAGTATTGATAAGTTTAACTGATCTATCTTATCAATACGTCACTTGAATTCTTAGGTCTTGAATTCAAGGTTGACTTATCTCAACTATGGCATATAGACAGGGGGAGTTAAGGATAACTCCATTATCAATTGATTGTCATCATAAAAAAGGGGGAGATTGTTGAATCTCGGATTTTGATGATGAAGTCAATTGTCATTTGTTGTCTAATCTATGTGTTGAGATAAGTGTGCAGGATTAACTACGATGAAAGTTAGACAAGCAGCAGGAGTTGCGTCGGAGTCAAGTTCATGATCACGTTGGGAGTTCGAGAGTTCGACGGAAGTTCGGACGGTCGTCGGAGGTTCTGCGAGAACAGATCCGAGAAGTCCAGAAGCTTGCCAAGCGAAGCTCATCGGAACTCGCCAAGTGGATCGTCGCAAAGTCCAGGAGTTTGCCGGAAGTCCGCAGAAGAATCACCGAGGGTTCATCGGATGATCAACGGAAGTTCGCTGGAAACTCGCCGGAAGAAGCGATTAACGCATCAGAGCAAAGCTGCAGAAATTGTCTTAGATTTAATCATAGTTAGCACGTTGATTAAGTTGGAAAATGGGAGGTGATCCCATTAGCTTAATCTTGGGGCAATTGGGCCCCTGAAAAGATTGAAATTGGGCCGAATGGAGCTAACCATTCGGACCCTGATTGCACCAGGAGGTGCAACCACCTAGGCCAGGAGGTGGCACCGCTTGGGCTAAGCCTCCCAGCGAGACTGGGCAGTGCAACCTCCCCAGCCAGGAGGTGGCACCGCCTGAGCTCAGTCTTCGAGCTAGACTGGGCGGTGCAACCTCCCTAACAGAGAGGTGGCACCGCCTGAGCTCAGTCTTCGAGCTAGACTGGGCGATGCAACCTCCCTGACAGAGAGGTGGCATCGCCTGAGCTCAGACTTCGAGCAAGACTGGGCGGTGCAACCTCCCTGACAGAGAGGTGGCACCACCTGAGCTCGGTCTTCGAGCTCTGCCAGGCGGTGCAACCTCTCCAGTCAAGAGGTGCAACCGCCTGATCCCGAAATTCCGGGATTTGATCGTTTTGAGCTCCAAATTTGAACTGGGTTCGGGCCTATAAATACCCCACCCATTCAGCACTGAAAAGACACAGATCCACACCGAATTCTTGATCTTTTCAGTGATTCTAAGAGCTCAAATTTGTGTAAAGTCCAAAAGTTCTCCTCTTTTCTGTTCTTCAAGTCTTGAGTTGTAAAGAGAGGAGAGAAAGGATCTGTAAGGGTTGTCTCCTGAGCCCGTCAAAAGGAGAGAAACTGTAAAAGGGCAGTTGGCCTTCGCCTATTGAAGGAAGGCCCCTAGTTGACGTCGGTGACCTCGCCGGTGGAGGAAGCCAAAAGTGGAGTAGGTCAAGACTGACCGAACCACTCTAAATCTCTGGTTTGCGTTTATTTTGAGCACTTTATCATTACTGCAAACCTCCTACATAGCTACTGCTCTCGGCGCTTTTACGAACAAGTTTCTAAGTTCTAATCTTTCCGAATCTGCATTCAGACGTCAAAAGGTGTTTTCGTACGATCTTTACATTGCAGCTTACATTTACATCTTGAATCTGTTTATAACTGCGAAATGTCTTCTGCGCTTTTACGAACGAGTTTCTTTGCAGTTTACATTTACATTTTGATTCTATTTATAACTGCAAACTGTCTTCTGCAATTTTACGAACGAGTTTCAACATTTAGACGTAAAACTGCATTTAGACGTAAATCGACTTTCCTCGCACAATCATCAGATTTCAGTTTACGTTTACGTCTTGATTTCAACTGCATACTGCCTTCTGCGAGTATACAAACGAGTTTCAAAGTTCAGACGTAAATCTGCGTTTAAGACGTAAATCTGCGTTTAGACGTAAATCTACGTTTAGACGTAAATCTGCTTTTTGCAGATTACTTTTTGAGCTGTACAATAGCAGCACATTGTCTTTATACTTCTGCTCAAACTGCACTTAGACGCAATCTGAGTTTAGATGCAATCTGCATTTAGACGCAAACTGCGTTTAGACGCTAACTGTGTTTAAACGTAAACTGCACTTAATCATAAGTAATCTTAGAATCGGCTTTTGCACCAAAATAGTTTTTTTCGAACGAACGCAGCTTTCGTTTTTAATCGCTGAAAGATTTCCGTTGCACTAATTCACCCCCCCACTCTTAGTGCTCTCGATCCTAACACTAGGACCATTTGCTTTATACTTAGAGGAGTGTGGAATTGTCCCTCAATATACAATGCCAGGGTCACCTAGCATGAATGATGTAGCTAAAAGACAAAACCACACACTTAAGGACATGGTAAGAAGCATGATTTCTCAATCTACTCTGCTAGAGTATGGGGAAAAGCAATTAAAACTGGAGCTTACATTCTTAATATAGTACCAACTAAAGCAACTACAAAAATACCTTATGAGCTTTGGACGGGGAGAAAACCTAGTCTAAAACACTTTCGTGTATGGGGTTGTCCAATTGAGGCAAGGCCTTACAAGACTAATAAAAAGAAATTGGAACCTCAAATAGTGAGTAGTTACTTTATTGGTTATTCTGAGCGATCCAAGGGGTATAAATTTTATGATCCTAAATCAATAAATATTTTTGAGACTGATATTGCTACATTCTTTGAGGATATTAAGTTTGGGGGAGAAATAAGGTTAAAGACTTTACCTTTGAGGAAGAATTGGTTCAGTCTGATCTGATTCATATAGTTGCCACTAATGTGACAAAATTAGTACCTCAAAAGGATATAGTCATTTCGACTCTCATACAGTATGAGAAAATTGTTCATGAGGAACAAACTCAACATCCTCAAGAATCTGTGCCGCAAGAGCCAACACCTTTGCGACGATCCACTAGGGAAAGAAGGAGTGCCATTTCGGATGATTATATGGTATTTCTCTAGGAATATGAAGAAAGTAGCGGTATAATGGAAGATGATCCAATCAACTTCCGTCAAGCCATAGAGGATTCCAATTCGAATAAGTGGATTAAAGCAATGAATCAAAAGTATAAGTCCATGCAAGACAATAAAGTTTGGGAACTTGTCCCATTACTAAAAGGTGTGAAACCCATTGATTGTAAATGAATTTTTAAAACCAAAAGGGATTCTAAAGGTAATATGGAGAGGTATAAGGTACATCTTGTGGCAAAGGGCTATACTCAAAAGGAAGGGATTGACTTTAAAGAGACATTCTCTTCGGTTTCAACAAAGGACTCTTTTAGGACAATTATGGCTCTAGCCACACATTTTGACTTCGAGCTTTATCAGATGGATGTTAAAACATCATTTCTCAATGGAAACATTGATGAAATAATTTATATGGTACAACCATAATACTTTGTGTCAAGAGACCCAACGAAAATGGTTTGTAAATTGATAAAATCCATCTATGGGCTAAAATAGGTATCCCATCAGTGGTATTATAAATTTCATCAAGTAATTATCTCATTTGGTTTTGAGGTGAACATTGTTGATGATTGTGTGTATCACAAATTCAATGAGAGTAAATTTATTTTCTTAATATTATATGCGGATGATATTTTACTTGCCACAAATGATATAGGCATATTGCACGAAACCAAGAGATTTCTATTTAGAAATTTTGAGATGAAATATCTTGGTGACACTTCTTTTATATTAGGAATCCAGATACATCGAGATAGATCTCGGGGTATTATAGAATTATCACAAATGAGCTATATCGATAAAGTACTCAAAAGGTTTGTCATGCAGGATTGCAAATCAGGAGACACCCCTATCACAAAGGGAGACAAGTTCAGTCTTGTTGAATCTCAGATTTTGATGATGAAGTCAATTGTCATTTATTATCTAATCTATATGTTGAGATAAGTGTGCAGAATTAACTACGATAAAAATAAGATATGTAGTAGGAGTTACGCCGGAGTCAAGACAATGATCACGTTGGGAGTTCGAGAGTTCGACGGAAGTTCGGACAGTCGTCGGAGGTTCTACGGGAACAAATTCGAGAAGTCCATGAGCTTGCCAAAGAAGCTCGTCAGAACTCGCCAAGTGGATCGTCGCAAGTCCAGAAGTTTGCCAGAAGTCCGTCGGAGCATCATCGAGGGTTCATCGGATGATCGACGGAAGTTTGCCGGAAGCTCGCCGGAAGAAGCGATTGACGCACCGGAGCAAGTTGCAGTAAATGTCTTAGGAAATATCGTAGTTAGCACAATGATTAAGTTGAAAATGGGAGGTGATCCCATTAACTTAATCTTGGGGTAATTGGGCCCCTGAAAAACCCAAATTCGGCCGAATGGATCAACCCATTCGGACCCTGATTTCTACCAGGCGGTGGCACCGCCTGGGCTCAGTCTCCGAGCGAGACTGGGCGGTGCAACCGCCTCAGCCAAGAGGTGGCACCACTTGGGCTCGGTTTCCGAGCTCTGGCTTAGCGGTGCAACCGCCTCAGTCAGGCGGTGGCACCGCCTGAGCTCGGTCTTCGAGCTCTGGCAGGAGGTGCAACCGCCCCTGACAAAGGTGGCACCGCCTAGAGGCTCAGTCTTCGAGCTCTGCCAGGCGGTGCAACCGCAGATCCCGAAATTCTGGGAATTGACAGTTTTGAGCTCCAAATTCAAACTGGGTTGGGGCCTATAAATACCCCACCCATTCAACACTGAAAGGGAACTAAAAACACACCGAAATCCTAATCTTATTCTGTGATTCTTAGAGCTCAAAATTATTGTAAAAGCCAATAGTTCTTCTCCCTTTTTTCTTCCAAGTTCTAATCCTTAAAGAGAGGAGAAAAAATTCTGTAAGGGTTGTCTCCTAAGCCCATCAAAAGGAGTGAAACTGCAAAAGGGTGGTTGGCCTTCGCCTATTGAAGGAAGGCATCTAGTTGACGTCGGTGACCTCGTCGGTGGAGGAAGCCAAAAGTGGAGTAGGTCAAGATTGACCGAACCACTCTAAATCTTGGTTTGCATTTACTTTGAGCATCTTATCCTTACTGCAAATCTCCTCAAAAGCTTATTGCTTTCTGCGCATATACGATCAGGTTTCAAGCTTTGCACTTTCCGAATCGACGTTTAGACGTAAATCAGTTTTATCGTACGATCATCATATTTCAGTTTGCGTTTACGTTTTGATTTCTATCATAACTGCAAACTGCCTTTATATCCTTGCTTTAACTGCATCTCGCTTAATCAAGTGATTTATGAGTCAGCATTTAGACGTAAATCAGTTTTCTCGTACGAATATCATATTTCAGTTTGCGCCTACTATCTGATTTGAACCATAACTGCAAACTGCATTTATATCTTTGCTGTATCTCGCTTAATCAAAAGTTAAAGTAATTTACGAATCGGCTTTTGTACCGAAATCACTTTTATCAAACGAACGCAGTTTCATTTTTATCGTAGAAGGTTTTCCGCTGCACTAATTCACACCCCCCCCCCCTCTTAGTGCTTTTGATCCTAACAATTGGTATCAGAGCGGGGTTAACTCTCAAATGGATTAAAACCCAAGAGAGATGGCATACGCCGAAAACCAAGAGGGCCATTCTATTACACGTGCACTCATGTTCAATGGGACGGACTACACCTATTGGAAGACCCGAATGAGGATCTTTCTTATTTCTATAGATTTTGAAATTTGGAATCTTGTCGAAAATGGATTTTCGAAGTCTTCTCTTCCAATGATCGATTGGAATAAATTGGAGAAGAAGGCTTTCACTCTTAATGCAAAGGCTATGAATGCCTTATTTTGTGTGCTTGATAAAAATGAGTTCAACCGTGTTTCGGTTTGTGAAATCGCATTTGATATTTGGCACACACTCGAAGTGACTCACGAAGGCACAAGTAGAGTGAAAGAGTCAAAAATCAATCTTTTGTTACATTCTTTCGAACTTTTTCGGATGAAACCGAGTGAGACTATTGGCGACATGTTTACCCATTTCACGGATGTCATCAATGGTCTAAAAGGACTCAGAAATAAGATTCACGGACATGTTTACTCAGACATGTTTACCCATTTCACGGATGTCATCATCGTTTTTTAGATTTTGAGCTCGTAAATAAGATTCTAAGATCCCTTCATAAGAGTTGGGATCCTAAAGTCACTGCTATTCAAGAGGCGAAAGATCTAAACAACTTCCCTCTTGAAGAACTAATCGGGTCATTAATGACCTACGAGATGACTTGCAAAGCTCATGAAGAGCAAGAAGACATCCTTCCAAAGAACATGAAGGATATAACACTTAGAACTTCAGAAGACCACTTGAGAGAAAACTCAAGTGATGAGGACTATGACGATGACTTGGCACTTCTAACAAGAAAATTTAAAAAAATTATTAAAAGAAACAAATTTAAGAATGACACAAAAAATAAACTTGAACCCAAGAAGGACCAAGTTATTTGCTATGAGTGCAAAAAGCCGGGACACTACAAGAGTGATTGTCCCCAAGTCAAAAAGAGAACATCAAAGAAGAAGGCGCTCAAAGCAACGTGGGATGACTCGAGCGCGTCTGAAGAAGAGGAGTCCAACACCGAGCAAGTTGCTCATTACGCCTTAATGGCCATCGGAGAGGAGGTAACGAATTTAATAGATGCAAATTTATCATTTGATGAATTATTAAATACCTTCTATGACTTATTTGATGAATGCAAGATTATTAGTAGAAAATACAAATTGCTAAAAAGGGAGCATGATAGTCTTACTTGTAGTTTCGATAAGTTAAAAACTGAATATCATGATAGTTTAAGTTCATGCATAGAATGCCATGATCTAGAAACTCTCCAAAAGGAAAACTTGCTACTTAAGGACACCTTGAAGAAATTCGAGATTAGTAGCAAGTCATTGAACATGATCCTTGCAAACAAGGGTCACGTTCCCAAAAGAAGTGGAATCGGATTTGTGAGAAGTCCTCACCAAAATCCAACCACCTTCATAAAAGGCCCCATCTTACATGTTCGACACCAAAGCAAATGCAACTTTTGTTGCAAACTTGGACACAAAACGGATTATTGTCCATTCAAGAAAATTAGTCCGACCAAATTAATTTGGGTTGCTAAAGAAACCATGATAAATTCTATGCAACATGATAAACAATATAGATCTATTTTTGAGGCACCCAAAAGCAAATGGGTACCTAAAGATCATCCTTTCTTGTACAAACCTATACCATCGCAAGCTAGGAGCAAGAGATGGTACCTTGATAGTGGATGCTCAAGGCATATGACCGGAGATCCATCTCAATTCTCTAAGCTCACTAGCATAGACGAACGCTATGTCACCTTCGGAGACAACAACAAGGGTAAAATCATTGGCAAAGGAACCATAGGTAACAAATCCAACTTCTTTATTGAGGATGTTTTATTAGTTGATGGTTTAAAACATAACCTCTTGAGCATTAGTCAATTATGTGATAAAGGATATATTGTCAGATTCAAATCTAATGCTTGCATCATTGAAAAACCACACAAAAACACGTCTATGATTGTATTAAAACAAAATAACATATACACTATTGACATCAATGATTTGTGTAATGAAATGTGTTTTTCGGTTTTGAATGAGGATGCTTGGCTATAACATAGAAGATTAGGTCATGCTAGCATGAAACTAATCACTCAAATATCATCTAAAGAACTTGTAAGAGGAATTCCTCATATCAAGTTCGTCAAAGATAATGTATGTGATGCTTGCCAATTAGGTAAACAAATTAAGGGTAGTTTCAAATCTAAGAATCAAATAAGCACCTTTAGGCCCTTACAATTGATCCATATGGACTTATTCGGACCAATCTCTACATCAAGCCTAGGAGGTAGCAAATACACCTTCGTCATTGTAGATGACTATAGTAGATACACATGGACTTACTTCTTAAAACAGAAAAATGAATGCTTTAGATATTTTACCAAGTTTTGTAAACTTGTTCAAAATGAGAAGGGTTCTATGATTTCGTCAATTAGAAGTGATCACGGTGGTAAATTTCAAAACCATGATTTCCAAGAATTTTGTGAACTCAATGGATACAACCATAATTTCTCTACTCCAAGAAATCCTCAACAAAATGGAGTAGTAGAAAGAAAAAATCGAAATTTACAAGAAATGGCAAGAACCATATTGAATGAACAAAGCCTACCCAAATATTTTTGGGCCGAAGCCGTAAACACTCTATGCTATATTTTAAATAGAGTTCTAGTAAGACCCTTACTCACCAAAACTCCCTATGAGTTATGGAACAACAAAAAACCCAATGTTTCATATTTTAAAGTCTTTGGGTGTAAGTGTTTTATCTTGAATGAAAAATATAACTTAGGAAAATTTGATGCTAAATCCGATGAAGGAATCTTTCTTGGTTATTCTTCGGTTTCTAAAGCTTTTCGTATCTTCAATAAAAGAACTTTAATTATTGAAGAATCCATTCATGTTGTCTTTAATGAGATTTTCGAAAACAGGAAAAACGATTTTGATAATGATGTTAATTTTGATTCCTTGAATTTAAATGAAACCCCATCTCCAACTAGCAACTTGAATGCATCCACTTCCGAAACATCTTTACCCAAGGATTGGAAGTATGTAGATGCTCATCCTAAGGAGCTAATCTTAGGAGACACATCAAAGGGGGTTCAAACACGTTCTTCTCTTAAAATTTTTTGTTCCAACGCCGCTTTTCTCTCCCAAATTGAACCCAAATGTGTTGACGAAGCCATGAAAGATGATTCATGGATTATCGCAATGCAAGATGAATTAAATCAATTTGAGAGAAATGAGGTGTGGAAGCTTGTTCCTAGGCCAAATGACCATTTAGTTATTGGTACTAAATGGGTTTTTAGAAACAAGCAAGATGAATATGGTATCGTGGTTATAAACAAGGCTAGATTAGTGGCCAAAGGTTTGAACTAAGAAGAAGGTATCGATTACGAAGAAACCTTCGCTCTAGTGGCTCGATTAGAAGCCATAAGGATGCTCATTGCCTACGCTAGTAGTAATAATTTTAAGTTGTTTCAAATGGATGTTAAAAGCGCTTTTCTTAATGACTTTATTTCCGAAGAAGTCTATATTGAACAACCTCCTGGATTTGAAAATAATAGCCTCCCTAATCATGTGTTTAGATTAACTAAAGCTCTCTTTGGTTTAAAACAAGCTCCGAGGGCTTGGTATGAGAGACTTAATTTTTTTCTTATCAAAAATAATTTCACAAAAGGCAAGGTTGATACTACATTGTTCATCAAGAATAAAATGATTTTCTCATTGTTCAGATTTATGTTGATGATATTATCTTTGGTTCTACGAATGAATCTCTTTGTGAATCTTTTGCTAAAACTATGAGTCTTGAATTCGAAATGAGTTTAATAGGAGAATTAACATTCTTCTTAGGCTTACAAATCAAACAACTAAGCAATGACATCTTTATTAGTCAAACTAAATATGTTATGAATTTGCTAAAAAGTTTAATATGAATAACTCAAAAGCTATTAACACTCCTATGAGCACCTCCACTAAGTTAGAAATTGATGAAAGTAGAGAAAGCTTCGATAAAAAAACTTATAGGGGCATGATAGGAAGTTTACTTTACCTCACTGCAACTAGACCATATATCATGTTCAGTGTAGAACTTTGTGCTAGATTTCAATCAAACCCTAAGATATCTCATCTCAAAGCAATTAAAAGAATACTTAGATATCTTAATGGTACCACAAATCTAGGATTATGGTACCCAAAATCAGAGAATCTTGAGTTAATTGCTTATGTTGATGCGGACTTTGCTGGCTGTAAACTAGATAGAAAAAGCACATTAGGAACATATCAATTTTTAGGACATGCCCTTGTTTCCTAGTTATCTAAGAAACAAAACTCGGTTGCACTATCAACAACCGAAGCTGAATATATTGCAGCAAGTGCATGCTGTGCACAAGTTGTATAGATGAAAAACACCTTAGAAGATTATAAAATTCATCTTAAAAATATTTCCATTAAATGTGATAACACAAGTGTAAAATGCTTAACGAAGAATCCTATACAACACTCAAGAACAAAACATATTGATATTAGACATCACTTTATACGAGATCATGTCACTAATCATGATGTAATCATAGAGTTCATTGATACTAAACATCAACTAGCTGATATTTTTACAAAACCTCTAAGTGAAGAACAATTTGATTTCATAAGAAGAAAATTAGGAATGTTGATGTATCCGAATACACGAACTAGTTAAAATTATTTTTCGGACTTTATTGAATGATCAAATCACTTGATTGCCATTACATGCCTAAATAACATGTTGGAAATTATGTGTTGAATACAACAATAAGCATGATTTGTCTTCATGATTGTATTTGAAAATCTATAGCATAGTCTTGTCCGAATGCATGAAAGTGTTAATTTCATTTTCGGAGTCGCTTAACAATTGGTATCCTAACAATCGAATTTTCTCATACACTTATTATATGAAAAATATTTTTCTGAAATGGATTTGATGAAATGATTCCTGCTTATAAATTCCATCTTGAAATATGAATGATAGTGTTCTTACTTGCAAAAATTTATTTCACATACATATCTTGATCCTTGTAAAAAAAATGAAGCATGATTTAATCTCTCATCGATTTTAACTTCACTCAAGTAAACTCACAAATAGCTGATGGCCTTCCTCCTTTATGCAAAAACAATATAACAAATAAAAAGGAAGAAGTATTCAAAGCGATATACATATCATGCTCAAAATTTGCTTATATTATTCTCTTGGTATCACAATTACTACACTTTTTGTTGATGACAAAGGGGGAGAAATATATGAGTATTAATGCTATGCTTGCATCACTAAGAGATATATGAATAGATACTATGATTGCTATAATTTGCATTATGCCTTGTTAGTATCGTGTCAAGATATCAAACAAAAAACTTGCATCGGAATTTTACGTATTGATATCTTACCATGTGATGAAATGCAATACTTGCTAAAACATTTGAAATGTGTGCATCATGTAATGATATCAAAATCTTACTTCGCAGTTTTACATGTTGATATCTTACAATATGATGAATTGCTACTATCATTCAATCTTGTAATGTAAAATTTGAAAATGAATGTCAAGCCTTGATATCATCTTCAGAGAGATACATCATGATGGGAATCATGATGGGAGTATTGATAAGTTTAAATGATTTTAACTTATCAATATGTCTCTTGAATTCAAAGGTTTTGAATTCAAGAATGACTTATCTCAAGTATGGCATATAGACAGGGGGAGTTAAGGTTAACTCCATTATCAATTGATTGTCATCATAAAAAAGGAGGAGATTGTTGAATCTCGGATTTTGATGATGAAGTCAATTGTCATTTGTTATCTAATCTATATGTTGAGATAAGTGTGCAAGATTAACTACGATGAAAATAAGATATGCAGCAGGAGTTACGTCGGAGTCAAGACAATGATCACGTTGGGAGTTCGAGAGTTTGACGGAAGTTCGGACAGTCATCGGAGGTTCTGCGGGAACAAATCTGAGAAGTCCATGAGCTTGCCAAAGAAGCTCGTCGGAACTCGCCAAGTGGATCGTCGCAAGTCCAGGAGTTTGCCGGAAGTCCGCAAGAGCATCACCGAGGGTTCATTGGATGATCGACGGAAGTTCGCCGGAAGCTCGCTGGAAGAAGCGATTGACGTACCGGAGCAAGTTGCAGTAAATGTCTTAGGAAATATCGTAGTTAGCACAATGATTAAGTTGGAAATGGGAGGTGATCCCATTAACTTAATCTTGGGGCAATTGGGCCCTTGAAAAACCCAAATTGGGCCGAATGGATCAACCCATTCGGACCCTGATTTCTGCCCGGCGGTTGAACCGCCCAAGCCAAGCGATGGCACCGCCTGGGCTTAGTCTCCAAGCGAGACTGGGGTGGTTGCACCGCCCCAGCCAAAAGGTGGCACCGCTTGGGCTCGGTCTCCGAGCTCTGGTTGAGCGGTGCAACCACCTCAGTCAGGCGGTGGCACCGCCTGAGCTCGGTCTTCGAGCTCTGGCAGGAGGTGCAACCACCCCTGACAGAGGTGGCACCGCCCAGAGGCTCAGTCTTCGAGCTCTGCCAACCGGTGCAACCGCCAGATCCCGGAATTCCGGGAATTGACAATTTTGAGCTCCAAATTCAAACTAGGTTGGGGCCTATAAATACCCCACCCATTCAGCACTGAAAGGGAACTAAAAACACACTGAAATCCTGATCTTATTCTGTGATTCTTAGAGCTCAAAATTGTTGCAAAGGTCAAAAGTTCTTCTCCCTCTTTTCTTCCAAGTTCTGATCCTTAAAGAGAGGAGAAAAAATTCTGTAAGGGTTGTCTCCTAAGCCCGTCAAAAGGAGTGAAACTGTAAAAGGGTGGTTGGCCTTCATCTATTGAAGGAAGGCCTCTAGTTGACGTCGGTGACCTCATCGGTGGAGGAAGCCAAAAGTGGAGTAGGTCAAGATTGACCAAACCACTCTAAATCTTGGTTTACATTTACTTTGAGCATCTTATCCTTACTGCAAATCTCCTCAAAAGCTTACTGCTTTCTGCGTATATACGATCAGGTTTCAAGCTTTGCACTTTCCCAATCGACGTTTAGACGTAAATCAGTTTTATCGTACGATCATCATATTTCAGTTTGCGTTTACGTTTTGATTTCTATCATAACTGCAAACTGCCTTTATATCCTTGCTTTAACTGCATCTCGCTTAATCAAGTGATTTACGAGTTAGCATTTAGACGTAAATCAGTTTTCTCGTACGAATATCATATTTCAGTTTGCGCCTACTATCTGATTTGAACCATAACTATAAACTGCATTTATATCTTTGCTGCATCTCGCCTAATAAAAAATTAATGTGATATATGAATCGGCTTTCTTACCGAAATCACTTTTATCAAAGAAACGCAGTTTCGCTTTTATCGTAGAAGGTTTTCTGCTGCACTAATTCACCCCCCCCCTCTTAGTGCTCTTGATCCTAACAAGTCTTAATCAGTGCCCTAAAGGAAATCTAGAAACTCAAGAAATGCAGAAGATTTCCTATGCATTAGCTATAGGGAGTCTAATGTATGCATAGGTTTGTATGCATCCGGATATAACGTACATTGTTGGAGTGTTAGGC
This sequence comes from Musa acuminata AAA Group, assembly GCF_036884655.1. Classification (NCBI taxonomy): domain Eukaryota; kingdom Viridiplantae; phylum Streptophyta; class Magnoliopsida; order Zingiberales; family Musaceae; genus Musa; species Musa acuminata. The sequence goes on from NC_088353.1 coordinate 33,246,021, forward strand.
AGATACTGAAGCAATCCTGGAATGGATCATTGGAAGGTAGCTAAAAGAGTCATGAGATATTTAAAGAGGACAAAAGATCATATGCTCACATATAGGAGATCAGACCATTTGGATATCATTGAGTATTTATTCTGACTCCGATTTTGCTAGATGCCAAGACAGTAGGAAATCCACTTCGGGCTACATTTATATGTTGGTTGGTGGGGCAATTTCTTGGCATAGTGCCAAGCAATCTCTTATTACTTCTTCCATAATGGCAGCGGAATTTGTAGCACGTTTTGAGGCATCCAATCATGGAATTTGGCCGAGAAATTTTGTCACAAGGCTGCCAATAGTATAAGAGATTGAAAGACCACTAAAGATATATTGTGACAATAAATCAACTGTTTTATACTCCAATAACAATAGGAGCTCGACTAAGTCAAAGCACATTGACATCAAGTTCCTAGTTGTGAAAGAAAGGGTACAAAGTAAATAAATTTCTATAGAACACTTAGGAACAAACTTTATGTTGGCAGATCCTCTCACAAAAGGTGTACCACCCAAGGTCTTTCATGAGCATACTGCTCATATGGGTATATCAGAATTTGAGAAAACTTCAGTTTAGTGGGAGTCTGTCATATGTTTGTTGTATGTTCTATGCTAGATTCTATATTTGTACAGATATTTTCTAATTAGAAATAAAGCTTCAATTTATTATACTTTGTACATTATGGTTATTAAAGTTATTAATGATCTCATAAAAATAAAGTTGGATTAGTTGAAAATTGACATGCATAGATCACATTCATGTAATTTTCATGCTACACATTTCATAATTGATCTATGTCATTTGGTTATGTTAATATTAGTGATCATTAATGGGTTTAGCTATGATTGATATAGCGAAGACTACTTTAGTCCTATATTAATGTAGCCAACGGATGAGATTGTTTTATATATCATGTTTAATAATGGCAATAATTTTAAGCTCATAAAGTATATCACATTTATAAGGATACATATGTAACTTAGTGAAAAATTGTTATATATAATTAAATATGTTAAGCCATTATTTTGATTAGCTAAAATTAAAGTGATCTAATTAAAGTAAAATTATTTAGCTAAGGGACATAATTATTATGAAAATTAAATGTGTGGATGCCATCAGTCATATTTCTAACTTAATGACGAGATAAATTAGGAATATGAAACTCTTGAGGCATAATTATAGATTCATCAATTATGAATATAATCATAATTATAGATTCATCAGTTATGACTATAAATAAGGTTATGGTCCCCGATTGCAGTATCTAATGAAGTATCTCTTCACCCGTCAAGGAGAAATCTAAAGTTCTTAAGGATGCCATCAGTCATATTTCTAACTTAATGATGAGATAAATTAGGAATATGAAACTCTTGAGGCATAATTATAGATTCATCAATTATGAATATAATCATAATTATAGATTCATCAGTTATGACTATAAATAAGGTTATGGTCCCCGATTGCAGTATCTAATGAAGTTTCTCTTTACTCGTCAAGGAGAAATCTAAAGTTCTTAAGGATACTCTGTAATTAGAAGACCAAATCACCGATTAATTTAGAAAATACTCTAACAGATTCATCAGGTATGCTTCTATATTAATATGTTTCTTAGTTGTTGTAGGATTTCATGCATATTATAGTGGATTTAATAAGTTTTATGGAAACATTCTAAAACCATTATTTTGGATATATAAAGTATGTTTTGAACCAAAAATTCAGTTTTGATTCTATAAAACAATTGTTTGATCCATATTTGATATGTTAAAAGAACCAACATCAAAGACATTTGTAATTTGAACTTATGGAAAAGAGGCACGATATCTATCATCCTAAGGATGTCCAACAATGCATTTGTTACAAATAACTCACTAAGTCTTTGATTTGTTCCATAAAATCATTTACTAAACACTAACTAACTAACTTAACGTGAAAATAATAACATGATGAGAAAGATCAAGCATGAAATAGCCATGTTATTGACCGACGCAAATCAATCATACCAAATTTAATTGAGGTAATTATAGATTATCTCTTATAGTTAATTATGATTAATATTTCGGTCCCTATATTTTAAAAGTGGCATTGGGATCCCTACACTTATGAAGATAAAACATTTAACCTCAATTCTTCTTACATCGTTAACTTCGTCAATGAAAAAAACATACGTGTTGTCACAAAAAAAAACAAGTATTAATAATAATAATAAAATATAATTTTATTTTGTTTTAAATTATTATATTTATATCCACTTCTCACCCTAACCGATTTTTCTTCCTTACCTCTTTTTGAGCTACTTGCCCGCCACTCACCCACCACACCCGCTCGACCTACACTACTCGACCCTTATCGCCCCCGCATCACTCGAGCATCACACCACCTGCATCACTCGCCACCACCACACTTGCATCTCTCGTCGTTGTCGCACCTGCATCGCTCGTTGCTGGCGCACTTGCATCGCTCGACTGTTGGTCCTGCATCGCTCGACCACCATCGCACCTGCATCGCTCGCTATCGTCGCACCTACACTGCTCGACTGTCGTCGCTCCTGCATCGTTCGACCGTCGTCGCTCCTACACCGCTTGTCATCATTGAATCGAACCCGCTCAACTGTCGCTGCTCTTGCACCGCTCGACCGTCGCACTTGCACCGCTTGCTATCGTCTCACCGAACCCAGCTCACCCGCCGCACCTGCTCACCCATCACTTGCTCATCGCACAATTGGGTGCATTCGTTGCGGTGCCAATGAATGCTGGTGGATCGATTATAAAGCTTCTGGAGTTTGCTAATGGTGGAGCGGAGGATGATGATAATAATGGAGGGTTAGGGAGCTTTTCGTTGCGATGAGGATGATGATCTTGGAGTCTTACAAGCAGGTGAGGTGCTGAGGTCGTCTGGGTTCATGTTTAGGGATGATTGGGTTTCTACCATCACTGATTCATCTGTTTGCTTTTGCTTCTTCTCGCATGTTCACTCAGTTGACTTTATTGATGGAATGACATCAAATTATTTTATAGATTCTAATTGTATTAATAATTTGATATATATTATAATCATGACATGACGGTCATACAACAATACACTCTTTTCTTCAACTTTTCACAGTGTTGCAAGTAGAAAAGGGAGGACAGCCTATAGATGTCATTTCTTTCTGTATACAAATCAAAGAGAATTGTTACTAGTGATCATAGAATATTTTTATGTGCTTTAGCAATTTGGTAGTTATATAACCCTTATGGCGCACAATCGCTAATCTTTGCCATTGTAGCACATCCACGGATCACTGATCAGTAAGTAGTATATGTTTAACTTTCCGATATTGTTTTCAACTTTCTTTTAGAATTAATTCATGAGTAACTCAGTAGGTTTCATTCTAATTGTTGGTTTGCACTTGTTTCATAACTTTTTTTTTTTTTGTACTATACACGTCGTCAGGCTTTGATTCAACTTATAGAATTCGTAAGTAACTCATTAGGTTTATTAACTCAGTAGGATGAGCTCCTCCTATCCACAGTGTGTGCTACTTAGTTGTCTCTTATAGATTTGATTCAGCTCGAAGCATTTTACAAGCAATGCTGGTCCCATGGATCTTTAATTAAAAGATAGATAAATTTTGAATTTGTACTGCAAAGCCATCTAATGCTTGGATAACTGCCAACTAAAAAACATCTAAATCTACATTTTCAGTAAATAAATATAATAGTCAGATCTAATCCAAATACATGTTCCGTATCATTTAAACATGACTTGAGCTTCATAATGCAATAAAAATATATATAGGTGCAGTATGCAAGTACAGATCCATGAAAATAATCCATCACTCAGCTGTTCATTTCTGATCATTACATATAGTTCAATGCATGTATCATGCAGCCATTGTTACAACATGGTTGAAGTTTATCTTTTTGGTAAATAAGCTTCTCATCTCTTAGCCATGAAAGTTGGAGATCATCTCTGAACCATTGTTGAGCACCTGTGCCATCCCCAAGTATATGTTGAAATGCAGGTCTTCAAGATCAGAAACCTTTCATGATCAGTACGGTGCCAAGAAAAATAAATTGTTACCTTAAAGTGTACCGATCTTGTATCTTTTACGTAATCAAAATTCTATCTATATGTAAATGTAAATACTGAGAAAGATTTAGATAAAAAAATGTAACAAGTGCAATTTAGAGATGGTGAAGATCCCGCCATTACCTTGCAAATAAGAAATGAGAAGCTGATGAGATCCAAAGCTTTATTTAACTTTCAATAGCAGATATATCAAAAGTAGCACGAGAGTGACCAGAAGATTAAAGTTTAATCACAACATATAAACTTTAATAACAACATGAAGATTAAAGTTGATCCATACTCTATCAACTTCACGGTCAAAACTCACTTAAGCTATCTAGAATCCAAAAGCTATCCAAAGTCATAAAAAACTATCCATAATCACCAAAAGCTATACAAAATATCACTGCTTTCTTCTAACCTGCCATGAAAGAAATAAATAAATAATCAGTTGATAATAACAACTGGATCAAGAACAAACATATAATTTACTTATAATTTGTTCCTTTTGTATCGGAGGATGTTCATTATTTGGTGTTGGCATCAGTGTTCATTCTGGTTGTACTACACACAGGAGCACTCACATGTTGGGGTGGATCAACAATAACTAGTCATGCCTCACTAGCAGGATGTTCAACAAGTGATTGTACTTCAATAGCAGGCTGTTCAAACTGTGGTATTGCTGAAGATGTTTGTCTTTTCATACATCCTTTTTTTATTGTGACCAGGCTAATGGCAAAGACTACAAGTGACTGTAGTATTATGTCTTTTTAGCTTAGAACCATTCGATGGCTCAAGAGGACCTGTTAACAGAGATATATCCTCGATTGCATAGCAGATGAGATTTCCTCAACTGCACGAGGAAATCTCACTGCTCAGTTGAGAAAAATCCTCTCTTTTACCATATATAAATAGACATTATATGACAATAGATATTATATGACATTGATTAAGATGTGCTTTCTTTTTTACCTCTAAAATTTCACTCTTCATTCTATCATTTTATCATGGTATCAGAGCAGTGAGAAAAATGAGGCTTTCCCCTGCCTCCGGCCAACGACGACCACCACTGCAGCCATATTCCCAAGCGAGGCTCCGCGGCCATTCCTCATCTTCCTCACCGCGATAGTCTTCGCTGATCTGCCATCAGTCGGTGGACTTGAGGAGATCGAAGGGGACACTTATGTCCTCAACTATCTGCACACCGAGACTCAGTGGTCCAGCGCTCTCCTTCACGTATATGTACAGTCATGCCACGCACAACACCGCGTGGATTGCCGCTGCGTGCACAAACTTAAGCCACAACAGTCACCCTCCTCTCACCTCTCGCCTTCAATCGCTGCTAGCACCCCGTCATTGAACCTTTGCTCCAAACCTGCTTTGCTTCTGCGTGTTGGACCATCAGGCATCCCTCTTTGTGGACCTGTTCGTCGGAACCCTCTCGTTAGGCACCTTCGACCAGCTCCTGGCTCTCTCCCTCAGGCGACTTTACCTTCGGATTCTACCTCACCGATTCCCAAAGCCGTCATCTGGTCCACCAACCACTGTCCTCGACAAGCAGCATTTGGAACCTTTCCATGCTGTAGCTGACCAGCGACGATCGCTTCTCCCTCAAGGACGAGGGTGGAAACGAAGAGTGGAGCATGGGCCTTGCCAATGCTTCTGCCACCACTATCCTCGACTCTAGCAACATCATCCTCACTGCTTCCACTGTCATCCTATGGTAGCATTTTGATCTTCCTACGGACATGCTCTTGTTGGGTCACATCTTGGTCGTAGAGTCGACCTTATCTTAGTGCAGGCCTACCATCCCTTTCTGCTGTTACTAGACAATCTTTGCAGTTCTCTCCCGCTGCTTCTGATCAGTGATCGGGGCAACCACTGCATCCTGCTCCACCTTTGCCTCAACAAGTAGCATTTGGAACCTTTCCACGCCACTTGCTGCATCACTGCATCATTGCTACGCAACGTCCAATAGTGATCTTCGGTGACGAAGTATGCACTCTACTGCCCAGATTCCTAACTGATGATCTGCTGCATAAAGATATGCAGCTGTCTTGCATAGAGCTAACCTCCTCCTTCAACAAAGACCTCATTTGCCAACAACCTACCTTAGGTGACATTGATCTGCACCACCACTTCTTCTTCCCTGATTATTGTCATCACTGTAAACTTTGTTGAATCTCGTATTTTGATGATGAAACTACTTGATATATGTTTATGATTTAATCTACGTTTTGAGTGACGCAGGATGCTTCGATCAGGATGAGACAATTAAAGCAGGAAAATCATGTTGTGCCGAAGGAACATGTCAGAAGATTGGACGTTGGGCCGGTGGATCGGTCGGCGTATCGACAGAAGGCTTCGGGCCGTGGACTCGGGCATTCGGCCAAGAAGAGCAGGTATTGTGCCAAGGATATCGGAGTTGCGGAGTCAACTGGCCGATTGGGCAATAGGCTGCAGGAGAGGACGATGCGCCGAAGAATCGGACGAAGCGTCGAGAGACCAATGACATGTCGGACAACTTGGTTAATTGCTTAGGATTAATTGTCTCGATCGAAGTTTTGTTTTTGTTGTGCAGGATTAACTACGATAAGAGTAAGACAAGCAGCAGGTGTTGCGCCGGAGTCAAGATCAGGATCACGTTGGGAGTTCGAGAGTTCGACGGAAGTTCGGACGGTCGTCGGAGGTTCAGAGTGAACAGATCCGAGAAGTCCAGAAGCTTGCCAAGCGAAGCTCGTCGGAACTCGCCAAGTGGATCGTCGCAAGTCCAGGAGTATGCCGGATGTCCGCAGAAGGATCACCGAGGGTTATCGGTTGATCGACGGAAGTTGGCCGGAAACTCGCCGGAAGAAGCGATTGACGCATCGGAGCAAAGCTGCAGAAGTTGTCTTAGAGTTAATCATAGTTAGCATGATGATTAAGCATGAAAATGGGAGGTGATCCCATTAGCTTAATCTTGGGGCAATTGGGCCCCTGAAAAGATTCAAAGTGGGCCGAATGGAGTGAACCATTCGGACCCTGATTGCACCAGGAGGTGCAACCGCCCCAGCCAGGAGGTGCAACCGCCTGGGCTGTGGGGTTGGGAGGTGCAACCGCCCCAGCCAGGAGGTGCAACCGCCAGGGCTGCGAGGCTGGGAGGTGCAACCGCCCCAGCCGAGAGGTGCAACCGCCCAGAGCTCAGTCTTCGAGCTAGACTGGGCGGTGCAACCTCCTCTGCCAAGAGGTAGCACCGCCAGAGCTCAAGTTTCGAGCTCTGCCAGGCGATGCAACCACCGAGCTCAGTCTTCGAGCTCTGGCAGAGAGGTGCATCAGCTTGAGCTCAGTCTCGAGCTCTGCCAGGTGATGCAATCACCAAGCTCAGTCTTCGAGCTCTGGCAGAGAGGTGCATCAGCCTGAGCTCAGTTTCGAGCTCTGCCAGGTGATGCAACCACAGAGCTCAGTTTCGAGCTCTGCCAGGTGATGCAACCACCAAGCTCAGTCTTCGAGCTCTGCCAGGTGATGGAACCATCGAGCTCAGTCTTCGAGCTCTGGCAGAGAGAAGCAATCGCCTGAGCTCAGTCTTCGAGCTCTGCCAGGCGGTGCCACCTCTCCAGTCAAGAGGTGCAACCGCCTGATCCCAGAATTCTGGGATTTGATCGATTTGATCGTTTTGAGCTCGAATTTTGAATTGGGTTGGGGCCTATAAATACCCCACCCATTCAGCACTGAAAAGATACAGATCCACACCGAATTCTTGATCTTTTCAGTGATTCTAAGAGCTCAAATTTGTGTAAAGTCCTAAAGTTCTCCTCCTTCTGTTCTTCAAGTTTTGAGTTGTAAAGAGAGGAGAGAAAGGATCTGTAAATGTTGTCTCCTGAGCCTGTCAAAAGGAGAGAAATTGTAAAAGGGCAGTTTGGCCTTCGCCCATTGAAGGAAGGCACCTAGTTGACGTCGGCAACCTCGTCGGTGGAGGAAGCCAAAAGTGGAGTAGGTCAAGGCTGACCGAACCACTCTAAATCTCTGGTTTGCGTTTATTTTCGAGCACTTTATCATTACTGCAAACCTCCCTCATTACTACTGCTCTCTGCGCTTTCACGAACAAGTTCTAAGTGCTGTTCTTCCGAATCTGCATTCAGACGTAAATTTGTATTTTCATACGTTACTGTTTACGTTTACGTTTGATTCTGCAGAACTGTCTTCCGTGCTTTTACGAACGAGCTTCTTTGCAGTTTATACTTACATTTTGATCCTATTGATAACTGCAAACTTTCCTCTACGATTTTACGAACGAGTTTCAGCATTTAGACGTAAAACTGCATTCAGACGTAAATCGGCTTTCCTTGCTCAATCATCAGATCTCAGTTCACGTTTACGTCTTGATTCCAACTGCATACTGCCTTCTGCGAGTATACAAACAAATTTCAAAGTTTAGACGTAAATCTGCGTCTAGACGTAAAACTGCGTTTAGACGTAAATCTGCGTTTAGACGTAAATCTGAGTTTAAGACGTAAATCTGAGTTTAAACATAAATCTGCGTTTAGACGTAAAACTGCGTTTAGACGTAAGTCTGCGTTTAGACGTAAATCTGCGTTTAGACGTAAATCTGCGTTTAGACGTAAAACAGCGTTTAGACGTAAATCTGAGTTTAGACGTAAACTGCGCTTAGACGTAAAACTGCGCTTAGACGCAATCTGCGCTTAGACGCAAACTGCACTTAGATACAAACTGAGAATTTGCTTTTGCATCATAACAGTTTTTGAACGAACGCAGCTTTTGGTTTTTAATCGCTGTAAGATCACCACTGCACTAATTCACCCCCCCCCCTCTTAGTGCTCTCGATCCTAACAATTGGTATCAGAGCCGGGTATTTCTCATTTCGGATTTACACCCGAGAGAAATGACTTTTCAAGAGGGCTGTTCGGTCTTTCGTCCACCGTTCTTTAACGGATTGGACTACACTTATTGGAAAACTCGAATGAGAGTTTTCTTAATTTCTCTAAATCTGAATTTATGGAATATCATTGAAAACGGTTTTCAACTTCCCTCCAAACCGATGAACGAATGGTCGGTTTTGGAGAAGAAGAATTTTTCTTTAAACGCAAAGGCTATGAATGCCTTATTTTGCGCATTGGACAAAAATGAGTTCAATCGGATTTCTACGTGTGAAACGGCTTTCGATATTTGGCGCACTCTTGAAATCACGCACGAGGGAACTAGTAGAGTCAAAGACTCGAAAGTTAATATTCTACTGCTTGATTTCGAGCTTTTTCATATGAAACCAAGCGAAACCGTTGTTGACATGTACACCCGTTTTACGGATGTCGTCAATGGTTTAAAATCACTTGGTAAAAGCTTTTCGGATTTTTAACTCGTTAACAAAGTTTTGCGCTCACTTTCTAAAACTTGGGATTCAAAAGTAACTGCTATTCAAGAATCGAAAAACTTGAACCATTTTCCACTTGAAGAACTAATTGGTTCATTGATCACATATGAAATGACGTGCAATGCACGTGAAGAACTTGAGAACCACCTTCCAAAGAACAGGAAGGATTTGGAACTCTGGACAAATGAATGCCACTTGAGCGATGACTCAAGTGATGAGGACAATGATGAACAAACCAACCTTCCAAAGAACAGGAAGGATTTGGGACATAGAACATTTGAAGACCACTCGAGCATAAGCTCAAGTGATGGTGAACTTAAAATGAAACGAAAATTAAAAAGCAAAAAGAATGGAACTACTTGCTTTAAACGCAAGAAGAAGAACAAAAATTGGGATGAATCGAGCTCATCTGAAGACGAGAAAGTCAACAAAAGCAAGGCGACAAAATACGCCTTACCAGCCTACGATGTTGAGGTAATTAAAATGCCTTTGGTTTATTTTGAAATTACTTGATGCTTTCATGATATATTTTCTTTTTTAGTTTAGAATTAATTTTCTTGAAAATTACATGTTTAAAAATAAAAATACAGAAATTATGATCATGCTGATAATTTCGAAAATAATATTATGATAAACAAACAAAATGATTTTGATCATGGTTAAGAAGTAATAATGTGTATCATGTTTGATTAACATTGTTGAATGAAATCACGTTTGATTCAAAGTAATGCATAAAGATGTAATATGAAATGGTTATTAACAATTTTATGCATGTGATTTTAAGTTATCCATGATCATAAGCTTGTTTGATCTTCTTGACTTAATTTCAAGATCTATAGCAAAAATCATGTTTTAATTTCATTTTCGGATTCAGTTAACAATTGGTATTCTAACAATCGGATTTTCTCATACACTTATGAAAAATATTTTTCTAAAATGGATTTGATAAAATGATTCATGCTTATAAACTCCATCTTGAAATATGAATGATAGTGTTTTTGCTTGCAAAGATTTGTTTCACATTCATATCTCCTATGATTCGTGTGCAGAAAAAGAATTTATAAATCATAACACAATGTGATTTCTTATGCAAAAATAAAGTGCTTTTGTGATTCTTTGCTAAAGAGAATAATTATTAAAATCATGATCTTGATAACATGAAGCTCTTTATAAATCAAGATCGTTCATTATGCTCCCTACATTTATCAAAAAGGAGTTTTTTAAATGAAATGCAATTCAATGAAGTGTCATTTTGATATCTTGAAACTTGGAATATTTTAAAATGTGATCTTTGATAAGAATGTTTCAAGTTGCTCCTTTTACTATATCTTTTCAAATGAATCATAAGCCTTGATATCATATATCTTATAATACAAGATTTTTTTTTGCCTTATGCTTATCTTAATTTGGCATATAAAGACTAAGGCATGCTTGGATGAAAAAGAATCTCTTAAAAAATGCTTTTCCCATTTGATCGAAATTAATGATTTCGTGATATTTTATGAATCTCGAAATTAATTTTAATGACTTGATTATGAACTTCAAGTTAATGATTTAATTTGAATAAGTTTTATCTAAATCATAATCTTGATCTTGCAAAATTGAAGTCACAAATAATATCTTGTGGTAGTCATGAATTGATACTCACAATATGAAAACATTGATATTCATGACTTAAAATGGATTGAAACATTGTATGCTTAATTTAATCATTCTCCTATGTTTCAAAAATTCCTTAAATGCCTTATGTGATGATTGAAAACTAATCTGCTTTATGATGAATTACGAATCATGACTTGATCTATGATATAAATGCCTTGAAATGATTGAAATATTTAACACTTTTATGCTCTTCCCCCTACTTTCTTCTTGTTTTCAATGATAAAATGGGGAGAAGTTTTGATCATGCATGGTAGGATATAATTTGACAAAATTGATACCATCATGATATGAAACATTTATAATGTACAATTATGCATGCAATACTTGTGCTTTCTAATTATGATGTGATGTATTGCATATGATGTAAATCATGATTTAAAATTGTATGAGTGCCAAGTTACACATTTTGAGAAGAAATTGTTATATTGAAATATTAATGTAATTATGAATGGTGATATGATATCATGCATGTAATACTTCAATTTATGATAATGATGCATGCTATGATAAAATATTCATGATGAAAAATTATCTTGACATTCATAACTTGATTATTCATCATTTGTCATGATTTTGAAATCGTTGTAAAAGGAAAAGAGAACTACAAAACTGTATTCTCTCTTTCTTTTTTACAATGACAAAGGGGGAGATAGCTAGCCTGTACAAGTCAAGAAGATGCAAAAACTTGATTTACTAGCTTACCTATTTTAAGAAGCAAAGATTGCTAACTTGCTTATTTCAAGAAGAAAAATTGTCTTCTTGAACATCACTATCTTGAATATCTCAAGAAGCAAAACTTGCAATTTGCACATTGCAATAGGAAGCAAGAATCATGAGCTTACACAAGAAATTCATCTTGCATTTGCTTTCGAAATTTTTGCTAGCTTATATATTGTGAAACTTGTATATCGTAAAAATTGCTAGCTTGTTGGTCTAAAGAGAAGCAAAAAGTTGCTATCTCAAAAGAAGCAAATGTGCTATCTTGCCTATCTCAAGAGGCAAAAATGCTAACTTGCGCATCTAGCAAAGTGAGCAAAATTTTCAAGAAGCAAGAGTTGCCTTCTTGAACATCTCTAATTTGCTAGCTTGCATGATGTAGAACTTGCTATCTTGAACATTACCAAAAGTGCTATCTTATATGCTATAAAACTTGCATATCTAAAACTTGATAGCATTAATGTTCTAAGCATGATGTAACACTTGCTAAATCTTCTAGCTCCAAGATTGCATGATGATAAAACTTGATACTATGTTTTTCATGCAATGAGTTGAACCAATATCACACACACTTGATTGTAGTACTTCTCCTTTTTGTTGATGACAAAGGGGGAGAAGTATGTTGATGAAAGTATGTTGATGACATGACATGTGATGCATAAAGTTTATGCATATGTTCATGTTGACGTGTTGCAAGTATTCATGATGAATATTGTAATGACTTGAATTCAGTTTGAATTCAAGGTTCTATCAATATGGCATATTGATAGGGGGAGTTTGTTTAAACTCCGGGAGTTAAGTTTAACTCCGTCATCAAGTGGTTGTCATCATCAAAAAGGGGGAGATTGTTGAATCTCGTATTTTGATGATGAAACTACTTGATATATGTTTATGATTTAATCTGCGTTTTGAGTGACGCAGGATGCTTCGATCAGGGTGAGACAATTAAAGCAGGAAAATCATGTTGTGCCGAAGGAACATGTCAGAAGATTGGACGTCGGGCCGGTGGATCGGTCGGCGTATCGACAGAAGGCTTCGGGCCGTGGACTCGGGCATTCGGCCAAGAAGAGCAGGTATTGTGCCAAGGATATCGGAGTTGCGGAGTCAACTGGCCGATTGGGCAATAGGCTGCAGGAGAGGACGATGCGCCGAAGAATCGGACGAAGCGTCGAGAGACCAATGACATGTCGGACAACTTGGTTAATTGCTTAGGATTAATTGTCTCGATCGAAGTTTTGTTTTTGTTGTGCAGGATTAACTACGATAAGAGTAAGACAAGCAGCAGGTGTTGTGCCGGAGTCAAGATCAGGATCACGTTGGGAGTTCGAGAGTTCGACGGAAGTTCGGACGGTCGTCGGAGGTTCAGAGTGAACAGATCCGAGAAGTCCAGAAGCTTACCAAGCGAAGCTCGTCGGAACTCGCCAAGTGGATCGTCGCAAGTCCAGGAGTATGCCGGATGTCCGCAGAAGGATCACCGAGGGTTATCGATTGATCGACGGAAGTTGGCCGGAAACTCGCCGGAAGAAGCGATTGACGCATCGGAGCAAAGCTGCAGAAGTTGTCTTAGAGTTAATCGTAGTTAGCATGATGATTAAGCATGAAAATGGGAGGTGATCCCATTAGCTTAATCTTGGGGCAATTGGGCCCCTGAAAAGATTCAAAGTGGGCCGAATGGAGTGAACCATTCGGACCCTGATTGCACCAGGAGGTGCAACCGCCCCAGCCAGGAGGTGCAACCGCCTGGGCTGTGGGGTTGGGAGGTGCAACCGCCCCAGCCAGGAGGTGCAACCGCCAGGGCTGCGAGGCTGGGAGGTGCAACCGCCCCAGCCGAGAGGTGCAACCGCCCAGAGCTCAGTCTTCGAGCTAGACTGGGCGGTGCAACCTCCTCTGCCAAGAGGTAGCACCGCCAGAGCTCAAGTTTCGAGCTCTGCCAGGCGATGCAACCACCGAGCTCAGTCTTCGAGCTCTGGCAGAGAGGTGCATCAGCCTGAGCTCAGTCTCGAGCTCTGCCAGGTGATGCAATCACCAAGCTCAGTCTTCGAGCTCTGGCAGAGAGGTGCATCAGCCTGAGCTCAGTTTCGAGCTCTGCCAGGTGATGCAACCACAGAGCTCAGTTTCGAGCTCTGCCAGGTGATGCAACCACCAAGCTCAGTCTTCGAGCTCTGCCAGGTGATGGAACCATCGAGCTCAGTCTTCGAGCTCTGGCAGAGAGAAGCAATCGCCTGAGCTCAGTCTTCGAGCTCTGCCAGGCGGTGCCACCTCTCCAGTCAAGAGGTGCAACCGCCTGATCCCAGAATTCTGGGATTTGATCGATTTGATCGTTTTGAGCTCGAATTTTGAATTGGGTTGGGGCCTATAAATACCCCACCCATTCAGCACTGAAAAGATACAGATCCACACCGAATTCTTGATCTTTTCAGTGATTCTAAGAGCTCAAATTTGTGTAAAGTCCTAAAGTTCTCCTCCTTCTGTTCTTCAAGTTTTGAGTTGTAAAGAGAGGAGAGAAAGGATCTGTAAAGGTTGTCTCCTGAGCCTGTCAAAAGGAGAGAAATTGTAAAAGGGCAGTTTGGCCTTCGCCCATTGAAGGAAGGCACCTAGTTGACGTCGGCAACCTCGTCGGTGGAGGAAGCCAAAAGTGGAGTAGGTCAAGGCTGACCGAACCACTCTAAATCTCTGGTTTGCGTTTATTTTCGAGCACTTTATCATTACTGCAAACCTCCCTCATTACTACTGCTCTCTGCGCTTTCACGAACAAGTTCTATGTGCTGTTCTTCCGAATCTGCATTCAGACGTAAATTCGTATTTTCATACGTTACTGTTTACGTTTACGTTTGATTCTGCAGAACTGTCTTCCGTGCTTTTACGAACGAGCTTCTTTGCAGTTTATACTTACATTTTGATCCTATTGATAACTGCAAACTTTCCTCTACGATTTTACGAACGAGTTTCAGCATTTAGACGTAAAACTGCATTCAGACGTAAATCGGCTTTCCTTGCTCAATCATCAGATCTCAGTTCACGTTTACGTCTTGATTCCAACTGCATACTGCCTTCTGCGAGTATACAAACAAATTTCAAAGTTTAGACGTAAATCTGCGTCTAGACGTAAAACTGCGTTTAGACGTAAATCTGCGTTTAGACGTAAATCTGAGTTTAAGACGTAAATCTGAGTTTAAACGTAAATCTGCATTTAGACGTAAAACTGCGTTTAGACGTAAGTCTGCGTTTAGACGTAAATCTGCGTTTAGACGTAAAACAGCGTTTAGACGTAAATCTGAGTTTAGACGTAAACTGCGCTTAGACGCAAAACTGCGCTTAGACGCAATCTGCGCTTAGACGCAAACTGCACTTAGATACAAACTGAGAATTTGCTTTTGCATCATAACAGTTTTTGAACGAACGCAGCTTTTGGTTTTTAATCGCTGTAAGATCACCACTGCACTAATTCACCCCCCCCCTCTTAGTGCTCTCGATCCTAACAAACTTTTCCTACTCCCACATATTGGTACATATCTTCCATATGTCCTCATCATCTATCTCTGATGCTCCAGTTATTATTCCCGTAGGGAACTATAGTACTTTCCTACATACAAGCCTTATTTCTATCAATGCAACAACCCTCATCCCCTTCAAATTATCCAAAGGTGGCAACTACGCATCCTAGCGTGCTCAATTCTCTAATCTCCTATTTGGCTGTGATCTTCTAGGCTATGTCGATGGCTCCCTTTGTTGTCCACCAGCAATGCTAAACATCCCAAGAGCACCCAGTCCAATACCAAATCCAGACCACAAATTATGGTTACACTAAGATCGTCTCATCCTCCAAGCAATTCAAGCCTTGGTTGTTGGATCCCTCGCTCCACTCATATCTTTATGTGACACCATTGCCGAAGCCTAGTGCAAGTTGCAAACCACCCTGGCGAATAGTTCATGCACTTGCATGCTTAGTCTCATATCCAGTCTCATGAAAACTAAATAAGAGAGAAGTACTGTTGTTGATTATCTACACAACATAAAGATTATCATTGATAACTTGGCCTTGATAGGTCATTATCTCAGTGATGAAGAAATTACTGTTCATATCCTTAACGGCCTAGGCGATGAGTACAAGGAATTGACAGCAACAATATAGGCACATTACTCATCAGTGTCTTTCGAAGAACTCTACGACAAGCTAACTAACTTTGAGATATATCTAAAGCATGAAGATAAATTACCAGGACCATCCATCACAACTCAAGTCAGTCAAAAATCTATGAGGAGGGGCAATCCGTATAACAAGACTATCAACAAAGGTTTGACCAAGATATCTCCAGAACCTATGAGCTCCAAACAAACCATACCTCCTCAACATTATCAATATTCCAACCATAACACCCAAGGTGGCTACTTCACTCCTTAGCAATCCTAATGCCTTCACCACCAACAAAGAGTTATGTGCCACTATGTGACATAGTCGGTTACTCTACAAAGGTTTATCGATCTCGACCTAGACTTCCTGCTCAATCACATTGACCTCGAGCAAATCTCATGACTACTCCAAACACTAGTGATCAAAATTAGATCGTGGACTCTAGTGTATCCCACCACATCACCTCTGATCTACAGAACTTGTCCATCCACAACAACTATAGTGGAAATGAAGACATCATCATTGGTGACGGTAAAGAAATTCCTATTACTCATACTGGTTCGACAATGCTTAATTCACCTACCATAATTTTTATACTCGATGATGTTTCGTGTGCACCTCACATTAAACGAAATCTCATTTCTGTTTCTCAATTTTGTAAATAAAATAATACCTCCATTGAATTCTTTCTTAACTCTTTTCTTGTCAAGGATTTGAGTTCCAAGGCCAGAGTAAAGACAATATTTATAAATGGTCGTCAGTTCCATAAATAAAACAACCCACTGTCTACTCCTTAGTTACAGCTCCAATTGATATGTAGCATCGTCGTCTCAGTCATCCCTCACTCTCTATCCAAAATAAATTATTTTCTTGTTATTCTCTTCCTACTCTTAAAAATACAAGCATTATCACTAATTGTGATGCTTGTCTCAGTAATAAAAGTTATAGACTTCCTTTTGACACTTCCTTCATATCATGTTCTACACCATTTGAAATTATTTATACTAATGTTTGCGGCCTACTCCCATCACTTCCTTTGATAAATTTAGATTTTATATCATTTTTATAGACTATTTTACTAAGTATACATAGATATACCCTCTTCGTCAAAAATTAGAAGTTTCAACAATCTTCACCAACACAATCTACTCTACTTTTGCCTCTTGAAATATGCAAGTTAGCAATCTTTGCTTCTCTTTTGAGATAAGCAAGCTAACATGTTTTTACATCTTCTTGACTTGTGCAAGCTAACAAGTTTGCCTCTTTTCATGATGTGCACGCTAGAAATTCTTTCTCTCCCTTTTTCATTAGCAAAAAGAGAGGAATAACAAAACAATGGTGTAATTCATCAATTTTCAAATTACAAAAATAAAGTGTCATTCTTATTTCAATATATCATAATTGAGAGAAACCTTGAATTTAAATTTAATTCAAGTCAGTGTAATTTTAATCATGATTCTCATACATGGTATGCAATATATCAAACACATCATCATAATAAAATCATAAGTATTACATGTATCATTTTTGAATAAGCTAGCAACTTTGCTTCCTAGAAAGTTTTCTCCTTGCAATTTGTGAGCTAGCAAATTTTACATATGAAAGTTGGCAAAAAATTTTACATCTTTTGGGATGAGCAAGCTTTTTGCTTCTTCTCGAAGTATACAAGCTAGCAAAATTTCTCCCCCTTGGTCATTGCAAGGAAGAAAATAATTTTATAATTCTTTTTTCTTTTACAAAAATTTTTAAATCATGACAAAGGTAAATAACAAAGATGAAAAATCAAGTCATGAATGTCAAAACAATTTTTTTATCATGAATATTTTATCATTGCATGCATCAATATCATAAGTTGAAGTATTGCATGCATAATACCAAATCACCATTCATAATTACATCAATATTCTAGTCATTATTTCAATCATCAAAAAATCAAGTCATGAATGTCAAAATCATAGTATTGCATGCATTCATATCATCACATGAAGAATATCAAGAAGAACTTGGTGATGAGATATACTTCATGAATAAAAGGAATTTTACATAATAAAATTCAAGTCATAAACCTTAAAATATGTCAAGTAGCATACCATGGTTTATTAGAATAAGTCTTCTTTTTAGTGAATAGCAAAAAGAATAGTAGGAGAACAAGTCTTAATTTATGCATATCAATAGATATGATTCATTTTGACAAATCTCATTTTTAGTAAATAACAAAAAGAAACATGGGAGTTCAAAAACAAGATCTTGATTCATAGAAAAATTTCAAGTATTAATATCGAGAATTCAAGATCATGATATAGATGAAGACATTCTTATAGCAAAAAGATATCATGAGAGAACACATAAACGATCTCGATTCATGTATAATATCTCTCAATTCATTATGAATCATAAAAATTATAATTTCAAAAAATCATCATTCATTTAGAAAATCTCCTCTTAAGAAAATACCAAGTAGAATCATAGGAGAATGATTAAAAAAAATCTTGATTCATAATAAATCTTAATTTATAAATATCAAGGAATCCATATCATGATTTGGATAAAAAAATTTATCCAAATTTAAATCATCAAATTATCAAAATCACTTTCATAGTTCAAGAGATTCAAAATAATATAAATATATATTTCAATCTCTTATTCAAAACTTGATAAGATAGAGATGTTTCATTTGAAGTTGTTAGTTTCATACAAGTATGCCTTTGTCTTTTTATGCCAAAGAAGAACATGCATCAATCGTTTAGGATCGAAAAATAAATTTTATCATAAAAACCATCAAGATCAATAAACCATAAATTATCCAAAAATCATCATTTCTTCAAATCATCATGTATAGATTCACATTAAGTGTGATATCAAACCTATTAATATTTTCATTAAGACATCAAGCATGGTTTCAATCAAAATCGGAAATCATCAAGATACACATTATTTCTTCTTGAAAAAACATACATAGGATTATTATTAGATTTAAATCTAACATTTTATTCATAAGAAATATAATTTTCATGATCATTACTAGAAGGATAAGCATGATTCCTAAAATTTTTATTTTTAGCATTATTCATTACATTATTAAACATGCAATTTTCAAGAAAAATAATTTTTCTAAGCTAAATTTAAAATAACTCATGCAAAGCATCATGTTATTTTGAGATAAACTAAGGGGGTTTCGTTTAAGTATTTTACCTCATTGTCGAAAACCGTTAAGGCGTAGTTTGTCACCTCGCCTTTGTTAGATTGTCCTTCATCTTTGGAAAAGCTCATTTCGTCCAATATTGCTTCTTTCTTCTTGTGTTCATAGCAAGTAGTTGCATTCTTTTTTAGTTTATTTTTGTTCTTCAATTTTTGTTTCATGAACTTTTTAAATTTCATAGTGAGGAGTTCAAGTTCACAATCACTTGAGCTTATGCTCGAGTGGTCTTTGATTGTTCTAAGTCCGAAATACTTCTTATTCTTTGGAAGGATGTTCTCAAGTTCATTTTATGCATTGTGCACCATTTCGTATATCATTAATGAACCAAAAAGTTCTCCAAGTGAAAAATTATTAAGATCTTTTGCCTCTTGTATTGCAGTTACTTTTGGATCCTAGTTCTTATTAAGAGAACGTAAAATTTTGTTTATAAGTTCAAAGTCTGAAAAACTTTTACTAAGTGCTTTTAAACCATTGACGACATTCGTAAAATGGGTGTACATATCTCTAATGATATCGCTTGGTTTTATATGAAAAAGTTCAAAATCATGCATCAAAAAGTTGATTTTTGAATCTTTAACTTTGCTAGTGCCTTCATGTGTGATTTCAAGAGTATGCCAAATGTTAAAAGCCATTTCACAAGTAGAAACCCGATTAAATTCGATTTTATCTAAGGCGCAAAATAGAGCATTCATAGCCTTTACATTTAGAAAAAAAGTCTTCTTCTGCAAATCATTCCAATGGTTCATTGGAAGAGAAGACCTTCGAAAACCGTTTACAATAATATTCCATAAATTTAAATCTAAGGAAAGCAAGAAAACTCTCATTCGAGTTTTTCAATATATGTAATCCGTCCTAATGAACAAGGGAGGATGAATGAGAGAGTGACCCTCTTGAAAGCCGAAAAGAGCCATTTCTATTTGGGTGAATTAGTGCAGCAGCAAAAATTACGTCGATTCAAAACTTCATTGCGATTAAATCCGTTTCCGACGAAAAACCATTTCGTAAAGGTATTAACTTTGAAAGCATACAAAAGAGTATAGTGGATATAAAGCATGTAAAGTGGTTTGTAGTAAATTAAATTGCACAAGAGAAACGCAAACCATATTTTTATAGTGGCTCGGTCGTTATGACCTACATCCACTTCGCCAATTCCTCTTCCGTCGAGACTACTGGTATCCATTATCAGTCTTTTTTTAATGGGCAAAGGCCAACTACCATTTTACACCCCTCTTCTACTTTTCACAAGTTTAGAAGACAACCTTTTACAACCCTCTTTTACAAGGTATCCCTCTCATACCTCTCTTAGAACTCTCTCTAAGCTTTGGGAGGAGGAAACTCAACTTTCTAAGGTTTACAACTTTAGAATCACAGGATTGTGCTCAATATTTCTTACTTATCTATGCAAGAATAGCTGGGGTATTTATAGGCCCCAAATGGATTCAAATTTGGAGCCCAAAATTCAAACCCCCGAAATTTCTGAGTACGGGTGGTATTGTTGAATCCCAAATTTTGATGATAAAACCAATCAATATGTGTTTATGTTTTAATCTGCATTTTGAGTGACGCAAGATGCTTCGATCAGGATGAGATAATTAAAGAAGAAAAAATCATGCTGGGCCAGAGGAACATGTCAGAAGATTGGACGTCGGGCTGGTGGATTAGTCGACGTATCGATAGAAGGCTTCGGGCCGTGGATTCAGGCATCAGGCCAAGAAGAGCAAACATTGTTCCAAGGATATTGGAGTTGCGGAGTTAACTGGTTGATTAGGCAATAGGCCGCAGGAGAGGACGATGCGTCGAAAAATCGGACGAAGCGTCGAGGGACCAATGACATGCCGGATAACTTGATTAATTGCTTAGGATTAATTGTCTAGATCAAAGTGTGTTATACATGTGCAGGATTAACTACGATGGCAAGGCATGGAGCAAAATGAAGTCCCGGAGTCAAGGACGTGATCACGTTGGGTGTTCAAGATTTCGTTGGAAGTCCGGACATTCGTCGGAAGTTCTGGAGGAACCAGTTGAGAAGTCTCGGAGCTTGCCAGAGAAGCTTGTCGAAACTCGCCAAGAAGATCATCGTGAAGTCTAGGAGCTTGCTAAGAGTTCGTCGGAACATTACCGAGGGATTGTCGGAAGTTCGCCGGAAGAATAGACTTACAGACTTTGTTTAGCTTAGAATATGTCTTAGGAATCATAGTTAGCACGTAATTGGGCTTGGATTGGGCCAACCCAATTACGGGCTAGCTAGGCCCATGTAAGAACTGTGTTGGGCCCAATAAGAAGCCCAAACAGTACCCCAAGAAGCCTTAATGTCGTGGCACAGTCTTCAAGGCTGTGTCAGGTGGTGGTACCGCCAGTCTGGGCAGTAGTACTGCCCAACACTAGCCCCCAAGCGATGGTACCGCTAGACCTGGGCGGTGGTATCACCTAGGGCAGTGTCAACCAGACTGACCCTAGGTGGTGGTACCGCCAAGGCGGTAGTACCGCTCGAGCCCGGGGAACCCGGGATGAGATGTTTTTAGGCTCCAAGTTTGAATCAACTTGAAGCCTATAAATACCTCTCTGATCCCTGGTTAAAGCACACAAGCACAGAGAACATAAAAGTGAAAAAATGTTGTTAAGATCACTTGAGAGATCCCCTCCTCTTTGAGTCTAAGTGTTAGATTAGTTTGAGAGGAGTAAGTGCTTGTAAGGGTTGTCTCCTAAACCCGATAAAATGAGAAGAGGGGTGTAAGAAGGAGGTTGATCTTCTCCTAGTAAAAGAAGATCGTTAATGGATGTCGGTGGCCTCGACAGAAGAAGAATCGGAGGAGTGGATGTAGGTCACGATTGACCGAACCACTATAAACTACCGTCTTCTCTGGTTTGCATTTTATTCTTGCCATTTACATACTGCAAACTACTTAGATAGTCACTACGCTTCCTTACGCTTCCATGTTATTAACTTTCCAAAATCGATTTTCAACGTAAACAACTTTTATCGTACAAAGGTTTTTTGAATCGACATAGTTTTTACCACTGCACTAATTCACCCCCCCCCCCCCCTCTTAGTGCCGACCCTGATCCCAACAATTGGTTTCAGAGCCTCGTTATTTCTTAGTTGGTTTAACACCCAAGAGAAATGACTCATTTCGGCTTTCAAGATGGTTACTCTCTCATTCGTCCTCCCTTTTTCAATGGGACGAATTATACTTATTGAAAAACTCGAATGAGAGTTTTCTTGCTTTCATTGGATTTGAATTTATGGCACATTGTCGAATCTGATTTTAAAAGGTCTTCTCTTCCAATGAAAGATTGGAATGATTTGGAGAAGAGGACTTTTTCTTTAAATGCTAGAGCTATGAATGCTCTATTTTGCGTCTTACATAAAACGGAGTTTAATCGGGTTTCTTTGTACGAAACGACTTTCAATATTTGGCGCATTCTTGAAATCACACATGAAGGCACAAGTAGTGTAAAAGATTCTAAAGTAAATTTTTTGATGCACGATTTTGAGATATTTCATATGGAACCAAGAGAGACTATTGGAGACATGTACACCCATTTTATAGATGTCGTCAAAAGTCTAAAAGGACTTGGTAAAACCTTTTCGAACTTTGAACTTGTTAGTAAAGTTTTGTGCTCACTCTCTAAAACTTAGGATTCAAAAGTAATTACTATTCAATAATCAAAAAATTTAAATACCTTTTTGATCGAAGAACTTATCAGGTCTATTATGACCTATGAAATGATGTGCAATGCATGTGAAGAACATGAGAACCACCTTCTAAAGAACAGGAAAGATTTTACACATCGAACAAAGAAGACCACTCGAGCATAAGCTCAAGTGATGGTGAACTTGAACTACAAATGAAATCTAAAAGTTCATAAAACAAAAATTAAAGAACAAAAAGAATGCAACTACTTACTTTAAACGCAAGAAGAAGAACAAAAAGTGGGATGAATCGAGCTCTTCCGAAGATGAGGAGAAAATTAACAAAGGCGATGCGGCAAACTACGACTTAACGACTTTCGATGTTAAGGTAATCAAAATGCCTTTAGTTTATTTTGAAGTTACTTGATACTTTCCATGATGCATTTTCTTTTTTATTTAGTTTAGAAAAATTATTTTTTTAAAAATTGTATAATGTAATGAAAATGCAAAAAATTAGGAATCATGCTTATCCTTCTAAGTAATTTTTGAAAATGATCATGAAAATTATATGAAAATATAATAAAATATTAATCTAATGCTTGCACACCAAATATGATTAATTCTATGTATGTGCTTGAGAAGCAATAATGTATATCTTAATAATTTTCAGATTTCCTTCCAATTTTCAAAATGATGCATGGCTTTTTTACGGAAACTAAGCATGAAAAGTTAGATTCATCTAAAAAGAAAAATGCATGACTACAATGAACTTGATTAAAAATGCCTTATGAAATCATGCTATATGTGGTTAGGAAGTAATAATATGTATCATGTTGATTTCCATTATTGTTTCTCGATTTTGATTAAATAAAATCATGTTTAATTTGAAGTAATGCATAATGATGTAATGAAAATATTAAATATTTTGATACCATGATTGATGATTTTATGCATGAGATTTTAAAGTTATACATGATAATTTTTGTGATTTATTGGCCTTGATGGTTTTTATGACGAAATTCATTTTTCGATCCTAAATGTTGATGCACATTTTTATTTGGCATAAATGAAATAAATCACATGAATTTAAACAACTAAAAATAGAAAAGCATTATTCTTGAAAATTCTTTTTCTCCATCTTATTGATTTGTATGAATATCTTGAAAGTAATGTTGAGATTTTAATGATTTTGATGATTTGAATTTAATGAGTTTTATCAAAATCATGATATTGATTTCTCATGATTTATAACTTGAAATCATTTATGAATCAAGATCTCCTACTATGTGTTCTTGCATCCTCTTATTGAAATTTATCGAAATGAATCATGATTTTTTTTCGGAGTTATAATTGAGAGATATTATACATAAATTGAGATCATTTACGTGGCATCTTTTTGCTATAGGAATGTCTTCATCTCATCATCATTTTGATTTCTCGATATTTGATACATGATATTTTTCTATGAATCAAGATTCTTCATACTATGACTCTTCTTGATATTGTCCATGTGATGGAATGATACATGCAATACTTATTTTTTTATGATGATGTATGTGATGCATATGATGTGTATCATGAATGCTTTAAATGATGAATGTTTGGTATCATGATCAACATGTTGATAAATGCTTAAAAATTATAATGTTTGAGTATCATATATGATATGCTCATAATGATGATTAATTTATTTTTCGGTATTGTGCATGAAAAATAAGGTTTTTGAATTTGTGTATGTTTTAATTCGAATATATAATGATGCACAAATAAGATTGATACTTACCCTTGTCATAATCTGAAAATTGATATAAAGAGTCTTCCCTTCTTTTTGACAATGACAAAGGGGAGCAAGAATTTCTAGCATGAACATCATGAAAAGAGGCAAACTTGTTAGCTTGCACAAGTCAAAAAGATACAAAAATATGTTAGCTTGCTCATCTTGAAAAGAGAAGCAAAGATCACTAACTTGCATATTTCTAGAAGCAAAAGTGCTATCTTGCCTATCGCAAAGAAAAGCAAATATGCCAACTTGCACATCGTTAAAATTGCTAGCTCAAACATTGCAAAAGAAGCATAAATTTGCTAGCTTGCAACTTGCATATTTCATGAAGCAAGAGTTGCTTTCTTGAACATCTCAAAATTGCTAACTTGCATGATGTAACACTTGCCAAATGATCTAAGCTTACAAATTGCATGATGATAAAATTTGATACTATGTTTTTCATGCAATGATTTGAATCTATATATCCAAACACTTGATAGTGGTACTTCTCCTTTTTGTTGATGACAAAGGGGGAGAAGTATGTTGATTTTATGTCATGATTTGATCATGATATGTTGCTTGGATTTTTGAATCCAAGAGTTTCTATCAATAAGCCATATTAATAAAGGGAGTTTGTTTAAACTCCGGGAGTTAAGGTTAACTTCGTCGTCGATTGGTTGTCATCATCAAAAAGGGGGAGATTATTGAATATTGGATTTTGTTGATGAAACCAATCAATATGTGTTTTGAGTGATGTTGGATGCTTCGATCAGGATGAGATAATTAAAGCAAGAAAAATCATGTTGGGCCAGAGGAATATGTTAGAAGATCGGACGTTGGGCTGGTGGATCGGTCGACATATCGACATAAGGCTTCGGACTGTGGATTCAGGCATCGGGCCAAGAAGAGCAGACATTACGCCAAGGATATCAGAGTTACAGAGTCACCTAGCCGATTGGGCAATAGGCCGTAGAAGAGGACGATGCGCCGAAGAATCGGATAAAGCGTCGAGGGACCAATGACATGCCGGACAACTTGATTAATTGCTTAGGATTAATTGTCTAGATCGAAGTATGTTTTACATGTGCAGGATTAACTACAATGGCAAGACATGGAGCAAAATGAAGTCCCAGAGTCAAGGACACGATCACGTTGGGTGTTCGAGAGTTCGTCGAAAGTCCGGACATTCGTCGGAAGTTCTGGAGGAACCAACTGAGAAGTCTCTTAGCTTGCCAGAGAAGCTCATCGGAACTTGCCAAGAAGATTATCGTGAAGTACAAGAGCTTGTCGGGAGTCCGCCGGAACATTGCCGAGAGATTGTCGGAAGTTCATCAGAAGAATAGACTTACGAACTTTGTTTAACTTAGAATATGTCTTAGGAATCGTAGTTAGCACGTAATTGGGCTTGTATTGGGCCAACCCAATTATGAGTCAGTTAGGCTCATGTAAGAACTGTGTTGGGCCCAATAAGAAGCCCAAACAGTGCCCCAAGAAGCCTCAACATCGTGGCACAGTCTTCGAGATTGTGTTAGGCGGTGGTACCGCTAGTCTGGGCGGTTGTATTGCCCCTAGCAGGGTGCCAGGCGGTGGTACCGCCAGTTTGGGTGGTGATACCACCCAGCACTAGCACCCAAGCGGTGGTACCACCAGACTTGGGCGGTGGTACCGCCTAGGGCAGTGTCAGCTAGATTGACATTGGGAGGTGGTATCGCCCGAGCTAGGGAAACCCGGGATGAGATGCTTTTGGGCTCCAAGTTTAAATCAACTTAAAGCCTATAAATACCCCTCTCATCCTGGTTAAAACACACAAGCACAGAGAGCACAAAAGTGAAAATATACTATTAAGATCACTTGAGAGATCCCCTCCGCTTTGAGTCTAAGTGTTAGATTAGTTTGAGAGGAGTGAGTGCTTATAAGAGTTGTCTCCTAAACCCGGTAAAAGGAGAAGAGGGGTATAAGAAGGAGGTTGATCTTCGCCTAGTAAAGGAAGATCGTTAGTGGATGTCGGTGGCCTCGACGGAAGAAGAATCGGAGGAGTGGATATAGGTCACGATTGACCGAACCACTATAAACTACTATCTTCTCTAGTTTGCATTTTATTCTTGCCATAGACATACTATAAACTACTTAGATAGTCACTACGCTTCCTTATGCTTCCATGTTATTAACTTTCCGAAATCGGTTTTCAACGTAAATGACTTTTATCATACAAAGGTTTCTTGAACCGACATAATTTTTACCACTGCACTAATTCACCCCCCCCTCTTAGTGCCGACCCTAATCCCAATAGGTACCATTGCTTGCAGCCTGACATAGTCTCGGAGATTGTGCCATGACGGTTTCATCTGTTTGGTCATTGTTTGGGCCTTTCTCTTAGCCTAACATAGCCCAAACTTGACCCAAATATCTCCTAATTGGGTTGGCCCAATTCTAATCCCTATTATGTGCTAACTACGAATTTTAAGACATTTACTAAGCTAAACAAAGTCCTTAAGTCTAGGTTTCTTCTAGTGAGCTTTCGGTGATCTTCCGGCGAACTTCCGACGATCTCTCGGCAATGTTCCAGCGGACTCCCAATAGGCTCCTAGACTTCATGATGATCTTCTTAGTGAGTTCCGACGAGCTTCTTTGGCAAGCTCTGGGACTTCTCGGTTAATTCTGATAGAACTTCCGATGAACTCTCAAACTCCCAACGAAATCGCGTTCTTGATTCCGCGACTTTATTTTGCTTTATGTCTTGCTATCATAGTTAATCCTGCACTTGTAAAAATACACTTCAATCTTAATAATTATTACTAAGCATGAATCATGTTGTCTAGCATGTCATTAGTCCATGACGCTTCGTCCGATTCTTCGATGCATCGCCCTCTCTTATGGCTTATTACCCAATCGACCAATTGACTCCGTAACTCCGATATTCTTGGCGTAATTTTCGCTCTTCTTAGCCCGATACCCGAATCCATAGCCCGAAGCCTTCTGTCAATACATCATCCGATCCTCCGACTAGACATCCAATCTTCTGACATGTTCTACCAGCCCAACATGATTCTTCCTACTTTAATTATCTCATCCTTATCGAAGCATCCTGTGTCACTCAAAACACAGATCAATTCATAAACATTTATCAATTGGTTTCATCATCAAAATTCGAGATTCAACACCCTATTAGGTATTGGATCTGCATCCAACTACCCAAGCCTCTTAGATTAGTAGATCTCTATCTAATAATCTCTCATGGGCTCTTATTGGATCTCATCCATAGGATCCAATAATTCAGGGGTTTATTAGATATCTAATAAGACAAGGTCTCCAACGGATATCTCATATCCTTACCTTTACTCATCGTAGTGCCTACCATATATGTGTGACCCTCTAGGCTCAATATCGAGTTGGCCGTGAGTCATACTTGTCAGAACTCCTTCTGGCTTAGTGAATTATTATCTTCATAATAATTCACTCGACTTATCGACTGCGGATGTACTATGCCACTACGCTGTAGTCCCCAGACGATACAGGGGAATCCAATCCATTGGACATGTCAGTCCTCAGTTATAATGTACCTATAGTCCCTCATCCATCTAATATCCCAGAGACCGTATACCGGGCATGGTGCTGTCAGACCTATACGGTTTCTACTCGAGTTTCGCTCTAATCAGATTCTTCCAAATAACTCTTTCTCTCTTAATCCGAATGACCCTAGCTAGAGATTTATCTGAGAAAAGAATATATGGGATATTCCTCTCATGACACTGAGAGTGGATGATCCTCTATCGACACTCAATAGCCCTCGTAAGGTTGACTACTACTCCTAGTGACCAACTATACAAGATTTGGGACATCCAAACCTATAAGTCTGGTATCAAAGAATGAAGCACTTATATAGGACATCCTTGGTGTCTTAAGTCTAAGGACCATATACACCACTGGGACTACGGAATCACTGTTTGACAATAAGGTATCATCAACCATCCAGCATTCCGTCAGCGGATCAATTAGTGAATTCATTCTCCAATAAGCACTGGTACTATATCCCTAGTGTCCCTACATGAGCAGCTATGAGACCAGCTGCATCCATCATATGGACAGGTATATAGCATACCAGTCTATCTAGTTATCTCGATATTCCTCTCGAGTAACCTATGATCGGGATTATTTAAGATCTGTGTTTAAAGGTGAATTGGTCTCATTATCGTGATCTTATCATGATCCGATTTTCAATGCACAAATCCAAGGACATTACAATATATACATGCATGTATGCAATAGTCAATATGAAGTGATAAATGCCAAAATATAATAAGCAAAAAGATTCCATGTCATGTCACACGTGTCACAATCACGTGATTGGCTTGCTAGGCACCTATGACTAGCAAGAACTCTTGCGTATTCTAAGCTTGGGGTTGATCTCTTTAGGGGATCGACCTCCTTGGAACTCTATAGGGGTTCCTTCCTCTAAGTTGCTGCTAAGAAGATTCATATATTGCTTGTCAAAAGACGATGAATACATGACTATTTATAGGGCTTCTAAACCCTAACTTCTAATAGAACTCCTACTCAAGACTCCTACTTCTAACCAACTCCTAATAAGACTTATACTCTAAGAAGCAACCTCCCAACTAACCCTAACCCTAGCCGACCTCTTCACAACTTTAATAGAGGTCGGCTAGGTAGGTTTTACATGAATGCTCCTTTCAATAAAATTCAATTAGGACTCTCCTAGCTAGAGTCCTAATAGATTTTTCCCAACATATAAGCTATCTCATTAAACATAGGAGGACGAGTGATGGAGTGGCTTGATTGCTTGAAAAAGCCATTAGATCTCGCTTCGATGTTAATCCAACCGAGAGAACCAAGCTCTGATACTAATTGTTATTGTAATGACACTAAGAGGGGGGGAGGGGTTGAATTAGTGTAATAGCAAATTTTAACTGATTTTAAATTTCGATCGATAAATCTGTATTAAAGATGCGATTAACTAAAAATACAAGTAAGGGTTGTGAGTAAAGTAAATGAGTAAGCAATAATAAATCAAAAGCAAGAGAAGGAATACAAACTAATTTATAGTGGTTTGCTCTTCTCGACTTATATCCACTCCTGATTCCTCTTTCCTTGAGGCCATCGGCTTTCACTACCGATCTTCTTTCCAATAGATAAAGATCGACTACCATAGTTATAGCTTTTCTCCTTTTAACAAGCTTAGGAGAGAATCTCCACACTCACTTTTTTATAAGATTTCTACCTTCTATAAATTAGAATCACCTCTAAACTTAAGAAGGAGGAAGAGACTTAAGCAATGTTAAAAGAGAGAGGTACAACCCTTCACCAACTCCAAATTTGATGCTTTATCAACCAAGCCTGAATGAGATATTTATAGGCCCCAAGAGGCTTTAAAAATAAAGCCAATAATTTAAATCTCTAAAATTTTAAGATACAAGCGATACTACCATCCCAACTTTTGATGTTGTAATTTTGGACTTTCAAATGGAACTAACACCATATTTTATTGAATTTTGGATAGTACTACTATCGATATAGATAGTACTATTATCGGTACTGTTGACAAGTACTATTTGTGTTAGGATCGTAATGGCACCTTTCAGGACACTTGCAATAGGAAAGATTAAAAAGCTTGCAATAGGAAGGATCGGAACACTTGCCTTTCAAAGATTTTGATCCGAAGATCCAAAGAAAGTGTCAGCCCAAATCCTTCTACTTTTCCTCCGTGTCCTCTCCCTATTTCGTTTTCTACATATGTCTTCTCTTTTTCCTCCACAACTGCAGCTCATAAAGAACATAGAGGCATCGTCACCTACTCTCTCTTACTTTTATTCTTTTGTTTTCTTTTTCAAACGTAGCTGTCGCAGCCATCGTCGCTGTCACTACCACAGTCGTAGCCATGACCGCAGCTACTGTCACAACCGCAGCCCCCTCCACCGCACTACTTCCTTCCTCCCTTCTCTCGTTCCTACTTTTTCTTTCCCAAACATAACTGCCACAGACGCAACCGCCACCACCGCAGCCGCAATCGCGGCCACAACCCCTTTTTTTTTTTCCTTTCCTTTCTTTCTCTTTCCCAAAAGCAGCTGTTGCAGCCACCACCGCTGCCGCAGCTACCATAGCCAACGTCGCAGCCGCAACCGTAGTCGCAGCCATGGCCGCAGCCACCACAGCCGCAGCCTCTTCTTCCTCCCCTGCTCTGTTTCCTCTCCTTCTCTTCCAACTGCAGCTGCCACTGCCACAGCTGCCTCCCCTTCCCCTCTTCCTCCCTTCTTCCCTTTTCCTTTCTCTTCTTCTTCCTTTCCTTCTCTTCTTTCCCAGCTGCACTGCTGCAGTCGCAGCCTCAGCCATGGCCATAGCCTCTTCTTCCTCCCCTGCTCATCTTCCTCTCCTTCTTCTCTTCCAACTGCAGCTGCCATCGCCGCAGCCGCAGCCCCTTCTTCCCCTTCTCTTTTTCCTCTCCTTCCCTTCTTCATTCCTCTTCCTCTTTCCCTGCCACAGCTGCAGCTGCCACAGCCGCAGCCGCTGCTGCTTCTTTCCCTTCTCCTCTTCCTTCTCCTTCCTTTCTTCTTCTTCTCTTCTTCTCCTTCCTCCCCTTCTTCTCCCCGACGCACAGCACCTCCTCTCCTCTATTTCCTCCTGCAGGAAACAAAGGTGCCGCCTCTTCACCCGCTTCTACTTCTTCTCTTCCTCTTCTTCTTCTTCTCCTTCTTCTTCTCCTCTTCTTCCCTTCTCCTACCCGACACCCCACACCTTCTCACTGCAGCCCATGCCGCAGCCATCCTTTTTTTCTTTTTCTTTTTCTCTTCTTCTTTTTCCTCTTCTTCTTCTTCTCCTCCCCAACGCCCCACACCTCCTCTCCTCTGTTTCCACCTGCAGGAAACAGAGGTGTTGCAGCCCTAGCTGCTGCCACCTCTCGCTCCTTTCCCACTTCCCTCTCTTTTTCTTCTTCTTCTATTCTCCCTCTTCTTCCTCCTCCCTTCTTTTCCCTCTTCTTCTTCTTTTCTTCTTCTCCTCTTCTTCCTTTCTCCTCCCCAACGCCCCACAGCTCCTCGCTGCAGCCC
Source organism: Musa acuminata AAA Group (assembly GCF_036884655.1). Classification (NCBI taxonomy): domain Eukaryota; kingdom Viridiplantae; phylum Streptophyta; class Magnoliopsida; order Zingiberales; family Musaceae; genus Musa; species Musa acuminata. The sequence continues at coordinate 33,277,634 of NC_088353.1, forward strand.
TTGCCGCAGCCACCTCCTCTTTTCTTCTTCTTCTGCTTCTCTTCTTCTCCTCTTCTCCCCTTCTCCTCCCCGACGCCCCACACATGAACTGTTGGGAAATCATAGGGGGCGACATCATATGCGCAGCGGAAGAACAAGAAAACAAAAATCCCCGATTCCCAAAAAGATGTTCATCGTCGTGCGAAGATTGGTGCGCAAAATCCGCAAAAAACACAAAACTGCGTATAGAGATTGTGTTACCTAGGGAGATCGTATATCCCTGTTTCCTTGCAGATCCTTAGGAGAGGGTGAAGGAGGTCAAGCGTCCTCCTCTCTAGCGGTGATCCACACAGCAGGGTTGCGACGACGCTCCTCAAAACTCTAGGCCTACTCTGAGGTGGAGAGGGAGAGGAGAATAGGAAGGGCAAGCAAAGACTCTAGCCTATGAGGCTGTGAATCCCTCCTATTTATAGAGATCCCGTGTCAAAACCCTAATGGGTCCTTTCCCTAGTGGGTATTGGATCTGCATCCAATAAGACAAGGGCTCCGTCGGATATCTCATATCCGAACCTCTACTCATTGCAATGCCTACCATATGTGTGTGACCCTCTAGGCCCAATATCGAGCTGGCCGTGAGTCATACCTGTCAGAACTCCTTCTAACTCAGTGAATTATTATCTCTGTAATAATTCACTCGACTCATCGACTACGGAAGTACTAGGCCACTACGCCGTAGTCCCTAGACGATACAGGGGAATCCAATCCATTGGACCTGTCTGTCCTCAGTTACCATGTACCTATAGTCCCTCATCCATCTAATATCCCAGAGACCGTATATCGAGCATGGTGCTGTCAGACCCATACGGTTTCTACTCGAGTCTCGCTCTAATCGGATTCTCCCGGAGAACTCTTTCTCTCTCAACCCGAATGACCCTGGCCAGGGATTTGTCTGAGCAAGAACACATGGGATATTCCTCTCATGATACCGAGAGTGGATGATCCTCTATCGACACTCAATAGCCCTCGTAAGGTCGACTACCACTCCCAATGACCAACTGCACTAGATCTGGGAACAGCCAAACCTATAAGTCTGGTATCAAAGAGTGGAGCACTCATACAGGACATCCTTGGTGTCTCAAGTCTAAGAACCAGATACACCACTAGGACTACGGAATCGTTGTCTGACAATAAGGCATCATCAACCATCCAGCATTCCGTAAGCGGATCAATCAGTGAACTCATTCTCCAATGAGCACCTGTACTGTATCCCTAGTGTCCCTACACGAGCAGCTATGAGACCAGCTGCATCCATCATATGGACGGGTATACAGCACACCAGTCTATCCGGTTATCACGATGTCCCTCTCGAGTAACCTATGACCGGGATTATTTAGGATATGTGTTTAAAGGTGAATCGATCTCATTATCGTGATCTCATCACGATCCGATTCCCATTGCACAAATCCAAGGACATCACAATATATATGCATTTATGCAATAGTTATAAAGTGATATACGCCAAAATATAATAAGCAAAAAGATTCTGTATCAAGTCACACGTGCCATCACTCACGTGATTGGCTTGCTGGGCACTTATGACTAGCAATCTCCCACTTGACCTAAAGCCAATCACCTATGTGTCTGATCCCCATCAGACCCCTGTGACGCTCAAAGACAAAATGAGACAACGGCTTTGTCAGTAGATCTGCAATGTTATCTTCGGATGGAACTCTTTCCACTGCTACATCTCCTCGGGTTACGATCTCTCTTATAAGCTGGAACCTCCTCAGAACACTTCTGATAAGACCCGGGTTCCCTTATTTGAGTAATCACCCCATAGTGGTCGCAATATAAGGAAGTCGACTTGTCGCTATCTGTATCGACTCCCAAACTCCCTCCTTTGCTGCATCTAATGCGGCAATGTACTCCGCCTCTGTGGTCGAGTCAGCAGTGGTATCTTGCTTGGAACTCTTCCAGCACACTGCTCCTCCATTCAAAGTGTACACATACCCTGAATTCGACTTGCTATCATCGACATCAGACTGAAAACTTGAGTCAGTGTAGCCTTCAACCTTAAGGCTATTACCTCCATATACTAGTAAAAGATCCTTAGTCCTTCTCAAGTACTTAAGGATACACTTTACTGCTTTCCAGTGCTCCAAGCCTGGATCCGCCTGATACCTGCTCGTGACACTCAGAGCATGCGCTATATCAGGCCTAGTACATAGCATGGCATACATGATAGATCCTATTGCTGAGGCATAAGGTATCATATCCATGTTCGCCCTTTCTTCTGGAGTCTTTGGGGACATACTCGTAGAAAGCGATATCCCATGTCTCATCGGTATGAGACCTCTCTTGGAATTTTCCATGCCAAACCTTTTGACAATAGTTTCTATGTACCTGGACTGGGACAAGCCAAGCATCCTTTTGGATCTATCTCTATAGATTCTAATCCCCAAGATATAAGATGCTTCTCCTAAGTCCTTCATGGAGAAGTGTCTAGATAACCAAGCCTTTATTGTGGATAGCATTCCTATGTCATTCCCAATGATGAGGATGTCATCCACATATAACACCAAAAAGCTAATAGCGCTCCCACTTACCTTTCTGTATACACAAGGCTCATCTTCGTTCTTAACGAAGTCATAAGATCTGATTGCCTCATCAAATCTTATGTTCCAACTTCGGGAAGCTTGCTTTAGTCCATAAATGGATCTAAGCAACCTACACACCTTATCTGGGCAGTTCTTGGACACGAATCCCTCAGGTTGCATCATATACACCTCCTCCTCCAGGTTCCCGTTGAGGAATGCGGTTTTCACATCCATCTGCCAGATCTCATAATCATAGTGTGCTGCAATAGCCAATAGAATTCTGATGGATTTTAGCATTGCTACGGGTGAGAAAGTTTCGTCGTAGTCAACACCTTGCCTTTGACGATACCCCTTAGCCACTAGCCTTGCTTTATAGGTCTCTACCTTTCCATCTACTCCGATCTTTTTCTTAAAGATCCACTTGCAACCGATGGGTACAATACCTTCGGGTGCATCAACTAGGTTCCAAACCTTATTGGAGTACATAGAATCCATCTCAGAATTCATGGCTTCTTTCCACTTCCCGGAGTCTATACTCATAATAGCCTCCTCGTAGGTCTGAGGATCAATATCCTCTACATCCTCTGCTCTAATATGTCCCACATATCTCTCAGGAGGATGGGATACTCTATCAGACCTACGTAAAGTTGAAACTTGTGTATTAGATACCTGAACAGACTCGGGCTGTAGAGTGGTGCTTGAGCTTGGTTCTCCAACCTCGCTCAATTCTATCATTCTCCCACTGTCTCCGTCAAGAATGTGTTCCTTCTCAAGGAACACTGCTCTCTTAGCTACAAAGACCTTTTGGTCCTCGAGATGATAGAAGTAATACCCACAAGTTTCCTTGGGGTATCCCACAAATTTACATCGCCCTATCCTTGATTCTAACTTATCGGGGTTGTGTCTTTTAACATGGGCAGAGCAGCCCCAAATCTTAACAACCTTAAGATCAGGCTTCTTCCCTTTCCATATCTCATATGGTGTAGACACCACCGACTTAGTTGGAACTCTGTTCAGAAGGTAAGCTGCGGTTTCTAGGGCATATCCCCAGAATGAGATGGGTAGGTCAGCGAAACTCATCATGGACCGTACCATATCTAATAATGTACGATTTCTCCTTTCAGAGACACCATTGAGCTGAGGTGTATAAGGAGGTGTCCATTGGGATAATATCCCATGGTCCTTGAGGAAGTGAGTAAACTCTGTACTTAAGTACTCACCTCCTCGATCTGATCGAAGAGTTTTGATACTCTTTCCAGTCTGGTTCTCCACCTCATTCTTATACTCTCTGAATTTCTCAAAGGCCTCGGACTTGTACTTCATTAAGTACACATATCCATACCTTGAGAAATCATCAGTAAATGTAATGAAGTAGGAGTAACCTCCAATGGCATGAGTTGACATGGGTCCACATACATCACTATGTATGAGTTCCAACAACTCAGTGGCTCTCTCTCCAGTTCCACTAAATGGAGAGTTGGTCAGTTTTCCACGAATGCAAGGCTCACAAGTTGCATATGACACATAGTCGAATGGATCTAGATATCCATCATTTAGCAACTTTTGAATCCTTCTTTCATGGATGTGACCTAGCCTACAATGCCACAGGTATGCACTGTTCAACTCATCTCGTTTCCTTTTGGACACATTTATATTCATGATATGTGGAGTGGTGTCTAACATAAATAAACCATTATGCAATGTTCCTTTCGTGATGATCTTATCATATAATAATATCGAACAACCATTGTTCTCAAAAACAAATTTATATCCACTAACTGTTAAACATGAAATGGAGATAATGTTTTTGATAATAGAAGGAACAAAATAACATGCATCTAATGCAATAAAAGCTCCACTAGGCAGATGTAGGGCGACCTCGCCAACAGCTAATACAGCAACTTTTGCTCCATTACCCATCTTGAGGTCCATCTCGCCTCTCTCTAGTCTCCTAGGCCTTGCCAGAACCTGCAACGAATTGCATATATGATAAGCACTACCGGTATCTAATACCCATGTGTTATCATAAGAGTCTGACAAATGGAGACTGATCATGAATGTACCTGAAGCTTCATCAAGCTTTTGTTTCGCCCTTTCTGCAAGGTACTCTTTGCAGTTTCTCTTCCAGTGCCCATCTTTACCACAATGGAAGCACTGGCCTTTGTCCTTTGTTGGGTCTTTCTTAGCAACCTTTGCTTTACCTTGTTTGCCCTTGCCCTTTCCCTTCTTAAGGGACCTTTCTGCTTTCCTTTTCTTTCTGGTCTCACCAGTGTAGAGAACTGGCTTCTCTTTCTTAATAGTACCCTCTGCCTCCCTCAACATATTGAGGAGCTTTGGGAGAGTCACCTCAAGCTTGTTCATATTAAAATTCATTATGAACTGTGAAAAGGAATCTGGTAGGGACTGAAGCACAATGTCCACACACAAGTTATCCTCTAGGACCATTCCTAGACCTGTGAGTTTCTCTATCCACTCAATCATCTTTAGGACATGGTTCTGAACCGGTGTCCCCTCAGTCATCCTAGCGCGGAAAAGGCTCTTGGATATCTCATATCGTTGAGTCCTTCCCTGTTCCTCAAATAATTTACGGACATGTAGGAGAATGGATCTGGCATCCATCTTTTCATGTTGTCTCTGTAACTCTGGAGTCATAGAGCCCAACATATAGCGCTGAGCAAGAGTGGAGTCATCAATGTACTTCACGTAGCGAGCGATCTCATCCTCGCTTGCCCCTTCTTCGGGCGTAGGCATCACTGTATCAAGGACGTACACGATTTTCTCCGCTGTGAGAACAATTCTCAAGTTACGGAGCCAATCCGTATAATTTGGACCAGTGAGGCGGTTGACATCAAGTATGCCACGTAAGGGATTTGAAAGCGACATTTTCTGAAAATAAAGATGTAGCAAAAATGAATAACATGCAGATTTTGCAAGAAATAAACTATCAAGATATGGACTTCTATCTTAATATGCTCCCACTATTTTACTAACGAGTCACGCGACACCCTCAGCACGTGAAACGGAAGTCTCCGACAGACTTCTAGTGGGGATCAGGATCCAATCAGCGTCTTAGTGTAACCTCGAGGGACTCGACCAATCACACTAAGCCTAAAAGGTAGACAACTCTTGCCGATCACAACTCCTTGTGATTCCCATCCTGTTCGGCCTCCGAATCACCATGGCCTCGAGGGACTCGACCAACCATGATGCTCGGTTAAGTCAACACCTTCGTTACAAGATGAGTCTGATTTGATGATATACCCTCGAGGGACTCGACCAAGCATATCATGCCCTCAGGTCACCGGTGACATCTCTATGTCGTAAGCAAGATAGCGAATCGCGATATAGGTGAGTCTCGAGGGACTCGACCAACTCAACCTACACCGGGATTCGGTTCCTACTCATAACGATGGAAGGCCACGTGGGTCAATCTAATTGCCTCACGTTTACCGACTTAATATTATCGAGAGATGTTTCTATGATTTGGTCTCCTAATATGACATGTCACACATATGCATATTTAATATATATCTACATCGCATGCAAATATATATACATATCTAGTATGTGTATAAGCAATCACACCAGATGATCATGGACCACAACCTAATATGATTAGGCCCGAGCCAGTAGGCCTAATCACTCACATCAAGATCTATGTGTGCAACGGTGCATCTCCATGCCTTGTGATCGTCCATCTCGTCCTCGTCGGTTCCGTCGACATCTTGATGCATCTCCATGCATCACGATCGTCCGTCTCGTGGGTCCCGCTATGGCATCCACGCTCCCGCTGCGCCTCCTCATGTGATTACAACTTAATCATAGGCACGCAGGCCCGACAATAAACGAGAAATATAATGGAGGTTCGCAGACCTCAATAATAATAATCACAAGTACACACATCACACGGTCCATGATCATCCGTCCACACATCATACATCACATGTATAAATAATCATCATCATGTAGGACTACTAGATAATAATAAAAATAATAATCAACTAAACCTTTTAATTAATTAATATTTTCTGAAATCAGGGATATATAGGGAATTTCTCAATTCCTAAGGGTATTTTCGTAATTTGGACAAAAGACAGAAACTGGAATTTCTCAAATTCCGAGGGGCAAAACTGTCTTTTGCCCAGAAAACCCTAATACCCTTTGCCCTTTTTGCTGCTGCCGCCGCCGCCACCCTGCCGACGGCGGCCTGTGCGGCGGGGCGAGGGCACTGCCCTCGCCTACAGGCGGCACGCCCGCTGGCGGCGATGCCGCTGCGGGTGGGCGCCCCCTTCGGGCGCCGCTGCCTCCGCAGACGGTGCTGTACCGCCGGGCGGCCGCCCCTGTGGGGGGTTTCGCCCGCGGGAGCAGCGGCGGCAGGCGCCGCTTCCTTTCGGCGGCAGGCGCCGCTTCCCTGCGGCGCCTCTGCCCGTGGGTTGCCAGCCCCGCCAGCAGCAAGCCTGCTGCAAGCAGACCGCCGGCCGGCTGCTGCAGGCACAGCGCTTGCGCATGCGCCGGCGCTGTGCTGCCTGGCTGCGGCTACCGCTGCAGGTTTGCAGATCAAGGGCAGCAACTGTTGCTGCCCTTCCTCGCTTTTGCGTCAACGATTTTGACGTCAATATTCTTCCTAAACACAACACACGCAGTTCAAAACCAATCATTCGCACGAACAACCTGGCTCTGATACCACTGTTGGGAAATCATAGGGGGCGACATCATATGCGCAGCGGAAGAACAAGAAAACAAAAATCCCCGATTCCCAAAAAGATGTTCATCGTCGTGCGAAGATTGGTGCGCAAAATCCGCAAAAAACACAAAACTGCGTATAGAGATTGTGTTACCTAGGGAGATCGTATATCCCTGTTTCCTTGCAGATCCTTAGGAGAGGGTGAAGGAGGTCAAGCGTCCTCCTCTCTAGCGGTGATCCACACAGCAGGGTTGCGACGACGCTCCTCAAAACTCCAGGCCTACTCTGAGGTGGAGAGGGAGAGGAGAATAGGAAGGGCAAGCAAAGACTCTAGCCTATGAGGCTGTGAATCCCTCCTATTTATAGAGATCCCGTGTCAAAACCCTAATGGGTCCTTTTCCTAGTGGGTATTGGATCTGCATCCAATAAGACAAGGGCTCCGTCGGATATCTCATATCCGAACCTCTACTCATCGCAATGCCTACCATATATGTGTGACCCTAGGCCCAATATCGAGCTGGCCGTGAGTCATACCTGTCAGAACTCCTCTGTTTCCTCCTACACGAAAAAGAGGTGCTGCAGCCCTAGCTGCTGCAGCTATCTCTCTTTCCTCTCCCTCTTCCCTTTTCCCTCTCTTCTTCTTCTTCATTTCTTCTCTTCTCCCTCTACTGCTCTTCTTCTTCTCCCTACGCCCCACAGATCTGTTTCTCGAGAAATAGAGAGCGTGGGAGGCGGTGGGATAAAACCGAAATTTTCAATTTTTTTTTTTAACTTAACAGTTTAGTCCTTAAAATTTCTATATTTATATATAGGTCTTCCAATTTATAAATAAATCTTTATTAATAATTTTCAAAAGTGAGGGATATTACAGAACATGTCAGAAGATTGGACGTCGGACCGGTGGATCGGTCGATGTATCGATAGAAGGCTTCAGGCCATGGATTCAGGCATCGGGCCAAGAAGAGCGGACATTGTGCTAAGGATATTGGAGTTGCGGAGTCAATTGGCCGATTGGGCAATAGGCCGCAAGAGAGGACAATGCATCGAAGAATCGAACGAAGCGTCGAGGGACCAATGACATATCGGACAACTTGATTAATGCTTAGTATTAATTGTCTAGATCGAAGTTTGTATAGGATTAACTACAATGGAAGTAAGACGTGTAGTAGGAGTTACGCCGGAGTCAAGACCATGATCACGTTGGGGGTTTGAGAGTTTGACGGAAGTCCGGACGGTCGTCGGAGGTTCTGCGGGAACAAATCCGAGTAGTCCAGGAGCTTGCCAAAGAAGCTCGTTGGAACTCGCTAAGTGGATTGTCGCAAGTCCAGGAGTTTGCCGGAAGTACGCCAGAGCATCACCGAGGGTTTGTCGGATGTTCGTCGGAAGTTCGTCGGAAGCTCGTTGGAAGAAGCAATTGACGTACCGGAGCAAGTTGCAGTATTAATGTCTTAACTATTGTAGTTAGCATGTAGATTAAGTTAGGAATGGGAGGTGATCCCATTTACTTAATCTGGGGGCAATTGGGCCCTTGATAAACCCAAATTGGGCTGAATGAATCAACCCATTCGAACCTAGAATTCCTACCAGGCGGTGGCACTGCCCAGGAGACTTGGTCTCCTAGGAATTCTGAGCAGTGGTACTGCCCTTGTCAGGCGGTGGTACCGCCTGAGCTCGGTCTCCGAGTAGTAGTACCGCCTAGTTATGGCGGTAGTACTGCCAGGACCCCGGAAATCCGGGAGATGACATTTTTGAGCTCTAAATTCAAACCAGTTGGGGCCTATATAAGCCCCACCCTTTCTTGCATGAAAGGGCACCGAAAGCTTGATCTTACTTTGTGATTTTAGAGCTTAAAAGTGTTGTAAAGGCCAAAAGTTCTCCTCTCTCATTTCTTCCAAGTTTTGATCATACAAGAGAGGAATGAAAATTCTGTAATAGTTGTCTCCTAAGCCCGTCAAAAGGACTGAAATTGTAAAAGGGTGGTTAGCCTTCGCCTATTGAAGGATGGCCTCTAGTAGACGCCGGTGACCTCGTCGAAGGAGGAAGCCGAAAGTGGATGTAGGTCACGATTGATCGAACCACTCTAAAATCTGATTTGTATTTCCTTTGTGCTATTTATCTTAACTACAAATTGCCTTCCTTTACTTCAAATATGTTTCAGAAAACTTTCAAAGTTATTATCTGCACGAAATGACTTTTACATCAGAATCAAATTTCAATGTACGAACACAGTTTTAATCATCAAAAGTTTTTGCTGCACTAATTCACCCCAAGAAACTCTACTGTAATCTTGTGTGAAACTCCTCTCAAAGTTCTAAGTGTTAGAATAGTTTGAGAGATGAGTGAGTAGGGGTGTAAGGGTTATCTCCTAAACTCGATAAAAGGTGAAAGAGCTATAAGAAGGAGGTTGATCTTCACCTATAAAGGAAGATCGATAGTGGATGCCGGTGGCCTCGACGAAAGACGAATCCGTAGAGTGGATGTAGGTCACGACGACCGAACCACTATAAAATTAGCGTGTTCTTTGGTTTGCATTTACTTCCTACAATTTATATTAACTGCAAACTGCCTTCAATATGCTCTTACTTCACTTTCAAAGTTAATCATTTTCGAGTTCAATTTTATCATACGAAAGGATTTTCCGAAACCAACGTTTTTATCCGCTGCACTAATTCACCCTCCCTCTTAGTGCCGACCCCTTTCCTAACACATCCAACTACTCAAGCCTCTTAGATTTGTAGATCTCTATCCAATAATCTCTCATTGGCTCTTATTGGATCTCATCCATAGGATCCAATAATTCATGCACTTATTGGATATCCAACAATATAGGGGCTCCGACAGATATCTCATATCCGAACCTCTACTCGTTGCAACGTCTACCATATGTGTGTGACCCTCTAGGCCCAATATTGAGCTGGGCGTGAGTTATACCTATCAGAACTCATTCTGGTTTAATGAATTATTATCTTCATAATAATCCACTTGACTCATCGACTATGGACGTACTAGGCCACTATGCTGTAACCCCCAAACGATACAGGTGAATCCAATTCTTTGGACCTATCTATCCTCAATTACCATGTATCTATAGTTCCTCAGCCATCTAATACCCTAACGATCGTATACCGGGCATGGTGCTGTCAGGCCCATATGGTTTCTACTCGACTCTCACTCTAATCAGATTCTTCCGGAAAACTCTCTCTCTCAATCTAAATGACCCTGGCTAGGGATTTGTCTAAGTAAGAACACAGGGGATATTCCTCTCATAACACCAAGAGTGGATGATCCTCTATCGACACTTAATAGTCCTCGTAAAGTTGGCGACCACTCCCGATGATCGGTTGTGCTAGATTTGGAACTTCCAAACCTATAAGTCTAGTATCAAAGAGTGTAATACTCATATAGGAACATTCTTGGCATCTCAAGTCTAAGGACTAGATACACCATTGAGATGATGAAATCACTATCTGACAATAAGATATCATCAACCATTCAGCATTTTGTGAGTGGATTATTCAGTGAACTCATTTTCCAATGAGCACCCGCACTGTATCCCTAGTGTCCCCACACGAGTAGCTATGAGACCAGTTGCCTCCATCATATGATGGGTATACAACACACTAGTCTGTTCGATTATCTCGATATCCCTCTCGAGTAATCTATGACCAAGATTATTCAGGGTCTTGTTAGGACTCTAGCTAGGAGAGTCCTAATTGAGAGGGACATTCATGTAAAACCTACCTAAGCCGACCTCTATTAAAGAGGTGAAGAGGTCGACCAGGGTTAGGAGGTTGTTTCTTAGAGAAGAATTAGGAGTTGTAAAAGAATAGGAGTCTTGAGTAGGAGTCCTATTAGGAGTTGGTTAAAAGTAGGAGTCTTGAGTAGGAGTCCTATTAGGGGTTAGGGTTTAGAAGCCCTATAAGTAGTCATGTATTTCTCCTCTTTTTATAAGCAATAGATGAATCTTTTCTGCTGCCTTTGGGCAGCAACTTGGAGGGAGGAACCCCTATAGAGTTCCTAGGAGGTCGATCCCCTAAAGAGATCAACCCCAAGTGTAGAATCTGCAAGGGTTCTAACATGTCTATATTTAAAGGTGAATTAGTCTTATTATCATGATCTCATCATGATCCGATTCTCATTGAATAGATCCTTGGACATCATAATATATATGTGCATATATGCAACAAGTAATATAAAGTGATAAAATACCAAATAATATAATAAGCAAAAAGAATGCGTATCACGTCACACATGCCATCACTCACGTGATTAGCTTGTATGGCACCTTTGACTAGCACTTCCTTCAATGGGCGAAGACCAACTTCCATCTTACAACTTTTTCTCCTTTTCACAAGTTTAGGAGACAACCTTTACAAGCCTCACACCTCTCTTAGAATGATCACAATGCTAAAGAAAGAGGACAACACTTAGCATTTTTTCAACAATTTTATAACTCAAAATCTCAAGACTTTCGTTCACACTTTCATGCTCTTTAATGTAAGAAAGAGTGGGGTATTTATAGGCCCTAATGGCTTCAAAAATAGAGCCAAAAAGTATCTCATCCCGAGTTTCAAGGTATTACCGGTACCACCACTAGTACTGGGTGGTACCGCCGAATATAGTTTGACACTAGGCGATACCATTACCCAATTTGGGTGGTATAACTACCTAATAGAGCCTTGGAGACTAGGCTCTAGCAGTACCAACGCCTATAGGGTGGTACCACCGCTTGGTAGCATTAACTATCGGTGGTACCACCGCCTAGTCTAGGTGGTACCATTGCCTAAACTCCTTAGGAGGCTAAGCCTCAGGCGGTGCCATAGCCTGGGCCAACTAAGGATCACTGAATGGGCTAAACACCAATCCTAATTCAGCCCTAATTCAAGTCCAATTGGCCCCTAATTGAGTTAGTAGGATTTCTCCCAAAACTAACTCAAATTGAAAACATAACTATGATAATTAAGGCTAAACAATTATAATGCAAGCAATTCTAGTTGTCTGGCATGTTAATTGTTCATCCGAACACGTAGCGAAACTTTCAACGCACTCTCGATGATCTTTTGGCAAGGTTTTGGTGAACTCCTAGCGAGCTTCCGACGTATCATCTGAACCTTTGGTGTATTCCCTTATTCTTCCGACCTATTACTCGATCTTTAACTCTGACTCAACATTTGATTTTGCTTTAATTATTTTACCTTTTCACGATCGTAGCTAGACCTACATCGCTTTTCTTAATACATAGATTAGATCATTAATTCATCAATTGATTTCATCATCAAAATCCAAGATTCAATAATAATAATTCACCGAGCCAGGAGTTCTGACAGGTATGACTCACGGCCAGCTCGATATTGGGCCTAGAGGACTACATATATATGATAGGTGTTGCAACGAGTAGAGATTCGAATATGAGATGTTTGCTAGAGCCCCTATCTTATTGGATATCTAATAAGCCCCTAAATTATTGGATCCTATGGATGAGATCCAATAAGAGCCATTGAGATATTATTGGTAGAGACCCACTAATCTAAGAGGCTTGGGTAGTTGGATGGAAATCTAGTATCCAATATGGCAAGATCTATTATGGTTAAATTGATAAGAGGCCTCTATTTAAGACGGAACCAAAGGGTCATAGGCTAGGTTCTGTTTGGCTGCCACCTTCTATTCTCCTTTCTCCCTCTCATCCTCAACCTATAGCCCCTATTTAGGGCATGTGGATAGCAAGAAGGGGCAGCCCCTTCTTGATTACATGGTGTGTGTTGCAAGGAGGATTGTGTAATGATTTGAGGAGAATCTTCATAGCCTCTACCATGTGGATTACTACTAGAGAGGAGGACAGTTGACCTCCTTTATCCTCTACCACAGACCTATAGGAATTCAGGGATATACGATCTTTCTAGGTAATACAATCTCCCTTGTACGGGTAGTTTTTTAGTTTTGTTGATTTTGCACACTAATCTTTCCACGACGATGAAACCTTATTTTCTCTAGGAAATTTTAGGATTTTTATTTTTTGTTCTTCCGATGCACATGTGATGTCACCCTAGATTTCCCAATAATTATGTCATCTATAATAGGTATATGATACCCTAGAAGATAATTGGATACGCTATCATTTTTATCTACATACAATTATTATAGAACAATCTAACTAGTCTTGAGTAGATTGGTTCAGTAATTTGAAGAATAGGTAGGACATCTAAATTTTATTTTAGTCTTATTAAGATTAATTCATTTAGGTTTAATATGCCTATTTCTCTTCTAATTAAATCAAATTATTCTTTACTTAGTAGTTTAATAAAGATATCCGCTAGTTGATATTTTTATTAATAAAATCCAAAAATATGTCATGATTATTTATATGATCTCTAATAAAATGATATCTAATGTCAATATGCTTAGTTCATGAATGTTGAATAAGATTCTTTGACAAGCAAATTGCACTAGTGTTGTCACACTTTATAGAGATATTTTTTAAACAAAGTCTATAATCTTCTAAATTATTTTTCATCTAAATTACTAGCACACAACATGCACCTACAATAACATATTCAGCTTTGCCTATGGATAATGCAATAGAGTTTTGCTTCTTAGAAGACCAAGAAACAAATGCATGACTTAGAAACTAACAAGTTCCAAAGGTACGTTTTCTATCTATTCAACATTATGCAAAGTCAGCATCAATATAAGGAACCAAATCAAAATTTTTATACTTAGGATATCATAATCCTAGATTAGGAGTTCCTTTTAGGTATCTAAAAATTCTTTTAACTACTTTATAATAAGATTTTTTTAGGATAGGACTAAAATCTTGCACAAAGCCCAACACTGAACATTATATCAGGTCTAGTTACAGTAAGATATAATAAACTACCTATTATACCTCTATAAGTCTTTTGATCAAAGTATTCTCATTTAGTATCTATATCTAATTTAGTAGAAATACTCATTTGTGTATTAATAGACATAGCACTATCGATATGAAACCATTTTAATATATCTAAAGTATACTTGGTTTGACTAATAAAAATTCTATCATTTAGTTACTTAATTTATAATCCTAAGAAAAATATCAATTCATCTATCAAACTCATTTCAAATTCTTGACTCATATTCCTAGCAAACGATTAACATAAAGATTCATTTGTATAACAAAAAATTATATCATTAACATAAATTTGAACAATAAGAAAATTAACTTTAAAATGTTTAATAAACAGTGCGGTATCGACTTTGACTTTCGAAAAATTATTTTAAATAAGAAAGGAGCTAAATCTCTCACACCAAGCCCTAGGAGCTTGCTTCAACCCATAGAGAGCATTATATAATTTATAAATATGGTTTGAATAAAGATTATTTTTAAATCTGAGTGGTTACTCAACATAAACATTTTCCAACATAAAACCATTAAGAAAAGTACTTTTGACATCCAATTGAAATAATTTAAAATTTTTAAAATATGCATAGGTAAAAAGTATTCTTGTGGCTTCAAGTCTAGTCATAAGAGTGAAGGTTTCTTCATAATATATACTTTCTTTTTTGTTAAAACTTTTAGCCACTAATCTAGCATTATTTTGAATCACGATATTATATTTATCTTGCTTATTCCTAAAAACTCATTTAATGTCAATCACGAGATAATCACTAGGTCTAAAAATAAGTGTCCAAACTTTATTTCTTTCAAATTGATTTAACTCTTTGTCCATTAGAAGACCTAAGAGTCATTTTTAATAGTATCATCAATGTATTTAGGCTCAATTTGAGATAAAAATGTACCATTTATATAAAATAATTTAACAAAGAATGAGTTTGAGTACCTTATGATGTATATCCAATAATTAGCTTATTAGGATGTACATATACATATTTTCATTTCTTGGGTAAGATTTCTTTAGAATAGATATATCCAAGTTACTTTAGAGAGGAGAAATCTCATTCAAATTTAATTTATCAAATTCAAAATCATCATCAAAATTATTTTTCTTAACTTTAGGAGATTAATTAAAAATAATATAAATCGATTCCTCAATAACTTAGGATCTCTTATTAAAAACTTGATAAGCTTTAGAGATAGAGAAATATTCAAGAAAAATACTTTCATCAGATTTTGCATCAAATTTTTCTAAGGCATCATTTTTATTTAAAATAAAATATTTACATCTAATAACTCTGAAATATGAAATATTAGGTTTTTTATTATTCCATAAATTTTAGGAAGTTTTAGATAGTTAATGTCTTATAAAAACCCTATTCATGACATAGCATATTGTGTTAATGGCTTCGGCCTAAAAGTATTTGGGTAAGCTATGTTTATTAAGAATTATTTTTGTCATCTCTTGTAAGCTCATATTCTTTCTCTCAAAAACTTTATTTTGTTATGGATTTCTTGGAGTAGAGAAATTATGGTCACACTCATTCAAATTATAAAATTCTTAAAAATCATGATTTTTAAATTCACCATCATGATAACTATAAATAGAATAAATCATAAAATCTTTTTCATTTTAACTTGTTTATAAATTTTGATAAAATATTTAAAATAATTATTTTTATGTGCTAAGAAGTATGTCCAAGTATATTTACTATAATCATCAACAATTACAAAAACATATTTGCTATCTCCTAGGCTTCTAATATCAATAGGTTCAAATAAATCCATGTGAATTAGTTATAATGGCCTTGAGATGCTTACTTGGTTTTTAGATTTGAAGCTACTCTTTATTTGTTTTTTTAGTTAGCACACATCACAAATTTTATTTTTAATAAATTTAATTTTAGGCATTTCTCTTACAAGTTCTTTAGTTCTAATTTATGAGATTAATTTTATACTAGCATACCCTAGTCTTCTATGCTAAAGCCATGCATCATCATTCAAAACTGAAAAGCAAGTTTTATCACGAAAATAATCAAGACCAATAGTATAAACATTATCACTTCTTAAAGCAATAATCGATTTATTCTTATTTAATATTTCTATAATGCAGATTCAAATTTAACATTATATCTCTTATCATAAAGTTGACTAATGCTTATTAAGTTATGTTTTAAACTATCTAATTATATTCAGTGACTTATTTCTAATTTTAAAATTTTCTAATATTTGTCATAGTAATATATTTTTCTTTTTAAGTGATTCTAACTCTTTACATTCAATACAGGTATTGATATATAGTTATCATATTTAATTTTCAATTCATCATATTCATTAGTGAGAGAGGCATGCTCATTTTTTAACAAATTATATTTTTTACCTATCTTTTTAAATTCATCATATTAATCATGAAATACTTCATGTAATTCATCATATGATAAAGATGTTTCAGGAAAGTCAAATACCTCATCGTTAAAGGCCATTAAGGCATAGTTTGTCACTTCTTCATCATTGATTTGCTCTTTAACCTTTGACTTACTTAATTCATCTCACATTGCTTTGAGTGTTTTCTTCTTTTGGGTTGATGACTTCTTTTTTTTCAATTATGGACACTCATTTTTTAAGTATCTTGGCTTTTTGCACTTATAGCATATGACTGCATCCTTCTTGGGTTTACTTTTATTCTTACCTTCTTGTCTTATAGGATTTGTCTCATTTCTCCTTATGAACTTTTTGAATCTTCTTATAAGGAGTGTCACGTCATCATAATCATCACTTGAGCTTTTTCTTGAGTAATCTTCTTTGGTTTTAAAGGGAATATCCTTCCTTTTGTTTGAAAGGTTTTCCTCTTCTTCATTATATGCTTTACAAGTCATTTCATAAGTCATTAAAGATCTTATGAGTTTTTTAAGAGGAAATTTATTCAAGTCTTTAGCTTATTGTATTGTTATTACCTTTGGATCCTAACCTTTAAGAAGAGACCTTAAAATTTTATTCACTAATTTAATATTAGTATAATTTTTACTAAGAGCTTTTAAATCATTGATAACATCCATTAAACGGGTATATATGTCACCAATGAATTCGCTTGGCTTCATTTTAAATAATTCATAACTATGAACTAAAAGATCAATTTTAGATTCTTTTACTCTATTTGTGCCTTCGTGAGTAACTTACAGTATATATCAAATATCATGTATAATATCACAAGTAGAAATTTGATTAAACTCATTCTTGTCTAAATCATAAAATAAAGCATTCATAACTTTAGCATTTAAAGAAAACGTTCTCTTTTTAAAATCATTTAATTCATTCATCAGTCTAGAAGATTTTTGAAATCCAAACTCAACAACATTCCATAAGTCAAACTCCATAGAAAGCAAGAAAATATGTATTCATGTTTTCCGATAAGTCTAGTCCATCGCATTGAATATAGGAGGATGAGTGATGGAGTAGCCTTCTTGATTGCTTAAAAAAGCAATTAGAGAACTCTTGGGTGTTAATCTAATTAAGAGTACCAATTGTTAATATCGTAATAGCACTAAGAGGAGGGTCAATTAGTACTATAGTAATTTTTTATCTGATTTTAAAGTTCTATCATTAAATCCATATCATAAATGTGATTAACCAAAAATACGAGTAAGGGTTGTGAGTAAAGTAAATGAGTAAGCAACAGCAAATCGAAAGTAAGACAAGAAATGTAAACCGATTTATAATGGTTAGATCTCCCTAACCTATGTCCACTCTCAATTCCTCTTCTCTTAAGGCTACCGACTTTCACTATTGATCTCCTTTCCAACGATTGAAGATCAATTATCCTTATTATACCTTTTCTCTTTTTAATAAGCTTAGGAGAAAACTTTCATACTCACTCTTTTACAAGATCTCTCATCTCCAACAACTTAGAATCACCTATAAACTTAAGTAGGAAGAGACTCAAATAATGCTCAAAGACAAAGCTACAACCTTTCACAAACTTATAATTTAAAGCTCCATCAACCAAGCCTTGGTGGAGTATTTATAGGCCCCAACAAGCTTCAAAATGAAGCCAAAATATTCAAATTCTTGAAAATTTTGGGGTGCGGGCAATATTACCACTAACAACTAGCGGTACTACCATTGTAATTTTTGACATTGTAATTTTGGACTCTCGGGTAGTACCAGCACCAGAATTTTTGAATTTTGGATAGTACAACTGTCGTCCTAGGCGATATCACCATCGGCAACACTAACAAGCACTATTTGTGCTTTTCGATTGACTCAGGCGATACCATAACCTAGGCCTAGTGGTATTACCACCCAAGCCTACTCAAGGCTATTGTTTTGGCCTTCTAATAGGCCTAATTTGGCCCGAGTCTAAGTATATTATTTTTCTTGATAAGTTGGCATAGTTTAGGCCCAATTCCAACACAATTTGACCTAGAAACACCTCGATCAAGGCATTTAATAATCCAACTACATATCCAGCACAATTACGAAGCTTTTCAGCATTTTGTAAGCCATTCCAGAATGTCGTCCAATCTTTCAGTACTTTGTTCGAACCTTTGACACATTATCATTTCTTTCGGCATATCGCCCGATCTATCGACATGTCAACTTTCCCATGATATCTGATCTTTTGGCATAATACCCGATCCTTCTGGCATGATACCTGAACTTATAGTACAAAGTCCAATCTTTGGCACGTCAATCAATCTTTCAGCTCGATGTTCAATTTCCGACATGATACTTTTCCCGACACAACATTTGACTCTCTTGCTTTGACAATTTACTCTTTGATAGTTCGAGTCATTAATCGATATATTTTTTATATTATTTATCTCAAAAATATATTAATCTATAAATTCATTAATTGATTTCATAATCAAGATTCGAGATTCAATAAGTAAGACATTGTTGAATAATTTCTCAATTCAGATAGCAAGAGTTGCAATATAATTTGTATGGACAAAAATTTTTTTCATCTTGAGCTACTCACTCAAATGCAAAATTAATAAAATTTGTAAACGCTTGTATATACTCCTTACTAACTCTATTTTCATTTTATAACCAACTTTTATCCATACTTCTCATCAATTGAAAAAGTGATGAAAATAATAGTTCACCTAGATCCAATTTAAATCCAATTCAAATTAGACATAATATGAATATAAAAATATATTTAAAATAGTGACAAATAATTAATTTTATAAAATATATCTAATAATTTTTTTTTTTATGTATGTTCTATGAATTGAAAAGATGGTTTCCTTGATGTAGAGATCTTTTGATCTTTGGCACCATTCAAAAGACTATAGTCAAACTTTGGAAGTATTCATTATAACAATACCATCTGAAACTCTAACCACTAAGTACTTGGTAAAGGTAACAAAGTGTGACTGAGGATGAATATGATCTCATAACATTATTGTTTGTTGAGTTTTGGCTCATTTAAACCCTAAATACTACCATCCCTCTTCCTATACGAATCATACCAAAACATTAAAATATCATAATACAATAATCTTTATCCAAACACATGAAATCCCCCAAATTATAGAAAAAAATACAGAATAAATCTATCATGAAAAGTATGATCATAAATGTTTCAAATCTACGAAGGCCCAATAAAGTTATAATGTAGGCAAACCTCGCACAAGAAGATGAAGAGTGTGGAGCACTGACAGCGAGTGCATAAGGAGCTTCTGTATTTTTTAAGAAGCTCGGGATGCTAGAATAGAAACTAATAGGAAAAAAAACAAAAGGGCGCAGTAGGGAAAACGTTTCCTATGTAATTTTTTTCTTGTCGTTTTTAAGAAGTGTATGAATAAGGAGCCTCCTCACGACGCTTTAGAACAGAAACTAATGGGAAAAACACAAAAAAAATATGCAGTAGGAAAAACGTTTCTTACATACTTTTACCTTATAGTTTTTTAAAAACCATAGCATTAGATTGACCTATTACTGTAGTTCTCATAATTATAGTTAAAAGTTCAAATTTATAATATCCTATCACATCAAAAATGGATAAGATTAAGTTTGACGTATAAAAATTTGATAAAGATATTATTATCAATTTAACTTATTTTAATAAATAATTAAAGTTAAATAAAATTGTTAGACCAATTATCACATTAGACAGATTATAATATCTAAAGATATTATTATCAATTTAACTTTTTTTAATAAATAATTAAAATTAAATAAAATTGATAGACCAATTATCACGTTAGATGGATTATAATATTTGATATCCCATAATATAGGTTTCGTTGCAGTTTTAGCCGTTTATCTGCTCAAAATTTTCAATTGCATATCCAGTTTTCAACGAAGCACATGAACGAGCAAGTGCGAGCATCACGTGTAAAAGTTGAGGCTCTTTTTTTTAGCTGTTTCTCCTTCCGTTTGTTTCCCACCATCAACGCTATTGGTTAATTATAAAGAAGTGAGGGCTAAAAACAATTTTGCAACACACATCTCCAAAAGTTAAAATGTGATGCATGAGAGAAGAGTTGATGGCTACCACAAAGTCAGTGTGTTTCTTAGAAAGAATAGTATGCTGTTACAACCCTTGCAGATTCTAAATTTGGGATTGATCTCTTTAGGGGATCGGCCTCCTTGGAACTCTATAGGGGTTCCTCCCTCCAAGTTGCTGCTCAAAGGCTGCAGAAATGATTCATCTATTGCTTAACAAAAGAGAAGGAATACATGGCTATTTATAGGGCTTCTAAACCCTAACTCCTAATAGGACTCTTACTTAAGACTCTTACTTCTAACCAACTCCTAATATGACTCATACTCAAGACTTCTATTCCCTTACAACTCCTAATTCTTCTCTAAGAAAAAACCTCCTAACATAATGTCTCTCTCAATTAGGACTATTCTAGTTAGAGTCCTAACAGAGTGTCCCTCTCAATTAGGACTCTCCTAGCTAGAGTCCTAACAGAATGTTCCTCTCAATTAGGACTCTCATAGCTAGAGTCCTAACAGAATGTCCCTTTCAATTAGGACTCTCCTAGCTAGAGTCCTAACAGACCCGCCCTCTTCAAATCAGCCTTGTCCTCAAGGCTGAGATTCCATGAACTCAGGGAACCGGGTCTTCAGCTCCTCATATGGTTCCCATGTGGCGTCTTCAAGTGGTAGATTATTCCAGTGCACTAGTACTTCAGTAGAGGGATGTCGGCGACGCATCACGATCCTGCGATCGAGGATGGCCTGTGGTTGGGCTTGAATAACTCCATCCTCAGTTGTGTTGGGCAGTTGGATCTGGGGTGACTCGTGTTCTCCCAACTTGGGCTTTAGGCATGATACGTGGAAGACAGGGTGAATTTTGGCATCCTCAGGTAATTTAAGTCTGTATGCCACGGCTCCAATACACTCTGTGATCTGATAGGGCCCATAAAAACATGGGGATAGCTTCATGGAGGCTCGAGTGTTGATAGAGAGTTGTTTGTATGGTTGTAGGCGAAGATAAACCCAATCTCCCACTGAAAATTCTCTTTCACTTCGTCGTGTGTCGGCTTGCTGCTTCATTCTGGCTTGAGCGGTAGAGAGATTATCTTTTAACAGTTGTAAGAGTTTATCCCTATCAATCAATTCTTGGTCAACCTGATCTACCTTGGCCGAGCCAATTACATACTTTGGAATCACAGGTGCCGGTCGACCATACAATGCTTCATAAGGGGCACATTTTGTAGATGAATGATATGTAGTATTATACCACCATTCGGCCCAGGGAAGCCATTTCGCCCACTCTTTTGGTCGGTCGCTAGCGAAACACCGGAGGTATGTCTCTAAGCACCTATTTACCACCTCTGTTTGGCCGTCAGTTTGTGGATGATATGCTGTGCTCATCTTGAGTTTGGTGCCTTGTAACTGAAATAACTCGGTCCAAAATTTACTAGTGAAGATCCTGTCACGATCACTTACGATGGACCTTGGCATCCCATGCAGTTTAACAATATTTTCTATGAAAATCTGGGCAATACTAGCAGCAGTGTAGGGATTTCTCACAGCACAAAAATGAGCATATTTCGTAAGTCAATCAACCACCACGAGAATCGTGCTTTTACCTTTGGAAGATGGCAGCCCTTCAATGAAGTCCATGGAGATGTCAGTCCACACTGAGTCTGGTATGGGTAGTGGTTGTAGCTTCCCTGGATTTGCCACAGTTTCACCCTTGTTCTGTTGACATATATCACATTGTGCCACATATTCAGCAATAATTTTTTTCATCCCTCTCCAATAAAAATTTTGCTTCACTCTTTTGTAGGTTCTTAGGAATCCAGAGTGCCCTGCTGAAGGTATAGAGTGCATTTCATGCAAGATGATTGCGATGCAAGGGGAGTCAGGTATAAGCACAATGCGACCTTTGTAGCGTAAATCCCTCGAATCCCATGTGTAGTGGGCTATTGCACTTGGATCCTCCTCCAATTTTTTTATGATCTTGTTGATCTTTGGATCCTTTTTCCATTCTTCCCTAATGTCCTCGAGGAGACTGGTGGTAGGAAGGGAGATGGCTGAAACCTTAGCTTGTTCAGGTAGCCGTGAGAGTGCATCTGCAACAACATTTTCTTTCCCCTTTTTGTAAATAATTTCATAATCAAATCCAAGAAGTTTGGTTACCCATTTTTGCTGCTCAGGGGATGATATCTTTTGCTCCAAAAAGTACTTGAGGCTTTTATGGTCAGTTTTAATTTGAAATCGTCGGCCGATCAGGTAGGGTCTCCACCTCGTTACTGCGTGTACAATGGCAAGTATCTCCTTATCATATACTGACATGTTTTGATGGGAGGGAGATAATGCCTTGCTAGTGTATGCGAGTGGTCGAGCATTTTGCATGAGAACGGCTCCAATTCCAACTCCAGATGCGTCGGCCTCAATGATGAAGGGTCTATTGAAATCTGGTAGCGCAAGCACCGGCGTCGTTGTCATGGCTGCTTTAAGTTTATCGAAGGCAGCAGAGGCTTTGTCCGACCATTGGAAAGCATCTTTTTTCAGTAAAGAAGTGAGTGGTGCACTGATCTTCCCATAGTCCTTAACAAATTTTCGGTAGTAGCCCGTTAGTCCAAGGAACCCCCGCAGTAATTTCACGTTTGTAGGTTTCGGCCAGCCTTGCATTGCCTCAATTTTTGTTGGGTCTACCGCCACTCCTTCTTCTGATATTATATGCCCAAGGTACTCTATTTTTTGCTGGAGAAAGCTGCACTTTGGTTGCTTAACAAAAAGAGTATTCTCCCGAAGGATTGTCAAAACAATCCGTAAATGTTGAAAGTGAGTCTCAAGAGAAGGGCTGTAAACGAGAATATCATCGAAAAATACCAGCACAAATTTACGAAGAAAGTTCCGAAATATATCATTCATGAGACTTTGAAACGTTGAAGGAGCATTAGTGAGTCCAAAAGGCATTACCAAGAATTCATAATGGCCATCATGTGTGCGAAATGCAGTTTTTGGAATGTCATCGTCATATACCCGAATTTGGTGGTAACCGGATCGGAGGTCCAACTTCGTGAAGACTCGAGCTCCTTTTAATTCATCAAGAAGTTCATCCACCACTGGTATTGGGTATTTGTCCTTGACGGTGATGCCATTTAAAGCTCGGTAGTCAATGCACATCCGCCAAGTTCTGTCCTTCTTGCGTACAAGTAGCACCGGTGAGGAATAGGGGCTGCAACTTGGTCGAATCACCCCTGTTTCAAGCATCTCCGTTACGATCTTTTCAATTTCATCTTTCTGGAGGTGAGGATATCGGTATGGTCGAGTGTTCGCTGGTGGCTTGCCCGGAAGGATTGGAATTCGATGGTCATGTTGCCGAGAAGGAGGAAGACCGTGCGGTTCAGCAAATATGTCAGCAAATTCAGTGAGCAATTGGGCAAGATTTTGATCTTCAAATTCTATTTTCTTCCCCTCTGGTTGCTGCTGGAGGTGCATCAAAAAGGCACCATTTACCTTGTGTAAAACTTTCTCCATTCGTTGGGTCGAAACAGTGGTAACGTTGCTTCCGCGCTTCCCGCGTAGGATGATTTGTTTGCCCTTATAGTAGAATTTCATAATTAATTTAGAAAAGTTCCAAGAGACATCACCTAGTGTAGTCAGCCATTCGATACCAAGCACTGCCTCATAGTCATCGATTGGTAGGAGGAAGAAATCGGTGATAATTTCTTGGTCTTGTAGTAATAGTTTCACCTGCAGGCATCTTTGGTCGCACTTTAGGATTCTACCGTCGGCAACCTTTACATCGAACTTGCTGCAACCTTCAATATGCAGTGCCATCCGAGCAGCAACCTTACTATTCAGGAAGTTATTAGTGCTACCCGTGTCGATGAGAACAGTGATCGGCTGTTGTTTGAGAAGGCCTCCAACTTTCATCGTTTGCGGATTTGAGTAGCCGGCTAGTGCATGTACCGTAATGTCGGTCGGCTGTGGCTCTTCTTCCATATCTTCTTCTTCATGTTCAAGGCTCTCTTCTAGATGTTCAATGACCTCTTCTTCTACTGGTTCAATCATAAGAAGTCTACCTTTTTTACAGCGATGCTCGCGGCTCCACGGCTCGTCGCAATGCCAACATAACCCTTTCGCAGATCGCTCTCGAAGTTCTTCTCTTGTTAACCTTTTCGGTGCAGGGACTCGGTTGATAGTAGGGAGGGCTGAGGGCTTTAGTATTGTAGGTCGTGGAGTGATCCTTGTCCTCCGGGCTTCATTGTTCAATCGCTCCTCTTGAAGTCGTGCGAAAGAGATGGCTGCCATAAGCGTGTATGGTTGTCGCGCCTTAACTTCTCCCCAGATCTCCGGCTTTAAGCCCTCAATAAAAGTCCCCAATAACTGTTTTTCAGACCAATCACGAGTTTGATTAGATAACCTTTAAAACCTGGTTTGGTACTCCTG
The DNA here is from genome assembly GCF_036884655.1 of Musa acuminata AAA Group. Taxonomy (NCBI): domain Eukaryota; kingdom Viridiplantae; phylum Streptophyta; class Magnoliopsida; order Zingiberales; family Musaceae; genus Musa; species Musa acuminata. Next base: position 33,302,631 of record NC_088353.1, read on the forward strand.
AATGGTGGAGGTTTGTCGGATCTTTGCTAGTTGTCCGTCAATGTTCTCATAATAAGTTGGTCCGAAGTGGATCTATAGTCCTTCTTTGAATTGTCGCCATGAAAGGGCTCCATAAGTGTGTTCAAACCAGTCAAACCATTGTATGGCATCCCCTTCCAGATGTATAGCTGCAATTTGCACCATGGATGCATCCGCAGTTTTATGGTACCGAAAATATCGCTCCGCGCGCGAGATCCAACCAATTGGGTCTCCTTCTTCCCATCTAGGGAAGTCCACTTTCATGCGCGAATAGTTGGGGTCGGTCATAGAACCTCCCCTCTCTTGGAAGTCATCTCTTTGGGCATGATTTGATTGATTAGAGCTCTCTCCTTGATGTGATTTCTTCGGGCTTGGTGGTCGGCCCAAACTGAATTCGGTAAGGAGAGTCCGAATCTTATCTTCCATTCGTGCCTCAAAGGCTTCAAATTTAGCATTGATTGCATCCTCAGATGCCATAGTATATGACTCCAAATCTGTGATGTTAAGATCTCTCTTTTGTTGACGGGTTAAAGGCATGTATGGGTTTGATAGAAATCAGTGAAAGTTTGCTGCTGCAATTCACAGGGAGATCACAAGATGAACTATGGTGGTGGAGATGACGGTGGAATTTGGCGACGATCTTTTAAGCAATTGTGGGAATTGCTTTGGGCGGTTGTGGAGGGTTGATGGATGGCAGTGGAAGGGCAGCGAGATGCCAAGAACACTGCTCTGATACCAGGTGTTAGAACCCTTGCAGATTCTAAACTTGGGGTTGATCTCTTTAGGGGATCGGCCTCCTTGAAACTCTATAGGGGTTCCTCCCTCCAAGTTGCTGCTCAAAGGCTGCAGAAAAGATTCATCTATTGCTTAACAAAAGAGAAGGAATACATGGCTATTTATAGGGCTTCTAAACCCTAACTCCTAATAGGACTCTTACTTAAGACTCTTACTTCTAACCAACTCCTAATATGACTCATACTCAAGACTTCTATTCCCTTACAACTCCTAATTCTTCTCTAAGAAAAAACCTCCTAACATAATGTCTCTCTCAATTAGGACTCTTCTAGTTAGAGTCCTAATAGAGTGTCCCTCTCAATTAGGACTCTCAGAGTCCTAACAGAATGTCCCTCTCAATTAGGACTCTCATAGCTAGAGTCCTAACAGAATGTCCCTCTCAATTAGGATTCTCCTAGCTAGAGTCCTAACATATGCCTTTTGCGCTTACCTGATGATGAGTCCATCGAACCTCCTAACTTAATAATTCCACTCCCCCACCAAACTCTTTCAGCATTTAATAGCCTTAAAAGCGTCACCCCAACCCCTCAAGACCCTCCTTAATTATGATGCAGAAAGCAAGTGGAGACTATATTCCATAGCTTCGTTGCCCTATCTTTCCGCCACCGCTTCCATACAGGAATGAAACATGGCTTCCAGCTACTACAATCCTTCGTACCAGAAGCTGAAGAAGCTCTCTCCAGAATCAGAAGAAGACGCAGCTGAGGCGGAATTTAAAGGGGTGGTAGTGCTCAAGGGGAGGAGTGGTTGGTTCAGATTGAAGAGAAACGGAAGGTGGCGGAGGCCGAGAGTGCGAGTGGCCGGGCTCAGAAGGTTCTTTAGGAGGAAGGCCAGAGTGGTGGGGGATTCAGTGAGAGCTCTAATCGCCAAGGTGCTCAAGAGATTGATGGAGGGAAGACCCAACCTAGGGGAGCTCTTCGCAGGCAACTACATGTTCATGCAAGTGAGCCCTTCTCCCACCATCTCCTATGTGGAGAAGTCCTTGCATCTTGGAGCACACCACTACCACCAACGTGGCTTGTTTCCAACACCCATTCCCAGGTTCAGTGGTCCAAGGGTTGCTTTCCAGCCATAATATGTTTAATCTTCCTCAATCGTAAGTTTTTTATCCTTGCCTGCTCTTTCTAACAATAGACAAAGTTCTGGCAAAATGATTGTGTCTCAAAAGACAATTATTTGTTAGAACCAGAAGTGCACCGATTTCTTATACTTTGCTTCGGTATTCTGTTATTATAGGTCAAGATAGCATGTATCGTCTTTTCTTCTCAATAGATGTGGACTTTCAGTGTAGCAGCTGCGAAACTTTTTCCTTTTATTTTTTTCCTTTGTTTTCTTTCAAGCTGTAGATGTCTGTGCTATAAGCCACTGTTGCTTGAAAGAGAGAATGATGGTTCAATTATTAGGAATCTCAATAATATTGGTTTCACCCAAACTCTTGAGTTACATGTCAGGAAAATGAATAAAACCAAAATGGGATGTGGACAAACATTATTATGTTAAAATAGTAAAATCATAGATAAAATAATAATAAAATAATAACAACAAGATATAACATGGTAAAATTTTTAACTGGTTGAGAAAAATATCCAGACAAACCAGAAGAAACTTACTACAATCTTCTTTCTAATACAAGAAAAAAAGAAGACACATTCTCCCTTGTAATAAAAAAATAGAAGAAAAAAGACTCACAAAAAGTAACCAAAATAAGAAGAAACTCCTTTCCTTCTCTCTTTCTCTCTCTATCTTTCTCTCTATTATTCTACTGAGGATGGCTCACTATGCTATATTGAGTTTTCCCCTCTCCTATCTGTTATCTTATAAGGTCACTGGAGTCCTACACAAGGAGAAACTCTTGCACGTATACATTGCACAATAGATCGGATCGGATGAGGTGTTGAAACTTTACACATTGCACCCACGCATGGTAGGTGGTTGCAACTACCCTATCTCTCTCTCTATTTTTGTTTTATCACTTCAAATGTCCCACTTAAAATAAAAAATAAAATAAAATAAAATACTTCACCCTTGCTTGCTGAGTCATGTTGCCTGTCTCCACTGGGCCATAAGAGAATTTGTTCCTCATGAATTTATTAGTATTGATTTACTTTGTCATAACATCTACTAAATTGTCCATTGTGTCAATCTTCTATACGATACCATTCTTTATTATTTCTTGAACATAGTGATATTGACTCTTATGTGCTTTATTCTTGAATAGAAGGTTGGATTCTTCTTAATGTGCAAGGTACTCTAATTGTGATAATACATGAGAATATTCTCTTGCTTATGCTTGAATTCCTCAATTAACTTTCTAATCCAAAATATTTCTTTGCAAGCTTGTATGGCTACCATGTACTCTACTTTCGTAATAGATAGGGCTGCAACAATCTACAACTTTGAAACCCAGCTCTGCAAGTGTAGACACAGTTTGTGATGGATTTTCTTTTATCGATGTCACCTGCAAAACCAAAACCTATATATCCTTTATAATAAAATTCGATCCTTTATAGCATAATACAACATCTGTGATTCCTTTGACATATTTCATAATCCTCTTAATTGTATTTCAGTGCTCTCTGCTAGGATTTTTAATGAATCGATTCACCACATCAACTATTTGTGTAATATATGGCCTATTACATATTATAGCAAATATCAAATTGTTCACCAACGATGCATATAGTACTCGAGATATTTTCATTCTCTCCATTTCATTGAAAAGAGTATACACTTGAGGATAAATTCATAGGAAGTGAAATAGAAAAGGACTTCAAATTTTATAAGTTGAAGCACCATATGATTTTCCTCAAATAATTCTTTTGAGATAGTCATATCTTCTTTTCTTTTTTGTCTAAATAAATTTACATTCCTATAATCTTATCTTTTTTATCTCGTTGAATTTACATTCCTAAAATCTTATTTGTTGGTCCTAAGTCCATATCGAACTCCCTAGTCAAAAATGCCTTTAATTTTTTAACTCGATCTTTGTTGGGGCCTATCACCAACATATCGTTAACATATAGTAGTAACATAATAAAATTATTATCATTAAACCTCTTGTAATAGGTGCAATGGTCTAAATCAAGTCTACTATATCGAAGGCTAATGATGAAGTAATCAAATCTCTTATACCAATACTTTAACACCTACAATAAGCCAAACAGAGATTTATTTAACTTGCAAACCAAGTTCTCTTTTCCTTTTTCAACAAAACCCTCTAGTTGAAGCATATAAATTTCTTCTTTTAGCTCACTATGAAGAAATATATTTTTCATATCTAATTACTCTATATGTAAGTTAAATGTAACATACAAAGTGAGAATTATTCAAATTATATTAAGTCGAATGAAAATGAAAAATATTTCATTAAAATCAATATCGTCTTTTTAAGCATATCCTTTGACTGCTAGTCCTGTACAATATCGCTCTAATTGATTATTTCTATCTCTCTTGATTTTATATACTCATCTATTTTCAATAGCTTCTCTTCCTTTGGTAGTGGTGTAAGTTCTCATGTCTAATTTTGATGTACAGCTTTAATTTCTTTGTACATTGTTCTCATCCGGATGCATTTGGACTACTACATAATGCTTTTAAGAAAGTTGATGGCTCTTTATCTTCAGTTATATTACAGTATGCGACATTACTCTCCAAAACATACTCCTTGTGCTAAGCCGATGGTACCTACTTACAAGTTAACTTTCGAACTTCTTTATTACCCTTAGACTAGATTAATATTTGTTTATCATGCCCCTTTGTTGCTTTCGAAGAATCCTCTTTGTCACATCCTGAATTTTTTTTTTTTTTTTTTTTTTCATAAATTTTCACACGGGTCAAATAAATAAACATCACTTTATTCATCATCTATAACTATTTATTACAATTCATTTATTCATCAAATTACAAGTAGAAAAGTTAACTTCAAGAGTCATCCAAGTGGCTCTACCTAGCGGTAGAGGAAAGTTCGCTCTCCATTGGAATCTGATTTAGTACTAGAGGGAGGCTGCTCTGAAAATCAAAAACAAAGAAAATTCAGCAACGCTGAGTAGGAACCCCAAAAGTCAAATCAAGATGAATACATGATCAAAATTCAATCAATCATCCCATTGGCGTATATCAAGTACCCGAAGGAGCACTCCCCCAACAGCGGATGGAGAGGCTTTATCCTACGGGATGAGTTTGTGTTCTCCCAACAGCGGATGGAGGCAAACTCATATCACACTCCCAACAGCGGATGGAGTGGTGTCCCACACCCGCCAAAGTGGGGACACGTTCCTCCCAACAGCGGATGGAGGAACCGTCCAGCCGCCACGTCTGACGGCCCGCTAATCCCCGAAGGGAATCGCCCTACCTGCTCTCGGCAGGAATATAATCTCACACTGGTCATATCCATTTCGGGATGAAATAACATATTTAAAACATCTCTTTCAAAAATCATCAATATCAAATAATATAAATTAACCCTCAATTGACTTGAACTCTAGTTTAATCGATTCAATTGAACTCGATTTACTAGAGCCTAACTGAACTGATCTCTAATCCTTATTTAACTGGTCTGGAACCACCCTAGACTAGTATAATTTAGACTAGATTAAGTTCAATTTAGGTTAAACTAACTTGAATAAGTCAATCAATTCGGAATCACCCTGAATTGATCTAGACTAATCAAGTATAGTTTAATTCAATCAATATTTGGGCTCAAGTTCAACAATAATATTGGGCTAGATTGAGCCAGTCCATCTATTGGTCATATGCATTATACATGATTGAGCATGCATTACATAAAACTGATCCAGCCTTAGCCCATGGACTAGTCATAGCATATACCCATTAACAACATATATGAAAACATAATAATGCATTAAAAGATAGATGAAGAGAAAAGTTTTAATACAAAGAAATAACATTCTCAATTTGACTAGAAATCATAAGACATTAAAAGAGGGACTAGGAGATAAGTTTTTAACACAAGGAAATAGCTTTCTAAATTCAAATAAAAATCATGTTTTCAACACATAAAATTTCAACATATTCTAGTCATATTTTAAATCATTCAGAATAATATATTTTAAAATTCAGATCAAAGAATATCAAAAAGGGATTTTAGATAACATATTCTAATCTAACAAGATTTTAATCCAGATAAGATTAAAGATAAACTGTAATACAGAAAATATATCATATAAAACATATACCTTTTTAACATATTTAATTCTACAATAAAAACCTTAATCATGGGTCAGAGAATATTTTGAAAACTTTAACTGATTACTTTAATACAAAAAAATTTGACATTTAAAGAATTGATACACATTTTTCAAACTATAAAACTTTCAACATTTAAAGAATCAAAATAAAAGCTATAACTTTTAAGAAAGGTAGGGAAAACCTACCTCTTGTCAATAGGGTGTAACTCCTCGTTCTCTTGTCAACAGGGTGTAACTCCTCGTTCCTCCCGTTGTCAGGCTCGACTAGGTAAGGAACGAAAGAGAGAAATCCCTCCCCTTTAAATAGGAGGTGGTGAGCCTCTATTAAGGGAAATAAAATTTAATTTTCGTATTTATTTAATATAAATTATTTCCATTTAATATACTAACAAATATGATATCATCATATTTGGAATACTTAATAGTTATTTCCTTAATTCATATCAACAAACAAGGAAGTAGATTAAGATTTCCTAAATTATGATGGCAAGTAAGGAAAACAAAATTTAAATCTCAATCTCAAATATTTGATTTGATTACATTTCTCCCCTCCTATAGGAAATTTGGTCCCCAAATTTAGCTTACCTTAATAGAATAGATGAGGATACTGCTCTCGCATATCTTCTTCTCTTTTCCATGTTGCCTCTCGGTCTGAATGGTGTTGCCAACAAATCTTTACCAAAGGTATAATTTTGTTCCTTAGAACATGTTCTTTCCTTTCCAAGATCTGGGTTGGTTGTTCTCTAAAAGTGGCATCATCTTGTAGTTGTAGAGGTTCGTAAGAAATGACTTGTGATGGATCCCTGATATATCTTCGAAGCATTGACACGTGGAATACATCATGGATGCTAGCCAAAGCCGGGGGCAATGCCAATCTGTATGCTACAGGCCCAACCTTTTGTAAGATCTCAAATGGGCCAATAAATCTTGGGGCTAACTTTCCCCTTTGACCAAACCTCATAACTCCCTTGGTTGGCGACACCTTTAAGAAGACGTGCTCACCAATTTCGAACTCTAGATCTCTTCGCCTTCGATCTGCATAACTTTTCTGACGACTTTGAGCTGTTAATAATCTTTGGCGTATAATTCGAATATTATCAGCATCTTTTTGAATTAATTGAGGCCCCAAAAGCTTCTGTTCTCCCACCTCATCCCAATATACAGGTGATCTGCACTTTCTTCCATAAAGAGCTTCAAATGGAGCCATCTGTATGCTAGAGTGGTAACTATTATTATAAGAAAACTCAATTAGATGCAAGTGCATATCCCAACTCCCACCAAAGTCTAAAGCACATGCTCTTAAGAGATCTTCAAGAGTTTGTATTGTCCTTTCAGATTGGCCATCAGTTTGGGGGTGAAAAGCTGTACTAAATTTTAACTGCATGCCCAAAGATTTTTGTAGACTTCCCCAAAATTTAGAGGTGAATCTTGGATCTCTATCTGAGATAATGCAAACTGGCACCCCATGATATCGAATGATTTCCTTAATATATAAGCTTGCTAGTTTATCCAATGAATACTTCTTGTTAATAGGAAGGAAGTGAGCAGATTTAGTAAGTCTGTCTACTATTACCCAAATTCCATCATATCCTTTCACAGTCTTGGGTAATCCTGTCACAAAATCCATAGTGACTTGCTCCCACTTCCATTCAGGAATCGAAATCCTTTGCAACTTTCCCGCAGGTACTCGATGTTCTATCTTCACCTGTTGACATATCAGACATTTAGAAACAAACTCTGCTATATCTCTCTTCATACCACGCCACCAATAGTTTTGGCATAAATCTCGATACATCTTAGTAGTCCCGGGATGGATATTAAATTTTGATCTATGTGCCTCCTCTAATAATTGCATCTTTACTGGATGGCTTTCGGGAACACAAAGTCGATTGTGGAATGTAATAGAACCATCTTCGGCTTGGAGGAATTCAGATCTAGATCCTTGAGCTATGTCCTTAACTATCATTTGAAGATATGTATCTTCCTTCTGATTTTCTTTAACCGTTTCCACCAAATATGATTGTGCCATCAGACACGCAAGAAAACCTTTATTTGTCTCCGATAAAAGTTTAAGTTTTAAGTCTGCCAACTCCGTCATCATAGAATTCCTTTGAATATTCATATGGGCTACAAGACTGTAGGTATTTCTGCTTAAGGCATCAGCAACTACATTAGCTTTCCCAGGATGGTAGTTGATATTAAAATCATAATCCTTTAGAAAGTCCAACCACCTTCTTTGTCTCATATTTAAATCTTTCTGTGTGAAAATATATTTGAGACTCTTATGATCTGTGAAGATTTCGAAAGTCTGTCCATATAGATAATGCCTCCAAATTTTCAGTGCAAAAATGATAGCTGCTAGCTCTAAGTCATGAGTAGGATAGTTCTTTTCATGAGGCTTTAATTGCCTCGATGCATAAGCAACTACCCTCTCGTTTTGCATTAGAACGCAACCAAGCCCTTGTAGTGAGGCATCACTATACACTACAAAACCTTCTCCCCCTGAAGGAATCACCAAGATAGGAGCACTAGTTAATTTCTTCTTCAATTCTTGAAAACTTTGTTGACATTTATCATCCCATATGAATTTTATGTTCTTTTGTGTCAACTTGGTCAATGGTGCTGCTATTTTTGAAAAGCCTTCTACGAATCTTCTATAGTATCCAGCCAAACCCAAGAAGCTTCTAATCTCTGAAACATTAGAAGGCTGCTTCCATTTTATCACAGCTTCAATCTTGTGAGGGTCAACAGATATGCCAATGCTCGAAATTACATGACCGAGAAACATAATTTCATTGAGCCAAAAGTTACATTTACTTAACTTGGCATATAGTTTCTCTCGCCTTAGGACTTCCAGAACTGTCTTAAGATGGTGTTCATGCTCTGCTATGCTTTTGGAGTAGATCAAGATATCATCAATAAACACAATTACAAATTTATCGAGATAAGGGTGGAACACTCTATTCATGAGATCCATGAAGGCAGCTGGTGCATTTGTGAGTCCAAAAGGCATTACTAAGAATTCATAATGACCATATCTTGTTCTAAAGGCAGTTTTCTGTATGTCTCCTTCCCTTATCTTTAGTTGATGATACCCGGATCTCAAATCAATCTTTGAGTATACCTGAGTACCTTGAAGTTGATCAAACAGGTCATCTATTCGAAGAAGAGGATATTTATTCTTTATGGTCACTTGGTTGAGTTGTCTATAATCAATGCATAGTCGCATAGATCCATCTTTCTTCTTCACAAATAGGACAGGGGCACCCCAAGGTGATACACTAGGTCAAATAAAACCCTTGTCCAAAAGCTCTTGGATCTGTTTCTTTAACTCCTCCATCTCAATTGGTGCCATTCTATATGGAGGTTTAGAAATAGGTGCAGTACCAGGTAGAAGATCAATTGTAAATTCAATCTGTCTATTTGGTGGCAGTGCAAGTAGATCTTCAGGAAAAACATCTGGAAAATCCCGTACAATGGGGATGTCCTTTAATACTGGCTTCTTAGCTTCTTCTCCAGAAATAAAGGCCAAGTATCCCTGACATCCCTTTAGTAATAGTTGGGTAGCACTCAAGGCTGAAATAATAGAAGGGAACTTTTCTTGAATCCCGATGAACTTGAAATGTGGTTGATCTAGAGGTGAGAAAGTAATAGTCTTCCGAAAACAATCGACACTTGCATGGTATGCGGAAAGCCAGTCCATACCCAAGATAGCGTCGAAATCTTGAAATTCTAGTAGAATAAGATCTACTAGCAAATCGTGACTTTCAATAGTAATAACACAGTTTCTATATATCTGATCAACTATCAAAGAGTTTCCAACCGGTGTTACTACCATTAATGCATTATTCATTGTCTCACGATTTTTATGCAGTTTCATAGCAAAACAAGGTGATATAAAAGAATGCGTAGAACCAGAATCAATAAGCACAGATGCTGGCATACCACAGAGTGTGATGATACCTTTAATAATAGATCCCGAGGCTTCAGCATCTTGATGAGTCAGTGCATAGACTCTTGCCTGTCCTTCCTCTCTGGGTCGTAGTTGTTGTTGTCCAGTTGTTTGTGGTGGAGCTCGGCGTTGATATTGCTTCCGTGGGCAATCCTTCGACATGTGCCCCGGTTGTTGACAATAAAAACATACGCATTGTCCCATGGGGCATGAGGTGGAAACATGATCTGTCTTCCCACAGAAATAACATCTTATAACAACTTGATTGCTGGGAGCTCCTGCTTGTTGATGCCCGAACTATTTGCCATTTCCTTTCTTTGAGGGTCCAGAATGTGATCCCCCATACGTAAATGGTGCAGCACTACAAGGTCGCTTTCGATCCTTTGCTTGTTGTAATTCATTATCCAATTTCTCTACTACCAAAGCTCGATTTAACACTTCAGCATATGTTGGTAAAATCAGTACTGCAACAGACTTTCTAATTGATGATCGAAGTCCCCTCTCAAAATGGCGAGCTCTTTGACTTTCATTAAAAGCAATATGTGGAGAGAACTGAGCCAACTCAGTGAAATGATGATCATATTCCATTACAGTTCTATTTCCTTGGTGGATGCTAAGGAACTCTTGTTGTTTCTCAAAGCGAACTGAATCAGGAAAGAACTGCTCATAAAATGCATCTTTAAAATGTTCCCAAGTTACCACATTACCTCCAGCCTCTAACATCCTCCTTTTTGAGGTCCACCAAGTGTCTGCCTTCCCTTCCAAAATGAAAGAAGCGAAAGGCACTTTCTGATTTTCCCTACATTCGATAGCTTCGAATGTCTTTTCCACTTGACGAATCCAACGTTCAGCAAAGATTGGGTCTGGCTTGCCCTCAAAAATTGGTGGTCCCAATCTCTTAAAGTGATCTAAAGTATTATTCCTACCCCGTGGAATTTCATCTCGTTCCTCCTGACGCTCAAAGTATCCTCTAATAGCATTGAGGACTCCGTGTACATCATCTTGAGCATTGATATGTGCTGGGGTATGAGGGGCATTCTGCGAAGTTGGAGAAGCTGGCCCATAATTAGTGACAGGTGTACGGGAGGACTGGGTTTGCTCTACGATGCGTGGAACTTCCAAGTTATTATTTGTTTGAACACCTCTCCGAGTGCGTAGACCAATAGCATTGCGACCATGAGCTCCCCGAGTGACAGGACCACTAATCTCTGGAATTGGCTCCATTACTCCTATAATATGTTAAAGACAATCATCGGTTAGAGTCAATCAAGGGACCTAATACACCTACAGGCCCTAGACCATGCTTTGATACCATAAAAATTGTCACATTCCGAATTTTTTTTTTTTTTTTTTTTTTCATAAATTTTCACACAGGCCAAATAAATAAACATCACTTTATTCATCATCTATAACCATTTATTACAATTCATTTATTCATCAAATTACAAGTAGAAAAGTTAACTTCAAGAGTCATCCAAGTGGCTCTACCTAGCGGTAGAGGAAAGTTCGCTCTCCATTGGAATCTGATTTAGTACTAGAGGGAGGCTGCTCTGAAAATCAAAAACAAAGAAAATTCAGCAACGCTGAGTAGGAACCCCAAAAGTCAAATCAAGATGAATACATGATCAAAATTCAATCAATCATCCCATTGGCGTATATCAAGTACCCGAAGGAGCACTCCCCCAACAGCGGATGGAGAGGCTTTATCCTACGGGATGAGTTTGTGTTCTCCCAACAGCGGATGGAGGCAAACTCATATCACACTCCCAACAGCGGATGGAGTGGTGTCCCACACCCGCCAAAGTGGGGACACGTTCCTCCCAACAGCGGATGGAGGAACCGTCCAGCCGCCACGTCTGACGGCCCGCTAATCCCCGAAGGGAATCGCCCTACCTGCTCTCGGCAGGAATATAATCTCACACTGGTCATATCCATTTCGGGATGAAATAACATATTTAAAACATCTCTTTCAAAAATCATCAATATCAAATAATATAAATTAACCCTCAATTGACTTGAACTCTAGTTTAATCGATTCAATTGAACTCGATTTACTAGAGCCTAACTGAACTGATCTCTAATCCTTATTTAACTGGTCTGGAACCACCCTAGACTAGTATAATTTAGACTAGATTAAGTTCAATTTAGGTTAAACTAACTTGAATAAGTCAATCAATTCGGAATCACCCTGAATTGATCTAGACTAATCAAGTATAGTTTAATTCAATCAATATTTGGGCTCAAGTTCAACAATAATATTGGGCTAGATTGAGCCAGTCCATCTATTGGTCATGTGCATTATACATGATTGAGCATGCATTACATAAAACTGATCCAGCCTTAGCCCATGGACTAGTCATAGCATATACCCATTAACAATATATATGAAAACATAATAATGCATTAAAAGATAGATGAAGAGAAAAGTTTTAATACAAAGAAATAATATTCTCAATTTGACTAGAAATCATAAGACATTAAAAGAGGGACTAGGAGATAAGTTTTTAACACAAAGAAATAGCTTTCTAAATTCAAATAAAAATCATGTTTTCAACACATAAAATTTCAACATATTCTAGTCATATTTTAAATCATTCAGAATAATATATTTTAAAATTCAGATCAAAGAATATCAAAAAGGGATTTTAGATAACATATTCTAATCTAACAAGATTTTAATCCAGATAAGATTAAAGATAAACTGTAATACAGAAAATATATCATATAAAACATATACCTTTTTAACATATTTAATTCTACAATAAAAACCTTAATCATGGGTCAGAGAATATTTTGAAAACTTTAACTGATTACTTTAATACAAAAAAATTTGACATTTAAAGAATTGATACACATTTTTCAAACTATAAAACTTTCAACATTTAAAGAATCAAAATAAAAGCTAAAACTTTTAAGAAAGGTAGGGAAACCTACCTCTTGTCAATAGGGTGTAACTCCTCGTTCTCTTGTCAACAGGGTGTAACTCCTCGTTCCTCCCGTTGTCAGGCTCGACTAGGTAAGGAACGAAAGAGAGAAATCCCTCCCCTTTAAATAGGAGGTGGTGAGCCTCTATTAAGGGAAATAAAATTTAATTTTCGTATTTATTTAATATAAATTATTTCCATTTAATATACTAACAAATATGATATCATCATATTTGGAATACTTAATAGTTATTTCCTTAATTCATATCAACAAACAAGGAAGTAGATTAAGATTTCCTAAATTATGATGGCAAGTAAGGAAAACAAAATTTAAATCTCAATCTCAAATATTTGATTTGATTACATTTCTCCCCTCCTATAGGAAATTTGGTCCCCAAATTTAGCTTACCTTAGTAGAATAGATGAGGATACTGCTCTCGCATATCTTCTTCTCTTTCCCATGTTGCCTCTCGGTCTGAATGGTGTTGCCAACAAATCTTTACCAAAGGTATAATTTTGTTCCTTAGAACATGTTCTTTCCTTTCCAAGATCTGGGTTGGTTGTTCTCTAAAAGTGGCATCATCTTGTAGTTGTAGAGGTTCGTAAGAAATGACATGTGATCGATCCCTGATATATCTTCGAAGCATTGACACGTGGAATACATCATGGATGCTAGACAAAGCCGGGGGCAATGCCAATCTGTATGCTACAGGCCCAACCTTTTGTAAGATCTCAAATGGGCCAATAAATCTTGGGGCTAACTTTCCCCTTTGACCAAACCTCATAACTCCCTTGGTTGGCGACACCTTTAAGAAGACGTGCTCACCAATTTCGAACTCTAGATCTCTTCGCCTTCGATCTGCATAACTTTTCTGACGACTTTGAGCTGTTAATAATCTTTGGCGTATAATTCGAATATTATCAGCATCTTTTTGAATTAATTGAGGCCCCAAAAGCTTCCGTTCTCCCACCTCATCCCAATATACAGGTGATCTGCACTTTCTTCCATAAAGAGCTTCAAATGGAGCCATCTGTATGCTAGAGTGGTAACTATTATTATAAGAAAACTCAATTAGATGCAAGTGCATATCCCAACTCCCACCAAAGTCTAAAGCACATGCTCTTAAGAGATCTTCAAGAGTTTGTATTGTCCTTTCAGATTGGCCATCAGTTTGGGGGTGAAAAGCTGTACTAAATTTTAACTGCGTGCCCAAAGATTTTTGTAGACTTCCCCAAAATTTAGAGGTGAATCTTGGATCTCTATCTGAGATAATGCTAACTGGCACCCCATGATATCGAATGATTTCCTTAATATATAAGCTTGCTAGTTTATCCAATGAATACTTCTTGTTAATAGGAAGGAAGTGAGCAGATTTAGTAAGTCTGTCTACTATTACCCAAATTCCATCATATCCTTTCACAGTCTTGGGTAATCCTGTCACAAAATCCATAGTGACTTGCTCCCACTTCCATTCAGGAATCGAAATCCTTTGCAACTTTCCCGCAGGTACTCGATGTTCTATCTTCACCTGTTGACATATCAGACATTTAGAAACAAACTCTGCTATATCTCTCTTCATACCACGCCACCAATAGTTTTGGCGTAAATCTCGATACATCTTAGTAGTCCCGGGATGGATATTAAATTTTGATCTATGTGCCTCCTCTAATAATTGCATCTTTACTAGATGGCTTTCGGGAACACAAAGTCGATTGTGGAATGTAATAGAACCATCTTCGGCTTGGAGGAATTCAGATCTAGATCCTTGAGCTATGTCCTTAACTATCATTTGAAGATATGTATCTTCCTTCTGATTTTCTTTAACCTTTTCCACCAAATATGATTGTGCCATCAGACACGCAAGAAAACCTTTATTTGTCTCCGATAAAAGTTTAAGTTTTAAGTCTGCCAACTCCGTCATCATAGAATTCCTTTGAATATTCATATGGGCTACAAGACTGTAGGTATTTCTGCTTAAGGCATCAGCAACTACATTAGCTTTCCCAGGATGGTAGTTGATATTAAAATCATAATCCTTTAGAAAGTCCAACCACCTTCTTTGTCTCATATTTAAATCTTTCTGTGTGAAAATATATTTGAGACTCTTATGATCTGTGAAGATTTCGAAAGTCTGTCCATATAGATAATGCCTCCAAATTTTCAGTGCAAAAATGATAGCTGCTAGCTCTAAGTCATGAGTAGGATAGTTCTTTTCATGAGGCTTTAATTGCCTCGATGCATAAGCAACTACCCTCTCGTTTTGCATTAGAACGCAACCAAGCCCTTGTAGTGAGGCATCACTATACACTACAAAACCTTCTCCCCCTGAAGGAATCACCAAGATAGGAGCACTGGTTAATTTCTTCTTCAATTCTTGAAAACTTTGTTGACATTTATCATCCCATATGAATTTTATGTTCTTTTGTGTCAACTTGGTCAATGGTGTTGCTATTTTTGAAAAGCCTTCTACGAATCTTCTATAGTATCCAGCCAAACCCAAGAAGCTTCTAATCTCTGAAACATTAGAAGGCTGCTTCCATTTTATCACAGCTTCAATCTTGTGAGGGTCAACAGATATGCCAATGCTCGAAATTACATGACCGAGAAACATAATTTCATTGAGCCAAAAGTTACATTTACTTAACTTGGCATATAGTTTCTCTCGCCTTAGGACTTCCAGAACTGTCTTAAGATGGTGTTCATGCTCTGCTATGCTTTTGGAGTAGATCAAGATATCATCAATAAACATAATTACAAATTTATCGAGATAAGGGTGGAACACTCTATTCATGAGATCCATGAAGGCAGCTGGTGCATTTGTGAGTCCAAAAGGCATTACTAAGAATTCATAATGACCATATCTTGTTCTAAAGGCAGTTTTCTGTATGTCTCCTTCCCTTATCTTTAGTTGATGATACCCGGATCTCAAATCAATCTTTGAGTATACCTGAGTACCTTGAAGTTGATCAAACAGGTCATCTATTCGAGGAAGATGATATTTATTCTTTATGGTCACTTGGTTGAGTTGTCTATAATCAATGCATAGTCGCATAGATCCATCTTTCTTCTTCACAAATAGGACAGGGGCACCCCAAGGTGATACACTAGGTCGAATAAAACCCTTGTCCAAAAGCTCTTGGATCTGTTTCTTTAACTCCTCCAACCCAATTGGTGCCATTCTATATGGAGGTTTAGAAATAGGTGCAGTACCAGGTAGAAGATCAATTGTAAATTCAATCTGTCTATTTGGTGGCAGTGCAAGTAGATCTTCAGGAAAAACATCTGGAAAATCCCGTACAATGGGGATGTCCTTTAATACTGGCTTCTTAGCTTCTTCTCCAGAAATAAAGGCCAAGTATCCCTGACATCCCTTTAGTAATAGTTGGGTAGCACTCAAGGCTGAAATAATAGAAGGGAACTTTTCTTGAATCCCGATGAACTTGAAATGTGGTTGATCTAGAGGTGAGAAAGTAATAGTCTTCCGAAAACAATCGACACTTGCATGGTATGCGGAAAGCCAGTCCATACCCAAGATAGCGTCGAAATCTTGAAATTCTAGTAGAATAAGATCTACTAGCAAATCGTGACTTTCAATAGTAATAACACAGTTTCTATATATCTGATCAACTATCAAAGAGTTTCCAACCGGTGTTACTACCATTAATGCATTATTCATTGTCTCACGATTCTTATGCAGTTTCATAACAAAATAAGGTGATATAAAAGAATGCGTAGAACCAGAATCAATAAGCACAGATGCTGGCATACCACAGAGTGTGATGATACCTTTAATAATTGATCCCGAGGCTTCAGCATCTTGATGAGTCAATGCATAGACTCTTGCCTGTCCTACCTCTCTGGGTCGTAGCTGTTGTTGTCCAGTTGTTTGGGGTGGAGCTCGGCGTTGATATTGCTTCCGTGGGCAATCCTTCGACATGTGCCCCGGTTGTTGACAATAAAAACATACGCGTTGTCCCATGGGGCATGAGGTGGAAACATGATCTGTCTTCCCACAGAAATAACATCTTATAACAACTTGATTGCTGGGAGCTCCTGCTTGTTGATGCCCGAACTATTTGCCATTTCCTTTCTTTGAGGGTCCAGAATGTGATCCCCCATACGTAAATGGTGCAGCACTAAAAGATCGCTTTCGATCCTTTGCTTGTTGTAATTCATTATCCAATTTCTCTACTACCAAAGCTCGATTTAACACTTCAGCATATGTTGGTAAAATCAGTACTGCAACAGACTTTCTAATTGATGATCGAAGTCCCCTCTCAAAATGGCGAGCTCTTTGACTTTCATTAAAAGCAATATGTGGAGAGAACTGAGCCAACTCAGTGAAATGATGATCATATTCCATTACAGTTCTATTTCCTTGGTGGATGCTAAGGAACTCTTGTTGTTTCTCAAAGCGAACTGAATCAGGAAAGAACTGCTCATAAAATGCATCTTTAAAATGTTCCCAAGTTACCACATTACCTCCAGCCTCTAACATCCTCCTTTTTGAGGTCCACCAAGTGTCTGCCTTCCCTTCCAAAATGAAAGAAGCGAAAGGCACTTTCTGATTTTCCCTACATTCGATAGCTTCGAATGTCTTTTCCACTTGACGAATCCAACGTTCAGCAAAGATTGGGTCGGGCTTGCCCTCAAAAATTGGTGGTCCCAATCTCTTAAAGTGATCTAAAGTATTATTCCTACCCCGTGGAATTTCATCTCGTTCCTCCTGACGCTCAAAGTATCCTCTAATAGCATTGAGGACTCCGTGTACGTCATCTTGAGCATTGACGGGTGCTGGGGCATGAGGGGCATTCTGCGAAGTCGGAGAAGCTGGCCCATAATTAGTGACAGGTGTACGGGAGGACTGGGTTTGCTCTACGATGCGTGGAACTTCCAAGTTATTATTTGTTTGAACACCTCTCCGAGTGCGTAGACCAATAGCATTGCGACCATGAGCTCCCCGAGTGACAGGACCACTAATCTCTGGAATTGGCTCCATTACTCCTATAATATGTTAAAGACAATCATCGGTTAGAGTCAATCAAGGGACCTAATACACCTACAGGCCCTAGACCATGCTCTGATACCATAAAAATTGTCACATCCTGAATTTTTTTTTTTTTTTTTTTTTCATAAATTTTCACACAGGCCAAATAAATAAACATCACTTTATTCATCATCTATAACCATTTATTACAATTCATTTATTCATCAAATTACAAGTAGAAAAGTTAACTTCAAGAGTCATCCAAGTGGCTCTACCTAGCGGTAGAGGAAAGTTCGCTCTCCATTGGAATCTGATTTAGTACTAGAGGGAGGCTGCTCTGAAAATCAAAAACAAAGAAAATTCAGCAACGCTGAGTAGGAACCCCAAAAGTCAAATCAAGATGAATACATGATCAAAATTCAATCAATCATCCCATTGGCGTATATCAAGTACCCGAAGGAGCACTCCCCCAACAGCGGATGGAGAGGCTTTATCCTACGGGATGAGTTTGTGTTCTCCCAACAGCGGATGGAGGCAAACTCATATCACACTCCCAACAGCGGATGGAGTGGTGTCCCACACCCGCCAAAGTGGGGACACGTTCCTCCCAACAGCGGATGGAGGAACCGTCCAGCCGCCACGTCTGACGGCCCGCTAATCCCCGAAGGGAATCGCCCTACCTGCTCTCGGCAGGAATATAATCTCACACTGGTCATATCCATTTCGGGATGAAATAACATATTTAAAACATCTCTTTCAAAAATCATCAATATCAAATAATATAAATTAACCCTTAATTGACTTGAACTCTAATTTAATCGATTCAATTGAACTCGATTTACTAGAGCCTAACTGAACTGATCTCTAATCCTTATTTAACTGGTCTGGAACCACCCTAGACTAGTATAATTTAGACTAGATTAAGTTCAATTTAGGTTAAACTAACTTGAATAAGTCAATCAATTCGGAATCACCCTGAATTGATCTAGACTAATCAAGTATAGTTTAATTCAATCAATATTTTGGCTCAAGTTCAACAATAATATTGGGCTAGATTGAGCCAGTCCATCTATTGGTCATGTGCATTATACATGATTGAGCATGCATTACATAAAACTGATCCAGCCTTAGCCCATGGACTAGTCATAGCATATACCCATTAACAACATATATGAAAACATAATAATGCATTAAAAGATAGATGAAGAGAAAAGTTTTAATACAAAGAAATAACATTCTCAATTTGACTAGAAATCATAAGACATTAAAAGAGGGACTAGGAGATAAGTTTTTAACACAAGGAAATAGCTTTCTAAATTCAAATAAAAATCATGTTTTCAACACATAAAATTTCAACATATTCTAGTCATATTTTAAATCATTCAGAATAATATATTTTAAAATTCAGATCAAAGAATATCAAAAAGGGATTTTAGATAACATATTCTAATCTAACAAGATTTTAATCCAGATAAGATTAAAGATAAACTGTAATACAGAAAATATATCATATAAAACATATACCTTTTTAACATATTTAATTCTACAATAAAAACCTTAATCATGGGTCAGAGAATATTTTGAAAACTTTAACTGATTACTTTAATACAAAAAAATTTGACATTTAAAGAATTGATACACATTTTTCAAACTATAAAACTTTCAACATTTAAAGAATCAAAATAAAAGCTAAAACTTTTAAGAAAGGTAGGGAAAACCTACCTCTTGTCAATAGGGTGTAACTCCTCGTTCTCTTGTCAACTGGGTGTAACTCCTCGTTCCTCCCGTTGTCAGGCTCGACTAGGTAAGGAACGAAAGAGAGAAATCCCTCCCCTTTAAATAGGAGGTGGTGAGCCTCTATTAAGGGAAATAAAATTTAATTTTCGTATTTATTTAATATAAATTATTTCCATTTAATATACTAACAAATATGATATAATCATATTTGGAATACTTAATAGTTATTTCCTTAATTCATATCAACAAACAAGGAAGTAGATTAAGATTTCCTAAATTATGATGGCAAAGTAAGAAAAACAAAATTTAAATCTCAATCTCAAATATTTGATTTGATTACACTCTTACACTTGAATTTCAATAGTTTTTAAATATTCTTTCACTATGCTGTCACTTTCATCCTTTTATAGATCTTCTATAAAAATAACATCTTTTTTTATGATTATTTTATGATCAATGGATCTCATGACTCATATCCCTTAACTCCATTAGCATAGTCGATGAATATATATTTTATGGATTTAGCATTAAACTTTGTTCTTTCCTGAGTATTGAACATTAGATATGTAGGACAATCAAATATATATAGAAAAGAATAATTAACCAGTTTACTAGTGCACATTTCTATAAATGTTTTAAACTCGGTAGTTGTTGAAGGAGACCAATTAATAGCATAATAAGCGATTCTTATTATTTTTATCCAGAATGACATGGCTATACTTGCAGTACTCAATAATGCTTTGCTACACCATTTTGTTGAAAACTATATAATACTGTTAACTGTCTCTCAATACCTTCTTGTTTGTAGAAAATATCAAACTTCTTGTTTATATATTTTCCATTATTATCTATCTAAAAATACTTACTACCCTTATTTTAAATGATTGAGATACTAAAAACATATTTGCCTTCTTAATTAGATATGCAACATCTCCTACAATAATCATCAATAAATGAAATAAAATAATTTGCTCCTCTTAGTGATGCAACCGATGACTCCCAAACTTAAAATGAATCACGACAAATATGTATATACTTCTCATAGTAGATCTTGTAAATTTTAATTCATTCTGCTTATTTGTAAGACAATGCTCACTAAAAAGAAAAGTTATCAATTTGAGTCCAAAAATAAAGCTTTTGTTGGAGAGAATCTTCAAGCCTCATTCTAATATGTCCTAGTATTTGATGTCATAACATAGTAGATTTTTCTTCAAAGCTAGATGATACAATAGATACATCTACCTCTTGTAGTGTCTCTCTTACAAATATGTATAGATTTGTTGGGATTTTTTCCACCTTCATAACGATGAGTTATCCTTTGACAATCTTTATAGTCTCGTTCTCAATATAGGTCCTATAGCCAAGCTCATCCAACTATCCTACTAACAATAATTTTTTCTTTAGGCCTTTGACATATCATACCCCTTGATTAGTGTCGATAATATTCTTATACTGATAATCTCTACGGTATGATCATTATTTAGAGAAACAAATCCTCTTAAAAAAGATTGATACTGATAGAATCATTCTCTCGAGGTCATGTGCCATGATATACTGAATCTACTAGCCAAACATCAACAAGATCATTATTGCCTCACCATAGAACACTTCACCTTCACTTGAGATACTAACTTTACAAAATCATCTGAATCACAGTTCATTTCTTTTATCTACATTCTTCTTGTTCATCCAAAACACATTCTTAATGTGCCTCATCTCGTCACAAATATAATACTTGATATTTTTCTTTTTTCTAGACTTTGATCTACTCTATCCATTGCTCTCATTAAGGTTATACCCCATTGAAGTTATAAAAAAATTAAAAATGATAATTTTTATCTTATCGACTCTCACGCATCTCTGTTTCCCATACGAGGAAACATAGGAGGTGCGGTGTATCGGGGAGGAGAAGGGAAGAAGAGAAGTAGAGGGAAGAAGAAGAAGAAGAGAGAAAGGAGGCTGGGGTACGGCTGTAGATAGGAGAGAAGATGATGAGAAAGGAAGAAGAGGAGAGAAAGAAGAGAAGGGAAGAGGGAGAAGAGAGGGAAGAAGAAGAAGAGAGAAAGGAGGCTGTGGGTAGGGTTGCGGATCGGAGAGAAGACAATGAGAAAGGAAGAAGAGGAGAGAAAGAAGAGAAGGGAAAGAAGGGGCTACGGTTATGGCTGTGACTCAGCTATGGCAACTGCAACTGTAGCTACAGCTAAGAAAGTGTTATGAATGAGTTGGCACTATGAGGGGGGGGGGGGGGTAAATTAGTGCAACGGTAAAAATGTTGGTTCTAAAAATGTTATATACGATAAAAACTGAACTCAGAAGATAACTTGAAATTCAATGCTTGTTCGTAAGCGTAGGTATAGTAAAAGCACAATAAGGAGGAAAGACAGTTTGCTACAAAAGTAAATTGCAAGAAGGAAAACATAAACTAGATTTTATAGTGGTTCGGTCGTTATGACCTACATCCACTTCTTTGATTCCTCTTCCGTCGAGGCCACCGGCATCCACTATCGGTCTTCCTTTAATAGGCGAAGACCAACCACCTTTTACAACTTGATCTCCTTTTACCGGGATTAGGAGATAACCCTTACACCCCCATTTACTCCTTTCTCAAACTATTCTAACAATTAGAAGAAGGAGAGGAGTTCATATAAGATTGCAGTAGTGTTTCTTTCCTTTTTTACTCTCGTGTATCTTGAACACGGATGAGAGGGATATTTATAGACATTAAGTTGATTCAAACTTGGAGCTTAAAAATATCCCAACCTGGGTTTCCTATGTACGGGCGGTACCACCACTTGACACCCTGCCATTGGGTGGTACCACCACCCAGTCTGGGTAGTACCACTGGTACCACCACACAGACCTTGCAGTAGTGTTTCTTTCCTTTTTTACTCTCGTGTATCTTGAACACGGATGAGAGGGATATTTATAGACATTAAGTTGATTCAAACTTGGAGCTTAAAAATATCCCAACCTGGGTTTCCTATGTACGGGCGGTACCACCACTTGACACCTTGCAGCCTCTCGAAGATTGTGTCTGGGTGATACCACCACACAGACCGATGGTACCACCTCCTCGAAGACTATGTCTAGGCAGTAGCACTACCTAGACTGGCGGTACCACTGCCTGACATAGTCTCGGAGACTGTGCCACGATAGTTTCACATGTTTGGTCATTGTTTGGGACTTTCTCTTGGCCCACATAACCCAAACTTGGCCCAACTATCCCCTAATTGGGTTGGCCCAATTATAATCCAAATTATATCCTAACTATGAATTTTAAGACATATACTAAGCTAAACAAAATCCGTAAGTCTAGGTTTCTTCCGGTGATCTTCCAGCGAACTTTCTATGATCTCTCGACAATGTTCTAGAGGACTTCCGACAAGCTCCTAGACTTCACGACAATCTTCTTAGCGAGTTCCAATGAGTTTCTTTAACAAGCTCCTAGACTTTGGGGTCAATTTCGGTAGAACTTCCGATAAACGTTCGGACTTCCGATGAACTCTCGAACTCCCAACGAAATCACGTTCTTGACTCCGAGACTTCATTTTGCTTTATGCCTTGCTATCATAGTTAATCCTGCACATATAAAATACACTTCAATATAGACAATTATTACTAAGCATGAATCATGTTATCCGGCATGTCATTGGTCCATCGACGCTTCATCCGATTCTTTGGCGTAGCGTCCTCTCTTACGGCCTATTGCCCAATTGACTAGTTAACCTCCGCAACTCCGATATCCTTAGTGCAATATCTACTCTTCTTGGTCTGATGCCCGAATCCATGGCTTGAAGCCTTCTATCGATATGTTGATTGATCCTCCATCTCGACGTCCAATCTTCTGACATGTTTTCCTTCGGCCCAACATGATTCTTGCTGCTTTAATTGTCTCATCCTGATCAAAGCATCCTGCATCACTCAAGACGCAGATCAAATCATAAATACTTATCAATTGGTTATATCATCAAAATATGAGATTCAACAAAAGGAATAAGAGGAAGGAAGAAGATAAGGAGAGGAAGAAGAGAAGGAGAGAAAGAAGAGAAAGGAAAAAAGGGGCTGTAGTTGTGGCTGCGGTTGTGGCAGTTGTTGCTGGGAAAGAAGAAGAGAAAGGAAGAAGCAAACGAGAGGAAGAAGAGATTGAAAAGAAGGGGCTATGGCTATGACAGCTGTGGTTGGGAAAGAAGAAGAGGAAGGAAGAAGAGAAGGAGTGAAAGAAGAGAAGAGAAAGAAGGAAGAGTCTGCGGTTGTGGCTACGGTTAGGAAAGAAGAAGAGAAGGAGAGAAAGGAAGGAAGAAGTGGAAGGGGCTTGTAGCTAAGGCTATGGCTAGGAGAGAAGAAGGAGAGGAAGAGCAGTAGGGGAGGAAGAAGAGGCTGCAGTTGGGAGAAGAAGAAGAGAAAGGAAGAAGAGGAGGGGAGGAAGGAAGGAAGTAGAGGAGGGGGTTGTGACTACATCTATGGGAGAGAGAGAAGGAGTAGAAGAAGAGGAGGAAGAGAGGGGAGAGTAAGCAACTATGCCTCTCTACATTCTGCATGAGCTGCAGTTGTGGAGGAAGAAAGAAGATGGGAAAATAGGGAGAAGAGGAGGAAGAGTAGAAGAAGGATTTGGGTTTAAAACTTCTTTGGATCAAAATCACTGAAAGGCAAGTATTATAATCCTTTTCTACTATAATTTTATCTCTACTTTTACCTTGAATATGAGAAATTTGAATAATTCAAGCCTGGCAATATGATATCTCTCTTATTTGGATATAAAGGTTTGAATCTAAAAAATTATTGAGATTCTGACCCTTCTACCTTTCTTTAGCTATAAATCCTTGTACTTATTTCGAATTTAGACAAAATTATTTGATCTGAATATAGACTTATAAAGCTTTCTTTTAATAGCTTATTTAAATGATTTGGAGTAAATTTTCCTACCCAAACATCTAATTGAATTGACCCTATAAGTTCAGTAAAATAGAGACCAAAATTTCTAACCCGTTGTTACTAAATTGCTTATAACTCTTTGTTGAAAACTCTTATTTATGCAAAACTTATTATGGAAACTAAACTCATAGATATTTCTTTTGATATTTAGATTGAAAGATTTGGAGTTCAAATGCCTACCCAAACTTCTATTTCAATTGACCCTACAGATTTTATAAAAATAAGGATCGTAATTTTTGACCTTTGATACTAAACTACTTATAACTCTCTATTGGAAAGTCCAATTCATATGAAACTTATTTTCTATAAAATTAGATTAAAATATATTTCTAATGATATATTTCTTAAATAAATTAGAGTATAATTGATAGTTCAAATTATTTATACAATATCCCTCACAGAATCTATCATAATAAAACTTTCGTCAAATGTGCCTATTCCAATTTCATCTATTTAGACATTGAATTTATCTAGCATTCTTTATTCAATTGAGCTATTTTTAATTGCTTGGAATCCTTGTATAATCTTGCTTTTATTTTCTTTTAAATTTAAATGCATTTTTGAAATAATATGTTTGCATCGTATTCACTCATAAAAGCACATGTACATTTCATTGTTCTGCATGTGCTTCCGATATGTGCTAATTTCATTATTTATAATATCTTTTTTATTCTCTGGTATTTATGGGATAATGTGAATCTTTGTTAGAAATGGTAAAGGGAGTTATACTTAAAGCTCGTGATGCTCTATTGGTCACCTATGACTTTACTCAAACGTGGGTGGATGGAACTCCCAAACGTGGGAGACTTATGTTTGGTGGTCATTCAGAAATGAATAGACTATATTATGTTATGATCTTACTTCATCTTTATGTGTTTGATATGATATCCAAAGGTTTGGTTATGTGCTTCTATATGTGCTTTGGATAAGAATAAATTGAATGCAATGTCAAATACAATATTTGAGCTTTTATTTCATATTTATTATTTGATATGCTCCAAAATGCTTCTTATGCTATTGATATATTCCGAAATACTTTTTATATCATTGATATATTCTGAAATATTTTATTTGTTATTATTATACTCTGAATTATTTCACACGCTATTGATATGCTTTGAAATATTTCATATGTCATTGATATGCTCTGAAATATTTCATATGTCATTAATATACTCAAAAATATTTCAAATACCATTAATATGATCCGAAATATTTCATATGCTATTGATATACTTCAAAATATTTTATATGTCATTGGTATGCTTTGAAATATTTCATACGTCATTGATATACCCCGAAATGCTTCTTAATTATTGATATGTTCCAATTATACTTTACTCCATTTGTTATGAACCAAATATGTTTTGAATGAAATGACATTTGCGATTCTATATCTAATGAGATAATATCTATAAACTCTTGTATCCCTGCCTTGCATTGGGATACTAAGTTTGCTTGTAGCTATGCATGCTCTCTTTTACCATTAATATGTTTGTCACTTGCTGAGCTATTTAGCTCATTTGTTGTTATATAAATTTTTCAGGTTAGCTTGTCACTCACTAAAATGTTAGAATTTGGTTGAAGCAGTGAAAAGCTATTCAAATTATGGACAAGTCTTTATTGGCTATTGTGTTGTTGCTGTATAAGTGTATTTTGCATATAATGAAATGTTGTCGACATATTTGAATTGATATATTGTGTAAAAGTTTTAAAAGACCTCTCATATTTAGAATTTTGAAATGTTAAGTTTAATTTGTACAATAATATAAACTTGTTGTAAACATTGGTTTTGTAATCATATAGATTGTCACACTTATAGATTTATGATGTGGTTACTATTTTGTTGAGTTGGCTTTAGATTTTATGAATTATCGAGTGATGTGGTGTATGATTATAAACCACATAGGTTTTATGGGTGTGAATGATACTTGAATGTTTCTTAGTGTCCACAAATGTTAGTTTAGATCCTGAATTGAATTATTGATGAAATTTTAATATTATTGATTTAAGACAGGGTCACACCTCCTGAATATGATAATTCGGGGGGTGTGACAGAGGTGGTATCAGAGCATGATTTGAGGATCACTAAGATATTTGATCTATTTAATATGCAAAATATATTGAGGTTTAGTAAATTATATAGAGATCAATGAAATTTCTTTTTATGTCTTTTAGGAATCTAGAATGACGAGGACGTTTAGTCCTCCTACTTCATCTACTTCTGATTAATTGAGTGGGATGAAAGTGTTGATCAGGAATCTCAAGTTAGAATGGACTAGGAATAGAATAATTTAAGTAGCTTAGTTCTTCATATTTCAATGGTGAACTTAATCCATTAGTGGCAAAATAATAGATAATGCGAATAGGGAAGATATTTGATGTACTAAATTATTCTGATAATCAAAGGATTTCTTTTGCCACCCTTATGTTGGATGTAGAGGATGAGCATGGATGGGAACAATAAAAAGAATCTCTAGAGATCAGGGGCAAGAATAGCAAGAACAAGTTTACAAACAATAACAAGAGAGGAAATAAATCAAAAAATTATAATAAGAGAGTCAAGATATCTAGATTTGAAAAAGGAAGTCACCATAAAAGACTCAATCATATGTAAAATGCGGGTTAAATAGTGAAACAAGTCCATGTTTTTGGGTGACTAAAGCTTGTTTAGCTTGTGGGAAGTTGGATCATAAATTAAAAGATTGCCCTTTGAATAAGAAGAAAGAGTCATTACCTTCTAAATCATCCGCCCATGTCAAAGTGTATGCTATCACTAAGTATAATTCTAAAGCTTCTAAATCAGTGGTCGAAAATATTATTCATGCTTATAATGGAAATGCAAAAATTTTGTTTTACTATAGTTCCAATCTATGTATTGTTTTGTAATATTTTGCTTATCACTTAGGCATTCAACTTAGACCACTAGATTATATGCTATACGTAACTATGACTATTGGAGATTCGCTTGATTTGGTCATCTTGCCTGATTTCTATTGGAAAACATGAACTTCTTGCTAATTTGATTCTCCTAGAGATTTGGAGTTTTGATATTATAATTGGTTTGGATTGACTATCTTTTTATCATATCAGTATAGATTGTTATAAAAACATTATCACTTTTTGCATACTAGTTCAGCCCATCTTTTATTTTGAGGGTGTTAGGCAAGATTTACCTCCTTGCTTGATATCGGCACTTCAAACTCATTGTCTTATGCAGGAAAGCTATTTTTGCTATCTTATATATATTGTTAGTGTAGGACAATCTAGGGGTGACATCACATGTACAGCGGAAGAATAGAAAACCAAAATTCTCAAAATTTTCAATGATGTGTTCATCGTCATATGAAGATTGGTGTGCAAAAACCCATGAAACTTAAATCCACGTGTGAGATAGTGTTTTCCCTAGGGAGATTGTATATCCCTGGATCGCTACAAATCTATAGGAGTAGATGAAAGAGGTCAAGTGCCCTCCTCTCTAACGGTGATCCACATAATAGGGCTATGATGATACTCCTCAAATCGCTACCCAAATCTCCACACTTACTATCTAATGAGGAGAAGGGGATAGGAGAATAGGAGGTAGCAACCAAGAAACCTCTAGTTTATGAGCCTATGACTCCCTCCTATTTATAGAGGTCCCTTGTCATATTAACCCTAATAGATCCTCCCTATTGGTTATTGGATCTTCATCCAACTGCCCAAGCCTCTTAGATTAATAGATCTCTATAAAATTATCTCTCATTGGTTTTTAGTTAATCTCATCCATAAGATGTAATAATTCAGAGGCTTATTAGATATCCAATAAAATAGAAGCTCTATCGGATATCTTTTATCTGAACCTCTACTCGTTGCAATGCCTAGCATATATATGTGACCCTCTATGCTTAATATCGAACTAGCCGTGAGTTATACCTGTCAGAACTCCTTTTGACTTAATGAATTATTATCTCCATAATAATTTCAATTGACTTATCGATTATGGATGTACTAAGCTACTACGCTGCAGTCCCCAAACGATACAAGAGAATCCAATCATTTGGACATATATATCCTTAGTTACTATGTACCTATAGTATCTCATCCATTTAATATCCCAGAGACCATATACCGAGCATGGTGCTGTCAGATCTTTATAGTTTCTACTCGAGTCTCACTCTATTCGGATTCTCCTAGAGAATTTTTTCTCTCATAATCCGAATGACCTTGGTTAGGGATTTGATTGAGCAAGAATATATGAGATATTCCTCTTATGATACCGAGAGCGGATGATTCTCTATTGACACTCAATAGCTCTCGTATGATTAACTACCACTCCCGTTGACCAGCTATTGTAGATCTAGAACTTCCAGACCTATAAGTTTGGTATCAAAGAATGGAGTACTCATATAGGATATCCTTAGTGTCTCAAGTCTAAGGACCAGATACACCACTAGGACTACGGAATCTCCACCAAGAATTTGTTCCTTCTTAAGGAACACCGCTCGCTTGGCTACAAAGACTTTTTGGTTCTCGAGATGATAGAAATAATACCCACAAGTTTCTTTGGGGTATCCCACAAACTTACACCACTCCATCTTAAATTCCAACTTATCGGGGTTGTGTCTTTTAACGTGTGCAAGACAACCCCAAATTTTAATAACCTTAAGATCGGGCTTCTTCCCTTTCCATATCTCATATGTGGTAGATACTACCAACTTAGTTGGAACTTTGTTCAGAAGGTAAGCTATGGTCTCTAGAGTATATCCCAAAATGAGATAGATAGGTCAGTGAAACTCATCATGGACTACACCATCTCTTACAGTGTACAATTCCTCCTCTCGGATACACTATTGAGTTGAGGTGTATAAGGATGTATCCATTGAGACAAAATCTCATAGTCCTTGAGGAACTGAGTGAACTTTGTACTTAAGTACTCACCTCTTTGATCTGATCTGATCAAAGATTCTTGATACTCTTTCTAGTATGGTTCTCCACTTCATTCTTATCCTCCCTAAATTTTTCGAAGGCCTCGAACTTATACTTCATCAAGTATATATGTCCATACCTTGAGAAATCATTCGTAAAAGTAATGAAGTAAGAGTAATCACCTATGAAATGAGTTGACATGGGACCATATACATCACTATTTATGAGTTTCAGTAGCTCAATAGCTCTCTCTCCAATCCTACTAAATGGATCTAGATATCTATCTTTTAGCAACTTTTGAATCATTCCCTTATTGATGTGACATAATCTTGTTTCCTCTTGGACACACTTACATCCATAATAGCACCTGAAGCTTCTCTAAGCTTTTGTTTCACTCTCTCTACAAGATACTTTTTGTAGTTCCTCTTCTAGTGCCCATCTTTGCCGTAGTGAAAGCATTGGCCTTTGTCCTTTGTTAGGTCTTTCTTGGCAACCTTTTCTTTACTTGATCTGCCCTTGCCCATACCCTTCTTAGGGGATTTTTCTACCTTCCTTTTCTTTCTAGTCTCATCAGTATATAGAACTAATTTCTTTTTCTTGATAGTGCTCTTTGCCTCTCTCAACATTTTGAGGAGCTCAGGGAGAGTCACCTCAAGCTTGTTCATATTAAAATTCATTATGAACTGTGAAAAGGAATCTAGTAGGGACTAAAGCATAAGATCTACACATAAGTTATCCTCTAGGACCATTCCTAGACTTGTGAGTTTCTCTATCTACTCTATAATCTTTAGGGCATGGTTCTGAACCGGTGTCCCCTCAGCCATCCTAACGCGGAAGAGGCTCTTGGATATCTCATATCACTGAGTCCTTCCTTGTTCCAAAAATAGTTTATGGACATATAGAAGAATGAATATGATGTCCATCTTTTTGTTAGGATCAGGGTTGGCACTAAAAAGGGGAGGGGGGGAATTAGTGCAACGGAAAATCTTTCGTCGATTTCAAACGATGTTCATACGATGAAATTGTTTCCAACGTAAAACCATTTTTGGAAACTTAACTTGAAAGCGAGTATAAACATATTGAAGGCAGTAAGCTATTAAAGAGGTTTGCAGTATGTAAATAGCAAAAATAAATGCAAACCAGAGAAGATGGTTGTTTATAGTGGTTCGGTCAATCGTGACCTACATCCACTTCTCTGATTCCTCTTCCATCGAGGCCACCGGCATCCACTAGAGGCCTTCCTTCAACAGGTGAAGGCCAACCACCCTTTTATAGCTTAATTATCTTTTTACCGGGTTTAGGAGATAACCCTTACATCACACTCACTCCTTTCTCAAACTATTCTAACACTTAGAACTATGAGAGGAGCTCACACAAGATTATAGTAAGGTTTCTATACTTTTTTACTCTCAATACTTATGTGCTTTAACGAGGGATGAGAGAGGTATTTATAGGTTTCATGTTGATTTAAACTTAGAACCTAAAAATATCTCATCTCGCGTTCCCCGGGCATAGGCGGTACCACCGCCCAATGTCAGTTTGGCTAACATTGTCCTGGGCGGTACCACCACCCAGGTCTGGCAGTACCACCACCTAGGATGCTGTGCTAGGCGGTACCACTACCCAAACTGGCATACCATCACCTGGCACCCGCCAGGGGTGGTACAACCACCCAAACTAGCGGTACCATCGCCTAACACAGTCTCGAAGACTGTGCCATGATGGTGAGTCTTCTTGGGGCACTATTTGGGCTTCTTATTGGGCCCAACATAGTTCTTACATGGGCCTAGCTAGCCCGTAATTGGGTTGGCCCAATCCTAGCCCAATTACGTGCTAACTACGATTCCTAAGACATATTCTAAGCTAAACTAAGTCCGTAAGTCTATTCTTCCAGCGAGCTTCCGGCGATCTTCCGGTGAACCTCCGACGAACTCTCGGCAATGTTTCGGCGGACTCCCGGCAAGCTCTTAGATTTGCAATGATTCACTTGCCGAGTCCCAACAAGCTTCTCTGGCAAGCTCCATGACTTCTAGGCTGGTTCCCGCAGAACTTCCGACAAACGTCTAGACTTCCAACGAACTCTCGAACTCCCAACGTGATCGCGTCCTTGACTCCGGGACTTCATTTTGCTTTATGCCTTGCTATCATAGTTAATCTTGCACATATAAAACAATCTTCGATCTAGATAATTAATACTAAGAATTAATCAAGTTGTCCGGCATGTCATTGGTCCCTCGACGCTTCGTCCGATTCTTCGGCGCATCGTCCTCTCTTATGGCCTATTGCCCAATCGGCCAGTTGATTCCACAACTCCGATATCCTTGGTGCAATGTTCGCTCTTCTTGGCCCGATGCTCGAATCCATGACCCGAAGCCTTTTGTCGATACGTTGACCGATTCACAAGCCCGACGTCTAATCTTCTGACATGTTCCTTCGACCCAACATGATTTTTCTTGCTTTAATTATCTCATCCTGATCGAAGCATCCTACGTCACTCAAAACACATATTAAAACATAAACACATATCGATTGGTTTCATTATCAAAATCTAAGATTCAACACTTTTCATGTTGTCTCTATAACTCAGGATTCATGGAGCCCAACATGTAACACTAAGCAAGAGTGAAGTCATTTATGTACTACACATAGTGAGCGGTCTCATCCTCCTTTGCCCCTTCCTCGAGCATGAGCATCACTATATCAAGGACGTACACAATATTCTCCACAGTAAGAATAATTCTCAAGTTGCGGAGCCAATCCGTATAATTTGGACCAATAAAGCGGTTGCCATTAAGTATTTTACGTAAGGGATTTGAAAGCGACATTTTTTGAAAATAAAGATGTAGCATAAATAAATAACATGTAGATTTTATAAAAAAATAAACAATCAAGATATGGACTTCTATCTTAATCTACTCCTACTATTTTACTGAAGAGTCACGTGACACCCTCAACATGTGAAACGGAAGTCTCAGATAGACTTCTAATGGGGATCGAGATCTAATCAGCATCTTAGTATAACCTCAAGGGACTTAACCAATCACAATAAGCCCAAAAGGTAGGCAACTCTTTCCGATCATAACTCCTTGTAATTCCTGTCTTGTTCGGCCTCCGAACCACCATGGTATCGAGGGACTCGACCAACTATAATGTTCGATTAAGTCAACACCATCATTACAAGATGAGTCTAATTCGATAATATACCATCGAGGGACTTAACCAAGCATACTATGTCCTCAAATCACCGGTGACATCTCTATGTCATAGGCAAGATAACGAATCGTGATATAGGTGTCTCGAGAGACTCAACCAACTCAACCTACATCGAGAATTGGTCCTTACCTATAACAATGGAAGGTAATGTGGATTAATCTAATTATCTCATATTTACCAACTTATTATTGTCGAGAGAGGAGATTTTGATTTGATCACCTAAAATGATATGTCACACACATACATATTTAATATATATCTACATCGCATGCAAATATATATACATATCTAGTATGTGTACAAGCAATCACACATCATATGAGCAATCACACTAGATGATTATGGACCACAACCTAATTCGATCAGGCTCGAGCTAGTGAGCCTAATCACTCACATCAAGATCTATGTGTAGTGGTGCATCTCTATGCCTTTTAATCGTCCATCTCATCCTCAATGATTCTATCGGCATCTCAATACATCTTCATACATTGTGATTGTCAGTCTAAGCCTAGTGGGTCCTACTATCGCTTCCACTCTCCTAATGCGCCTCCTCGTGTGATTACAACTTAATCATAGGCACACAGGCTTGACAATAAATGAGAAATAAAATAGAGATGCTTGTATGCCCCAATAATAATAATCACAAGTACACACACATCACACGATCCATGATCATCCGTCCATATATTATACATCACATGTGCACATTATCATCAAGTAGGACTACTAGATAATAAAAAAATAATAATCAATTAAATTTTTTAATTAATTATTATTTTATAAAATTAGGGACATATAGAAATTTTTTTAAATTATGAGAGGTATTTTTATAATTTGGACAAAAGGACAAAAACTAGAATTTCTCAAATTCCAAAGGGCTAAAAATATCTTTTGCCCAAAAACCCTAGTTCCCCTCATTGCCTCCTGCGTTGTGGCCACCACCACCCTATCGGCGGTGCCACCTCTACCGGTCGGTGTCCCCATAGCGGGCACCCCTACGGGCACCGCCGCCCCTACAGGCAGCTCTGCTCGCAAGCTAGCGCCCTTGTGGGCACCGCAGCCCTCGTGTGCGACTCTACTCAAGGGCGTAGTGCTTGTAGGCGCCATTGCTCCGTGACGCCTCTACTCGTGGGCGCAGCGCCCACAAGCACCATTGCCCCACGACACCTTTGCTCCATGGGTGCAACACTCGCAAGCATCGCTGCCCCTACGGGCAGGTCACCCGTAGGCATCACCTGCCCCTTACGGGCAGGTCGCCCGCAAGCGTCGCCTGCTCTCGTGGACACCATTGTAGGCGACCTACCTATAGTAGGCCACCGACATCCAACCACTAGCATGTAGACGGCCAATGCTGCAAGCAGCGTTTGGCCACCTCTGCGACAATAGCATAGGCAACAACAGTTATTGCCCTTTCGTGCTTTTGCATCAATGATTTTAACGTCCAAAACCTTTTCTAAAACACAATACAAGTAGTTCAAAATCAATCTTTTGCATGAACAACTTAGCTATGAAACCACTTTAGGAAAATCTAGGGGTGATATCACATGAGCAGCGGAAGAACATAAAACAAAATCCCCAATTTTCCAAAGATGTTTTTGACGTCGTACAAAGAATGATGCATAAAATTCGTGAAACTTAAAACTATGTATATTAAAGATTGTGTTACCTAGGGAGATCGTATATCCCTGAATCATTGTAAATATCGAGGAGAGGGTGAAGGAGATCAAGCGTCCTCCTCTCTAGCGGTGATCCACACAATAGAGTTGTGATAATGCTTCTCAAGTCTCCAAGCTTGCTATCTGAGGAGGAGACGGGGAGAAGAATAGGAGAGGCAATCCAAAAAGGCTCTAGTCTATGAACCATTGGTTCTCTCCTATTTATAGAGGTCCCCTATCAACTTAACCCTAATGGATCCTGCCCTATTGGGTATTGGATCTTCATCCAACTACCTAAGCCTCTTAGATTAATGAATATCTATCCAATAATCTCTCATTGGCTCTTATTGGATCTCATCCATAGGATCAAATAATTTAGGGGCTTATTGTATATCTAATATGATAGGGACTACTCGATTCATCGACTACGGACATACTAGGCCATTACGCCACAGTCCCCAAGCGATATAGGGGAATCCAATCCATTAGACTTATTTGTTCTCAATTACCGTATACCTATAGTCCCTCATGTTAGAAATGAGTTGACACTAAGAGAGGGGGTGAATTAGTGTAGCGGTAAAATCACATCGATATTGAAAATTCTTTCGTAAGTTAAAAACCGATCTCGGAAATATAAAGCGTGTTCGTAAATATATTGAAAGCAATAAACAAGTAAAGTGGTTTGTAGTTAAAGTAAATTACTCAAAAGAAAAGTAAACCAGATTTCTATAGTAGTTCGATTATCGTGACCTACATCCACTCCCGATTCCTCTTCCGTCGAGGCCACCGGTATCCACTAACGGTATTCCTTCAATAGGCGAAGACCAACCACCCTTTACGGCTCTTTCTTCTTTTATCGGGTTTAGGAGATAACCCTTCCACCCCCATTTACTCCTCTCTCCAACTATTCTAACACTTAGAAGAAGGAGAGGAGTTCACACAAGATTGCAGCAGCATTTCTTTTTTTTTTCACTCTCAATACTTGTGTTTTTTAACTAGGGATGATAGGGATATTTATAGGCCTCAAGTTGATTTAACCTTGGAGCCTAAAAATGTCTCATCCCGGGTTTCCTAAGTATGGGTGGTACCATCACTTATGCTGGGCTATACCACCGGTAGTGTCAGTCTGACACTGACACTGCATTGGGCGGTTCCATCGCCTAGTCTGGCGGTACCACCGCTTGACACGTGACACCGGGTGTTACCACTGCTCAGACTAGCGGTACCATCACCTAACAGTTTCTCGGAGACTGTGTCTGGGTGCTACCATCGCCTAGACTGGTTATACCATTGCCTGACACAGTCTCGGAGACTGTGCCATAACAGTGCCACCTCTTGGGTCACTATTTAGGCCTTTTCACTTAGCCCAACATAGTCCTTACATGGGCTCAACTGGCCTCTAATTGGGTTAGCCCAATTTCAATCTCAATTACGTGCTAACTACAAATTCTAAGACCTACACTATGCTAAATAAGTTTGATGAGTCAAGGTTTCTTCTGGTGAGCTTCTGGCGATCTTCCGGCGAACTTCCGACGATCTCTCGGTAATGTTCCAATGGACTCCCGAGAAGCTCGTGGATTTCATGATGATCTTCTTAGCAAGGTTCGATGAGCTTCTTTGGTAAGCTCCTGGACTTCTTGGTTGGTTCCGGCAGAACTTCCAATGAACGTCCGAACTTTCGACAAACATTCGGACTTCTAACGAACTCTCAAACTCCCAACGAAATTTCATTCTCGACTCAAGGACTTCATTTTCCTTTATCCCTTGCTATCGTAGTTAATCCTGCACATATAAAACACACTTCGGTTTAGACAATTATTACTAAGTATGAATCATGTTATCCGGCATGTTATTGGTCCATC
This sequence comes from Musa acuminata AAA Group, assembly GCF_036884655.1. Classification (NCBI taxonomy): domain Eukaryota; kingdom Viridiplantae; phylum Streptophyta; class Magnoliopsida; order Zingiberales; family Musaceae; genus Musa; species Musa acuminata. The sequence goes on from NC_088353.1 coordinate 33,338,822, forward strand.
GACGCTTTGTCCGATACTTCGGTGCATTGTCCTCTCTTGCGGCCTATTAGCCAATCAGCTAGTTGACCTCCACAACTTCGATATCCTTGGCGCAATATCTGTTCTTCTTGGCCTGATGCCCGAACTCATAGCCCGAAGCCTTTTGTCGATACATCAACTGATCCTTCGGCTCGATGTCCAATCTTTTGACATGTTTTCGTCCGACCCAACATGATTCTACCTGCTTTAATTGTCTCTTCCCGTTTGAAACATCCTGCGTCACTCAAACCACATATTAAATCATAAACATTATCAATTGGTTTCATCATCAAAATTCAACAATCTCCCCCTTTTTGATGGCGATAACCAATTGATGATGGAGTTAACCTTAACTCCCCCTATCAATATGCCATATTGATAGAACTCTTGGATTCAAAAATCCAAACAACATGTTATCATAAACTTATGCATAATATCATCATACTTCTCCCCCTTTGTCATCAACAAAAAGGAGAAGTTCAACTCTCAAGTGTTTAAGATATGCAAGTTCAAATTATTGCATTCATAAATATAATCTCAAGTTTTATCAACAATGCAATTTATAAGCTAGTAAATTTAGCAAATGTTACATTATATTAGAACATGCAAGCTAGCAGATTTTATATCATTTTAGAGCATGCAAGCTAGCAAGTTTTCGAAAACAAATGCAAGATATCAATCTTGTTAAAGTGTGCGAGCTAGCGATTCTTGTTTCCTTTTGCAATGTGCAAGTTGCAAGTTTTACTTCTTGAGATAGGCAAGATAGCACTTCTACTTCTCTTGAGATTGCAAGCTAGTAATTCTTGTTTGTATTCAAGATTACAAGTTCTTTCTTCTCTTTTGAGAAGTGCAAGCTATCAATTTTGCTTTCTAGCAAGTTTTGCTCCCCCTTTGTAATTGTCAAATAGAAGGGAAGAATACAATGTTGTAACTCTTTTCCCTTTACATCAATTTCCAAATCATGACAAAGGATAAATAATAAAGATGAAATATCAAGTCATGAATGACAAAATAATTTTTCATCATGAATATTTCATCATTGCATGCATCATTATCATAAGTTGAAGTATTTCATACGTAATATCAAATCATCATTCATAATTATATCATTATTTCAATCATGAAAAATGAAAGATCCAATCTAAAATTCGAGAAATCATGAGAAACCATGATTTATTTTAACAAATCTCCTCTTAAATAATTAACGAAAAGAATTCTTAGGAGATCATGATATAGTTAAAATTCATTTAATATTCTAAGAGAACATGATCTCAATTCACGCATATAAAATCTCTCAATTTATTATGAATCATAAAAGTTATAATTTTAAAAAATCATGATTCATTTAGATAGTAGATAGCAAAAAAAAACAAGGAGAAAATGATCTTCATTCATAGAAAGATTTGAAGTATCAAATATCAAAAAATCAAGATCATGAATTGAACTATTTTTTTCTTTAGTAAATGTCAAAGAGAAACATAAGAGATCAAATAAGAGATCTTGATTCATAAAATATTTCATGTTATAAATCTTGAAAGATCAAGATAAAGCTCATTCAAATTCAAATCTTTACATCAAAATCATTTTCAAGAGATTCATAAAAAATATAGATAGATTCGTTAATCTCTCTTTTTTTAAAATCGATAAAATAGAGAAAAAAAAATCTTTCAAGGAGAAAACTTTCCTCTTTTTAGTGTTTCAATTCATATGATTGATTTCATATAAGTATGCCCCTTTTTCATTTATGCCAAATAAAAACATGCATCAACATTTAAAACAGAAAAAGAACTTTCATTACGGTAAAGATCGATAATCCATAAATCACAAAAATTATCATTCATAATTTTGAAATATAAACTTATTAAGCATGATCATTATGCATTACTTCAAATTAAATATGATTTCATTAATCATAGAGCACCTTCAATCAAAATCGAGAAACAATATGGAAATCAATATGATACACATTAATGCTTCTTAAAAACATACATAGGATTATCATTAGATTTAAATCTATGATCATAATTTTTTATCATTTTCATTACATTACATTATTAAACATGTAATTTTCAAGAAAAATAATCAAACTAAATTAAAAATAACTCATGAAAAGCATCATGTAATTTTGAAATAAACTAAGGGAATTTTGATTACCTCATCGTCGAAAGCCGTTAAGGCGTAGTTTGCCACCTTGCCTTTGTTGATTTTCTCCTTATCTTCGGATGAGCTCAATTCGTCCCAAAGTGCTTCCTTCTTCTTGTGTTCATAGCAAGTATTTACGTTCTTTTTATTCTTTAATTTTTGTTTTATGAAAATTTTAAATTTCATAGTGAGGAGTTCAAGTTCACCATCACATGAGCTTATGCTTGAGTGGTCTTCAATTGTTCTAAGTCCGAAATCCTTCTTGTTCTTTGGAAGGTTGTCCTCAAGTTCGTTTTGTACCACATTGGTCATTTCGTAGGTCATTAAAGACCCGATAAGTTCTTCGAGCGAAAACTTGTTTAAGTTTTGTACCTCTTGTATAGTAGTTACTTTTGAATCCTAGTTCTTATTAAGAGAATGTAAAATTTTATTTATAAGTTCAAAATCCAAAAAACTTTTACCAAGTGCTTTTAAACTATTGATGACATCCGTAAAACGGGTGTACATGTCTCCAATGGTTTCACTTGGTTTCATATGAAACAATTCGAAGTCATGCAGTAAAAGATTAATCTTTGAAACTTTTACTCTACTAGTACCTTCATGTATGGTTTCAAGAATGTGTCAAATATCAAAAGTCATTTCGCAAGTAGAAACCCGATTGAATTCATTTTTGTCTAAAGCATAAAACAAAGCATTCATAGCTTTCATATTTAAAGAAAAAGACTTCTTCTCCAAATCATTCCAATGGTTTACCGGAAGAGAAAACCTTTGAAAACTACTTTTGACAATATTCTATAAATTCAAATCCAAAGTAAGTAAGAAAACTCTCATTCGAGTTTTTCAATATGTGTAGTCTATCCCATTGAACATGGGAGGGCGAATGAGAGAGTAACCCTCTTGAAAGCCAAAAAGAGTCATTTCTCTTTGGGTGTTAAACCAAATGAGAAAAACGTGGCTCTGATACCAACTGTTAAGAACGAGTCAGCACTAAGAGGGGGGGTTGAATTAGTGCAGCGATAAAATCACGTTGGTTTTAAAAATTCTTTCGTACATTGAAAACTGATCTAGGAAATATGCTTAACTTGAAAGTATGTTTGTAAACGTATTAAAAGCAGTAAATAAGTAAAGTAGTTTGCAGTTAAAGTAAATTACTCAAAAGAAAAGCAAACCAGATTTTTATAGTGGTTCGGTCGTCGTGACCTATATCCACTCCCGATTCCTCTTCTGTCGAGGCCATCGGTATCCACTAACGGTCTTCCTTCAATAGGCTAAGACTAACCACCTTTTACAGCTCTTTCTCCTTTAATAGAGTTTAGGAGATAACCCTTACACCCCCACTTACTCCTCTCTCAAACTATTCAAACACTTAGAAGAATGAGAGGAGTTCACACAAGATTGTAGCAGTGTTTCTTTCTTCTTTTCACTCTCAATACTTGTGTTTTTTAACCAGGGATGAGAGGGGTATTTATAGGCCTCAAGTTGATTCAAACTTGGAGCTTAAAAATATCTCATCCCGGGTTTCCTAGGTATGGGTGGCACCACAGCCTGTGCTGGGCGGTACCACCATTAGTGTTAGTCTGACACTGACACTACACTAGGTGGTACCATTACCTGACACCTGACACTAGGTAGTACCATCACCTAGACTGGCGGTACCACTGCCAGATAGCCTCTCGGAGACTGTGATGGCACTACCGCCTAACATAGTCTCGGAGACTGTGCCACGACGGTGCCACCTCTTGGGTCACTGTTTGGGCCTTTTTACTTGCCCTAACACAGTCCTTATATGGGCCCAACTAGTCTCTAATTGGGTTGTCCCAATTCTAATCCTAATTATGTGCTGTTGAATCTCGTATTTTGATGATGAAACCACTTGATATATGTTTATGACTTAATATGCGTTTTGAGTGACATAGGATGCTTTAATCAAGATGAGACAATTAAAGCAGGAAAATCATGTTGTGCCGGAGGAGCATGTCAGAAGATTGGACATCGGGCCGGTGGAGCGGTCGATGTATCGACAGAAGGCTTCGGGCCGTGGACTCGGGCATCGGGCCAAGAAGAGCGGGTATTGTGCCAAGGATATCGGAGTTGCAGAGTCAATTGGCTGATTGGGCAATAGGCTGCAAGAGAGGACGATGCGCCGAAGAATCAGACGAAGCGTCGAGGGACCAATGACATGCCGGACAACTTGGTTAATTGCTTAGGATTAATTGTCTCGATCGAAGTTTTGTTTTACATGTGCAGGATTAACTACGATGGAAGAAAGACATGCAGCAGGAGTTGCGCCAGAGTCAAGACTATGATCATGTTGGGAGTTCGAGAGTTCGACAGAAGTCCGGACGGTCATCGGAGGTTCTATGGGAATAAATCTGAGAAGTCCAAGAGCTTGCCAAAGAAGCTCGTCGGAATTCGCCAAGTGGATCGTCGCAAGTCCAGGAGTTTGTTGGGAGTCAGCCGGAGCATCGCCGAAGGTTCGTCGGATGTTCGCCGAAAGTTTGCCGAAAGAAGCGATTGACACACCGGAGCAAGTTGTAGTAAATGTCTTAAGAAATTCGTAGTTAGCACGATGATTAAGTAAGAAATTAGAGGTGATCCCATTAACTTAATCTTGGGGCAATTGGGACCTTGATAGACCCAAATTGGGCCGAATGGATCAACCCATTCGGACCCAGATTACTTGGTCAGAGGTGGCACCGCCTGGGTCGGTGGTGGCACCGCCCAGGGCTCAATCTCCGAGCTCTGGCTGGGCGGTGCAACCGCCTCTAACAGAGGTGCAACTGCCCCAATCAAGTAGTGGCACCGCCTGAGCTCGGTCTCTGAGCTCTGGCAGGAGGTGCAAACGCCCCTGACAGGAGGTGGCACCGCCCAGAGGCTCAGTCTTCGAGCTCTGCCAGGCGGTGCAACCGCCCCAGTCAGGCGGTGCAACCACCAGACCCCGCAATTCCGGGAGATGACAGTTTTGAGCTCCAAATTCAAACTGGTTTGGAGCCTATAAATATCCCTCCCATCCCTGGGTAAAAGATACAAGCACAGAGATATTAAAAGAGAGAAAACGCTGCTGCAATCTCTAGAATTTTCCTCCTCTAGCTTAAGTGTTAGAATTCTATTTAAGAGAGGAGAGTGAGTGCTTGCAAGGGTTGTCTCCTAAATCTAGTAAAAGGAGAAGATGGGTGTAAGAAGGAGATTGATCTTCGTCTAATAAAGGAAGATCGTTAGTGGATGCCGGTGGCCTCAACGGAAGAGGAATCGGAGGAGTGGATGTAGGTCACGATTGACCGAACCACTAGAGACTCTCATCTTCTCTGGTTTGCATTTACTTTGAGCATATTATCTTTACTACAAACCTCCTCAATAGCTTACTGCCTTCTGCGCATTTACGATCGTATTTCAAAGTTCAGTATTTTCCGAATCGGTGTTTAGACGTAAATCAGTTTTATCGTACGAACATCATATTTCAGTTTGCACTTACATTTTGATTTCCATCATAACTACAAACTACCTTCACAGATTCACTTTAACTGTATCTCGCTTGATCACAAGCTAAAGTGATTTACGAATCGGCTTTTCTACCGAAATCGCTTTTATCGTACGAACGCAGTTTTAATTGTCGAAAGTTTTTCGTTGCACTAATTCACCCCCCCTCCTCTTAGTGCACTTAATCCTAACAATTGGTATAAGAGCCCGGTATTTCTTATTTTGGATTTACACCCGAGAGAAATGACTCTTCGTGGCTTTAAAGAGGGTTTTTCGGTTGTTCATCCACCGTTGTTTAACGGATTGGACTACACTTATTGGAAAACTCGAATTAGAGTTTTCTTGATTTCTATGAATTTGGATTTATGAAATATTGTTGAAAATAGTTTTCAACTTCCCTCTAAACCGATGAATGAATGGTCGGATTTGGAGAAGAAGTATTGTTCTTTAAACGCAAAGGCTATGAATGCCTTGTTTTGTGCACTTGACAAAAATGAATTTAATCGCACTTCGATGTGTGATTCGGCTTTTAATATTTGAAGAACTCTTGAGGTCACTCATGAAGGCACTAACTGAGTGAAAGAGTCCAAAATTAACTTTTTGATGCATGATTTCGAGCTTTTTCAAATGAAGTCAAGCGAAACCATTAGTGACATATACACCCGTTTTACCGATGTCATCAATGGTTTAAGAGCTCTTGGAAAATGTTTTTCGGATTTTGAACTCGTAAACAAGATTTTACGTTCTCTTTCTAAGAAGTGGGATTCAAAAGTAACTGCAATACAAAAAGCTAAAAACCTAAACAACTTACCACTTGAAGAACTAATTGGTTCGTTGATGACATATGAAATGGTGCACAATGCACATGATGAAGATGATGAACAAAATCACCTTCCAAAGAATAGGAAGGATTTGAAACTCCGGACAAATGAATACCACTTGAGCAATGACTCAAGTGATGAGGGCAATGATGACCTTGAACTTCGTACACTAAATCTTAATAAGTTCATTAAACAAAAATCTAAAATAAACAATGAACTTGAACGGAGGAAGAGGCCAAAGAAGAGGAAGGCAACCAAGGATGAATCAAGAACTTCCAAAGGTGAAACGACGAATTGGGCTTTGACGAGTTTCGACTACAAGGTAAGTAACTCAACTCTCTTGAATTATTTTGAAATTACTTGAAGTCCTTCATGAGTGCTTAATTTAGATAGTAGGAATAGGAAATAAATAAATTGTTTTTCAAAAATTATATCATGTTTTTCTTTTTAGCATCTTTGAAAAATTAAAAATTTGATCATGAAAAGAATATTGCTAAGGTTTCATGCATGTTATGTTTGGAAATGTTGAATGATGTATTTAACATTAGGGATGATAATATGATATGTGATAATGCTTAGGACTAATCCATGCATGTTTATCTTGATGATTTTATGTCATGCATGAGTTTTTGAAGTAAATGTTGATTTGAAACTCTCGTTTTAGATTAATATGTTTTTGGTCTAATCGTTTCTATGACGAATTAAGATGACATAGTGCATGTACATCTATGTAAGAATCTCTTGATAGTCTTTTGATGATAGATGTGATATCATGATGTGTTTGGTCTTGATGGCTTCATGACGAAACTCATGTTTCGATTTTAAATGATGATACATGTTTTCACAAAAGACTTGAATACCCTCACATGAAATCAATTGTCTGAAATGGAAATAATTTTCTATCCTATTGAGATTAGTGATTTTATTTTACCAATCTTGTGAATCTCATAAAAATAAACATGATGAATATTTTGAAAATAAATGAGTGTATCATGCATTTGGTCTTAATAATTTCTCTTTAACATACTTTTTGAAGTCATACTTGATGATGAATATCAAGATATTAAAAGAATGTTATCATGGAGTCATGCTTGATGATTTGTTTTTTTTTACCTTTCCGTCTTAAATGTTGACACTTGTTTTATTAAAGATAAAGGCATGCTTATAAGAAGCAAATCACATGAATAGAAATTTATAAAAATGAAATGTGATCCTCTATCTTATTGTCTTTTCAATAAATCTATGCTTGTCATGAATGAATTTATTGAATGTGACTTTGAGGATGATTTCGGATTTTACAAAAGCTTGATTCATACTTATGACATGAGACACATTTTAAATATGAATCATGTTCAATGCTTCAATCATGTTCATCTCCTTAATTCATTTTGTTCTCCTACATTTATTTACCAAAGAGGAGAATCTTCCGAATGAATGAAATGATACAAATGAATCACTTATCGATATATCTTTTTGAAATATCTTTTTAATGTGATGTTGATATTTTGAGATGCCTATTGGAATTCATGACATGAGATAATTGAATCATTGACTTACTCTTTATATGACTTGAAAATGGATGTTTAAAATCTTGCTTGATGAGTTGTTTTATAATATTTTGCCTTTACGTCTTGAACTTTCATGCTTATCTTGATTTGGCATATAAAGACTAAGGCATGCTTAGATGAAAAAGAATCACTTAAAAAATGCTTTTCCCATCTGATCAAGATTAATAATTTTATGATATTTTGTAAATCTCAAAATTGATTTTGATGACTTGATTATGAGTTTCAAGTTAACGATTTGATTTGAATGAGTTTTATCTAAATCATAATCTTGATCTTGCAAAATTGGAATCACAAATAATATATTTTGATATTCATGAATTGATACTCACAATATGAAAGTATTGGTATTCATGACTTGAATTTGATTGAAACATTGCATGCTTAAATTAATCATTCTCCTATGTTTCAAAAATTCTTTAAATGCCTTATGTGATGACTGAAAATTAATTTGCTTTATGATGAATCACGAATCATGACTTGATCTATGATATTGATATATTTTAATCATGATCCTTGGTTGTATAATTCTTTTGCTCTATTAAAAGGATTTGTCGAATGAATCATGTCCTTCTTGAATTTTCTTGATATCATGATAGGATTTTGTAATATGGCCTGTATAATGATTAAAATATTTTTGGCCATTGATTTCTCCCTTCTTTTCGGTAATGACATAGGGGGAGAAAGATTGCTAGCTCAAGGCAAATGCTAGCTAGCTTGTACTCTTCCCTTCTTTTCGACAAAAACAAAGGGGAGAAAGCTTTTGCTAGTTAGAACATGCAAAGAAAAGCAAAGTGCAATCTTGCACAAGAAGCAAGTGTTAAATTGTCATGATTGAACTTAAGAATCTTGCTATGCTTTTGTGCTTATATGTTGTGATGAAAATCTAGCTTCATGTTACAAAAACTTGCATATCTTTTAAAATAGCTAGAGCTACTTCTCCTTTTGTTGATAACAAAGGGGGAGCAATATATGAATTGATACTATGAGTGCCATATTGGAATGAGAAATATATGAATTAATGCTATGATTGCCATATGCCATGTTTGCATCATGTTAAGATACCAAGAACTTGAATCGTAATTTTACTTGATGATATCTTGCCATGTGATGAAATGCTATGATTTGTTGCTAAAATGATTCATGCAATACTTATGCTTTTTATGTGATGATATGAATCATGATTAAAATTGCTTTAATTTGAATTCAAGGTTTATCTCAATTATGGAATTTTGAAATAAGAATGATTACTCACCTTTGTCATGATTTAGAAATTGACATAAAGGGTCTTCCCTTCTTTAGAAAGGGTCTTCCCTTCTTTTTGACAATGACTAAGGGGGAGATAACTAGTGTGCACAATTCAAGAAGAAAGCAAAAATTGCACTTCTCAAAAGAGAAGAAATTGCTATCTTGAACATCATCGAGAATTGCTAGCTTGAAACATCAAGAAAATGCAAAAATGTACTATCGTGCCTATCTCAAGAAAAGTAAATATGCCAACTTGCATATCTTTGAATTTGCGAGCTTGTAAAACTTGCATATTTCAAGAAGCAAGAGTTGCTTTCTTGAACATCTCTAAATTGCTAGCTTAAAATGTTATAAAATTGATAAACTGCATGATGATAAAACTTAATATTATGTTTTTCATGCAATGAGTTAAACTAATATTCCAAACACAAGAATAGTTGGACTTCTCCTTTTTGTTGATGACAAAGGGGGAGAAGTATGATGTTATGCATAAGTTTATGGATAAGTTCATGATGACTTGTTGCAAGTATTCATGATGAATATTGCAATGACTTGAATTTAGTTTGAATTCAAAGTTCTATCAATATGGTATATTGATAGGGGGAGTTTGTTTAAACTCCGGGAGTTAAGTTTAACTTCGTCATCAAGTTGTTGTCATCATCAAAACGGGGGAGATTGTTGAATCTCGTATTTTGATGATGAAACCACTTGATATATGTTTATGACTTAATCTGCGTTTTGAGTGACGCAGGATGCTTCGATCAGGATGAGACAATTAAAGCAGGAAAATCATGTTGTACCGGAGGAATATGTCAGGAGATTAGACGTCAGGCCGGTGGAGCGGTCGACGTATCGACAGAAGGCTTCGGGCCATGGACTCGGGCATCGGGCCAAGAAGAGCGGGTATTGTGCCAAGGATATCAGAGTTGCGGAGTCAACTAGCCGATTGGACAATAGGTTGCAAGAGAGGACGATGCACCGAAGAATCAGACGAAGCATCGAGGGACCAATGACATGCCGGACAACTTGGTTAATTACTTAGGATTAATTGTCTTGATCAAAGTTTTGTTTTACATGTGCAGGATTAACTACGATGGAAGAAAGACATGCAGCAGGAGTTGCACCGGAGTCAAGACTATAATCACGTTGGGAGTTCGAGAGTTCGACAGAAGTTTGGACGGTCGTCGGAGGTTCTATGGGAACAAATCCGAGAAGTCCAGGAGCTTTCCAAAGAAGCTCGTCGGAACTCGCCAAGTGGATTGTCGCAAGTCCAGGAGTTTGTTGGAAGTCCGCCGGAGCAACGCCGAAGGTTCATCGGATGTTCGTCGGAAGTTCATCGGAAGCTCGTAGGAAGAAGCGATTAACGCACCGGAGCAAGTTGTAGTAAATGTCTTAAGAAATTTGTAGTTAGCATGATGATTAAGTTAGAAATGGGAGATGATCCCATTAACTTAATCTTGGGACAATTGGGCCCTTGACAGACCCAAATTGGGCCGAATGGATCAGCCCGTTCGGACCCAGATTACTTGGCCAGAGGTGTCACCGCCCAGGGCTCAGTCTCCGAGCTCTGGCTGGGCGGTGCAACCACCTCTGATAGAGGTGCAACCGCATGAGCTCGGTCTCCAAGCTCTAGCAGGAGGTGCAACCGCCCCTAATAGGAGGTGGCACCGCCCAGAGGCTTACTCTTCGAGCTCTGCTAGGTGGTGCAACCGCCAGACCCTAGAATTCCAGGAGATGACAATTTTGAGCTCCAAATTCAAACTGGTTTGGAGCCTATAAATATCCCTCCCATCCCTGGGTAAAAGATACAAGCATAGAGAGATTAAAAGAGAGAAAACGCTGTTGCAATCTCTATAATTTCCCTCATCTGGCTTAAGTGTTAGAATTCTGTTTAAGAGAGGAGAGTGAGTGCTTGTAAGGGTTATCTCCTGAACCCAGTAAAAGGAGAAGAGGGGTGTAAGAAGGAGATTGATCTTCACCTAGTAAAGGAAGATCGTTAGTGGATGCCGGTGGCCTCGACGGAAGAGGAATCAGAGGAGTGGATGTAGGTCACGATTGACCGAACCACTATAAACTCTCATCTTCTTTGGTTTGCATTTAGTTTGAGCATATTATCTTTACTGCAAACCTCCTCAATAGATTACTGCCTTCTGTGCATTTACGATCGTGTTTCAAAGTTCAGTATTTTTCGAATCGGCGTTTAGACGTAAATCAATTTTATCGTACGAACATCATATTTCAATTTGCACTTACATTCTGATTTCTATCATAACTGCAAACTACCTTCATAGATTCGCTTTAACTGCATCTCACGTGATCACAAGCTAAAGTGATTTACGAATTGGCTTTCTACCGAAATCGCTTTTATCGTACGAACGCAGTTTTAATCGTCAAAAGTTTTTCGCTGCACTAATTCACCCCCCCCCCCCCCCCCCCCCCTCTTAGTGCTCTTGATCCTAACATTAACTATGAATTTTAAGGCATACACTAAGCTAAATAAGTCTGATGAGTTAAGGTTTCTTCCGGCAATCTTCCGGTGAACTTCCGACGATCTCTCGCTAATTTTCCAATGGACTCCTTGCAAGCTCTTGGACTTCACGATGATCTTCTTGGTGATTTCTAACGAGCTTCTTTGTTAATCTCCTAGACTTCTCGGTTGATTCTGGTAGAACTTCCAACGAACATCCGAACTTCCAACAAACTCTCGATCTCCCAACGAAATCTTATTATCGACTTGGGGACTTCATTTTGCTTTATGCCTAGCTAACATAGTTAATCTTACCCACATAAAACACACTTCGATCTAGACAATTATTACTAAGCATGAATCATATTGTCCGATATATCATTAGTCCATCGATGCTTTATCTGATTCTTTAGCGTATCGTCCTCTCTAGCGGCCTATTGCCCAATCGACCAATTGGCCTCCGCAATGCCGATATCTTTGGTGCAATGTCCACTCATCTTGGCCTGATGCCCGAACTCATAGCTCAAAGCCTTCTGTCGATATGTCGACTAATCCTTCGGCTCGACGTCCAATCTTCTGACATGTTTTTCTTCGGCCCAACATGATTCTACCTGCTTTAATTATCTCTCCCTAAATGAAGCATCCTGCATCACTCAAAATACAGGTTAAATCATAAAAACTATCAATTGGTTTCATTATCAAAATCCAAGATTTAACATCTTATCCATCTAATATCCTAGAGACCGTATACCGGGCATGATGCTGTCAGACTTATACGGTTTCTAATCGAGTCTTGCTCTAATCGGATTCTCTCAAAGAACTCTTTCTTGTTAGGATCGAAGCGGCGCTAAGAGGGGGGAGTGAATTAGTGCAGTGGTAAAGTACAATAAACTTTTGATGATTTAAACACTTTCGGAAACTTCGTACGATAAAAGCAACGTTTCGTTTGAAACCGTTTCGATTGCGTTTTAACTTGAAGGGATACGTAAGAAGGAGACAAAGAAGTAGAGCATCAAAGTGAAGATGGTTTGCAGTAATATAAATGACAATAAGATAAACGCAAACCGATTTATAGTGGTTCAGTCATGCGACCTACATCCACTTGCGAAGCCTTCTTTGATGAGGCTCCCAACTTCCACTAGCAAATCACTTTGAAGGGGAAGGACAAATACCCCTCTTACAACCTTTTACAAGTGATTCACACTCTTACAAATTTTCAAAGAGAAAGAGTGAGGTGAACACTCAAGCTATTGAAAACAAAAACTTGCTAAAGACTTTGCTAAGACTTTTATCTCAATCTCTTGCTTCTCAAAGGTTATTTTCTCTGTTGAGAATTGAGGGGTATTTATAGGCCCCAAGAGGATTCAAATTTGGGCTCCAAAATTTGAATTCTCTTGGGTTCCCGAGGCTGGCAGTGCCACCGCTCAGTTCTCGGGTTCTAGGTGGTGCCACCGCCTAATCTGGCAGTGCCACCGCCTACACTATTTCAGCTCACTGGTTGGGCTCCAAACTTGGCCCAAACCAGTCTGAACTCGGGCCCAATTGGCCCCTACTTGGGTTATAGGATTAACACCTAATCCTAACCCTAATTAACATGCTAAATATGAATTTAGAGACATTTCCTAAGCTATTACAAAGTCCACAAGTCAAGACTTCTTCCGGCGAGCTTCCAACGAACTTCCGACGGTCTTTCGATAAACTCTCGGAAACCATTCTGCGGACTCCCGGTAAGCTCCTAGACTTCACGATTTGATCTTGGCGAGTTCCAATAAGCTTCTTTGGCAAGCTTCGAACTTTCTTGGCGAGCTCCGCGAACTTCCAACGAACCTTCCGGTGAGCTTCCGAAAAACCCTTCGGCAAGCTCCCTACTCATTCTCGGCTAGTTTCGACAGCATTCCCGATGAACCTTCGGACTTCCGTCGAACTCTTGAACTCGCAACAAATCCTTCGTGCTTGACTCTGACACTTTGTTTCGCTTTATGTCTTCATCGTTATCGTAGTTAATCCTGCACACACAAGCTAAAACTCTACTCCGATCTAGACAATTATTACAACGCGAATTGACATTCTGTTGCCCGGCACATCATTGGTTGGCGCTTCGTCCGATTCTTCAGCGCATCGTCCTCTCTTGTGGCTTGTTGCCCAATTGGCGGTTTACCTCCGTAACCCCGATATCCTTGGCGCAATTCCGCTCTTGGCCTGATGCCCGACATCCGAAGCCTTCTACCATCCAATATCCTAACATGATCTCCTCCGGCGCAACATCAATTCCTCCTGCGTTAACTGTCTAATCCTGATCGAGTAGACCTGCATCACTCAAAATGCAATTAAACATATAAACACAATCAATTAGTTTCATCATCAAAATCCGAGATTCAACAATCTCCCCCTTTTTGGTGATGACAACTAATTGATGACTAACGGAATTAACCTTAACTCCTCGGAGTTTAACCAAACTCCCCTTATCAATATGCCATTGATAGAACACTTAGATTATCCCAAATCTAAGTAACATTCATCACATGTTATGAAAAACATTTAAACCATCATGCAAATATATATAAAATATTCAATTCAATGCATGAATTCATCAATGTACTTCTCCCCCTATGTCATCAACAAAAAGGAGAAGTAGCTCTAGCTATTTTAAAAGATATGCAAGTTTTTGCAACATAAAGCTAGATTTTCATTACAACATATAAGCACAAAATCATAGCAAGATTCTTAAGTTCAATCTTGGCAATTCAACACTTGCTTCTTGTGCAAGATTGCACTTTGCTTTTCTTTGCATGTTTTAACTAGCAAAAGCTTTCTCCCCTTTGTTTTTGTCGAAAAGAAGGGAAGAGTACAAGCTAGCCAGCATTTGCCTTAAGCTAGCAATCTTTCTCCCCCTATGTCATTGCCGAAAAGAAGGAGAGGAACTAATGATTTAGACTTTTACATAAATTATAAATTTGCATCAATCAATATTTTAATCATCACATGATGCATACAAGACAAAAATGTAAAGAAATCGTGTCATGAAAGACATCAATTGTTAAACATGATATGATAATAGTCTCAAAAATTTCAATTTGTGAAACATGTGATACATTGCAATACTAAAAAAAATTTAATGTGATGCTTTTAAGGATATCAACCTATTTTTTATACAAAGCATGGTAAGAGCAATTATATTGCAAGTTTTCTAAGTTTTGCATTTTTTGCTTCTTTAGAGATAGCAATTCTTTGCTTCTCTTTAGATTGCAGGATTTGCAATTCATTGGTAGTGTTCATGATAGCAAGTTCTTTCAATGAAATGATCGAGCTAGCAAATTTTCCTTCCTTTGAAATATGCAGGCTAGTAAACTAACTCCCCCTTTATCATTATCAAAAAGAAGGGAGAAATCAATGGCTAAAAATTTTAATCATTATACAAGCCATATTACAAAATCATGTCATGATATCAAGAAAATTCAAGAAGGACATGATTCATTCGACAAATCTTTTTAATAGAGCAAAAGAATTATACAACCAAGGATCATGATTAAAATATATCAATATCATAGATCAAGTCATGATTCGTGATTCATTAAAGCAAATTAATTTTCAATCATTACATAAGGCATTTAAAGAATTTTTGAAACATAGGAGAATGATTAATTTAAGCATGCAATGTTTCAATCAAATTCAAGTCATGAATACCAATACTTTCATATTGTGAGTATCAATTCATGAATACCAAAAGATATTATTTGTGATTCCAGTTTTGCATGATCAAGATTATGATTTAGATAAAATTAATTCAAATCAAATCGTTAACTTGAAACTCATAATCAAGTCATCAAAATCAATTTCGAGATTCACAAAATATCAAGAAATCATTAATCTCGATCAGATGGGAAAGGTATTTTTTAAGTGATTCTTTTTCATCTAAGCATGCCTTAGTCTTTATATGCCAAATCAAGACAAGCATGAAAGTTCAAGACGTAAAGGCAAAATCTTATAAAACAACTCATCAAGCAAGATTTTAAACATCTATTTTCAAGTCATATAAAGAGTAAGTCAAGGATTCAATTATCTCATGTCATGAATTCCAACAAGAATCTCAAATTATCAACATCACATTAAAAAGATATTTCAAAAAGATATATCGATAAGTGATTCATTTGTATCATTTCATTCATTCGGAAGATTCTCCTCTTTGGTAAATAAATCTAGGAGAACAAAATGAATTAAGGGAGATGTAACATTCAATAAATTCATATATGACAAGCATAGATTTATTGAAAAGACGATAAGATAGAGGATCGCATTTCATTTTTATAAATTTCTATTCATGCGATTTGCTTCTTATAAGCATGCCTTTACTTTTAATAAAACAAGTGTCAACATTTAAAACGGAAAGATAAAAAACAAATCATCAAGCATGATTCCATGATAACATCCTTTTAATATCTTGATATTCATCATCAAGTATGATTTCAAAAAGTATGTTCAAGATAAATCATTAAGACCAAATGCATGATACACTCATTTATTTTCAAAATATTCATCATGTTTATTTTCTTAAGATTCATAAGTTGTATTCAAGAGAAAAATCATCATTTATTTTCAACTCATTAAATTTATCAAATCAACATTTCTTAGATATGCATGATACCAAAATATGGTTTAAATGTTTAACATATAACATGCATAAATTCAAAAATTGAAAGGAGAAGGGAATAATTCAAAGGTACAAAGATTTCAACCATCTCATAAACAAATGTAAGACCAAGTCATGAATCCAAAATTTCATGAATCATAATAATCAAAATGATCATCAAAGGTAATCTCATGTTATTCCAAGAAATTGATATCATGATTTTGATAAAACTCATTTCAAATTCAAATCATCAAAATCACTTTTATGGTTCACAAAATTCATAACATAAATAGATTCATGATTTCATTGATAATATATTTTCCTCTTTTTTTTTAAGTATTTTATTTTAAGTAATTAATTTCATGTTAGCATGCTTTTTCATTTATGTTAAATAAAAACATGCATCAACGTTTAGGATCGAAAAATGAATTTCGATCAAGAGAATCCGAAAATGAAATTTAACACTTTCATGCATTCGGATATGGTTTTGCCATATGTTTTTCAAATACACTCATGAAAATAACACATGCTTATCATCATGTATATTTTCATGAGATTCATAAGATTGGTAAAATAAATTCATTAATCTCAATAGGATAGAAAATTCATTTCCATTTCATACAATTTATTTCATGTGAGGGTATTCAAGTCTTTTGTGAAAACATGTATCATCATTTAAAATCGAAACATAAGTTTCATCATGAAACCGTCAAGACCAAACACATCATGATATCACATCTATCATCAAAAGACTATCAAGAAATTCATACATAGATGTACATGCACTATGTCATCTTAATATGTCATGAGAATATCATCTTAATTCGTCAAAAAAATGATTAGACCAAAAACATGTTAATCTAAAATGAGAGTTTCAAATGAACATTTACTTCAAAAACTCATGCATGACATAAAATCATCAAGATACACATGCATGGATTAATCCTAAGCATTATCACATATCATATAATTATCATCCTTAATGTTGTATACATCATTCAATATTTCAAAACATAATATGCATGAAATCTTAGCAATATACTTTTCATGATCAAATTTTTCATTTTTCAAAGATGCTAAAAAGAAAAACATGATATAATTTTTTAAAAATAATTTTTTATTTCCTATTCCTACTATCTAAATTAAGCACTCATGAAAAACTTCAAGTAATTTCAAAATAATTCAAGAGAGTTGAGTTACTGACCTTGTAGTCGAAGCCTGTCAAAGCCCAATTCACCGTTTTACCTTTGGAAGTTCTTAATTCATCCTTGGTTGCCTTCCTCTTCTTTAGCCTCTTCCTCCGTTCAAGTTCATTGTTTATTTTAAATTTTTGTTTAATAAACTTATTAAGATTTAGTGTTCAAAATTTGTCCGGAGATCCAAATCCTTCCTATTCTTTGGAAGGTGCTTCAAGTGCTCATCGGGTTCAAAGTGTTCCAAAAGTATCATTTCATAGGTCATTAACGACCCGATTAATTCTTCTAATGGAAAATCATTTAAATTTTTTCTCTTGTATTGCGGTTATTTTAGGATCCCACCTTTTTGGAAGGGATCTTAAGATCTTGCTTACGAGATCAAAATTCAAAAAAGATTTACCAAGAACTCTTAGATTATTGACGACATCCGTGAAACGGGTGTATATGTCGCCTATAGTCTCGCTTGGTTGCATTCGAAAAAGCTCAAAATCATGCAATAAAATGTTAACTTTTGAGTCTTTGACTCTACTAGTTCCCTCGTGTGTGATTTCAAGTATTCGCCAAATATCAAAAGTCATTTCGCATGTAAAAATCCGATTGAACTCATTTTTGTCGAAAGCACAAAATAAGGCATTCATAGGCTTTGCGTTTAAAGAAAAATACTTCTTCTCCAAATCCGACCATTCGTTTATCGGTTTAGAGGGAAGTTGAAAACCGTTTTCAACGATATTCCATAAATCAAAATTCATAGAAATTAAACAACGGTGGACGAACAACCGATAAGCCCTCTTGAAAGCCATGAAGAGCCATTTCTCTCGGGTGTAAATCCGAAATGAGAAATACCAGGCTCTGATACCAATTGTTAGGATCGGAGCGGCACTAAGAGGGGGGGGGGTGAATTAGTGCAGCGGTAAAGTACGATAAACTTTTGACGATTTAAACACTTTCAGAAACTTCGTACGATGAAAGCAATATTTTATTTGAAACCATTTCGATTGCATTTTAACTTGAAGGGATACGTAAGAAGGAGACAAAGAAGTAGAGCATCAAAGTGAAGATGGTTTGCAGTAATATAAATGACAATAAGATAAACACAAACCGATTTATAGTGGTTCGGTCATGCGACCTACATCCACTTGCGAAGCCTTCTTCGATGAGGCTCCCAACATCCACTAGCAAATCACTTTGAAGGGGAAGGATAAATACCCCTCTTACAACCTTTTACAAGTGGTTCACACTGTTAGGATCGAGAGCACTAAGAGGGGGGGGGGGGTGAATTAGTGCAGCGGAAATCTTACAGCAATTTAAAATCGAAAGCTGCGTTCATCCGATAAAAAACGATTTCGATATAAAAGCAGAATCACAGTGCAGTTTGCGTCTAAGCGCAGTTTGCGTCTAAGCGCAGTTTGCCTCTAAACACAGTTTGCGTCTAAGCGCAGTTTGCGTCTAAGCACAGTTTGCGTCTAAACGTAGTTTTACGTCTAAACGCAGTTTTGCGTCTAAACGCAGTTTTACGTCTAAACGTAGTTTTACGTCTAAACGTAGTTTTACGTCTAAACGCAGTTTTGCGTCTAAACGCAGTTTTACGTCTAAACGCAGTTTTACGTCTAAATGCAGTTTTACGTCTAAACGTAATTTTACGTCTAAATGTAGTTTTGCGTCTAAAAGCAGTTTTGAACCTTGAAAAGTGTTTTACGTAGAAAGCAATTTGCAGTTATAAATGGAATCCGAATGTAAGCGTAAGTTGCAATGTGAAGATCGTACGAAAACACGATTTACGTTTGAATGCAGATTCTGAAAGATCAGAGCTTAGAAACTTGTTCGTAAAGGCGCAGAGGGCTGTAGCAATGTAGGAGGTTTGCAGTAATGATAAAGTGGTCAAAGTAAAAGCAAACCAGAGATTTAGAGTGGTTCGGTCAGTCTTGACCTACTCCACTTTTGGCTTCCTCCTCCGACGAGGTCACCGACCTCAACTAGCTGCCTTCCTTCAATGGGCGAAGGCTAACTGCCCTTTTACAGTTTCTCTCCTTTTGACAGGCTCAGGAGACAACCTTTACAGATCCTTTCTCTCCTCTCTTTACAACTCAAGACTTGAAGAACAGAAGGAGGAGAACTTAAGGACTTTACACAAATTTGAGCTCTTAGAATCACTAAAAAGATCAAGAATTCGGTGTGGATCTGTATCTTTTCAGTGCTGAATGGGTGGGGTATTTATAGGCCCCAACCCAGTTCAAATTTGGAGCTCAAAACGATCAAATCCAAGAATTCTGGGATCAGGCGGTTGCACCTCTTGACTGGAGAGGTGGCACCGCCTGGCAGAGCTCGACGACTGAGCTCAAGCGATTGCTCCTCTCTGCCAGAGCTCGAAGATTGAGCTCGATGGTTGCATCACCTGGCAGAGCTCGAAGACTGAGCTCAGTGTTTGCACCGCCTGGCAGAGCTCGAAGTCTGAGCTCGGTGGTTGCATCACCTGGCAGAGCTCGAAACTGAGCTCAGGCTGATGCACCTCTCTGTCAGAGCTCGAAGACTGAGCTCGGTGGTTGCATCACCTGGCAGAGCTCGAAACTGAGCTCAGGTTGATGCACCTTTCTGCCAGAGCTCGAAGACTGAGCTCGGTGGTTGCACCGCCTGGCAGAGCTCGAAACTTGAGCTCTGGCGGTGCTACCTCTTGACAGAGGAGGTTGCACCGCCCAGTCTAGCTCGAAGACTGAGCTCTGGGCTATTGCACCTCCTGGCTGGGGCGGTTGCACCGCCCAGTCTAGCTGGGAGACGCAGCCCTGGCGGCTGCACCTCCTGGCTGGGGCGGTTGCACCGCCTGGTGCAATCAGGGTCCGAATGGTTCGCTCCATTCGGCCCAATTTGAATCTTTTCAGGGGCCCAATTGCCCCAAGATTAAGCTAATGGGATCACCTCCCATTTTCAAGCTTAATCATCGTGCTAACTACGATTAACTCTAAGACAACTTCTGCAGCTTTGCTCCGATGCGTCAATCGCTTCTTCCGGCGAGTTTCCGGCGAACTTCCGTCGATCATCCGATAAACCCTCGGTGATCCTTCTGCGGACATCCGGCATACTCCTGGACTTTGCGACGATCCACTTGGTGAGTTCCGACGAGCTTCGCTTGGCAAGCTTCTGGACTTCTCGGATATGTTCTCGCTGAACCTCCGACGACCGTCCGAACTTCCGTCGAACTCTCGAACTCCCAACGTGATCATGTTCTTGACTCCGGCGCAACACCTGCTGCTTGTCTTACTCTCATCGTAGTTAACCCTGCACACTTATCTCAACACATAGATTAGATAATAAATGACAATTGACTTCATCATCAAAATCCGAGATTCAACAATCTCCCCCTTTTTGATGATGACAATCAATTGATAATGGAGTTATCCTTAACTCCCCCTATCTATATGCCATAGTTGAGATAAGTCAACCTTGAATTCAAGACCTAAGAATTCAAGTGATGTATTGATAAGTTAGATCAGTTAAACTTATCAATGCTCCCATCATGATACCCATCATGATGTATCTCTTCAAGAATGATGTCAAGGCATGACATACATTATCAAGTTTGTATGATAGTGTTTGTAACTATTCATCATGTAATCATATAAAGCTACGAAGGATTATTACATGATGCACACATTTGAGATTTTCTAGCAAGTTTGCATTTACTTCACAAGATAGAATATCAAATCAAGACATGATGCAAACTATAGCACATGTTCACATATCTCTTGGTGATGCAAGGATGGCATAACTATAACATTGTTTATAGCATCACTCAAGTATTTGCAACTATGATATAGACATAATTATGGCAATTCAGCTATGACATAGTGTTTATCAATTCATATGTTTCTCCCCCTTTGTCATCAACAAAAAGCACGATAGCATTATCAAGCACATAAAGGAAGTCATGACACATATAATACTTTGAATATCTCTTTATTGTTTGTTGCTTGAAGGAGGAAAGTCATTTTTCAAAAAGTTTTCATAGCATTCAAACCGAAAAATGAACTTCTTACATGCATTTGGTTAAAAATATTTGTCACATAATTTGTAACATGTTATTTGATCAAGCGATGTCAAGGCATGTA
Source organism: Musa acuminata AAA Group (assembly GCF_036884655.1). Lineage (NCBI taxonomy): Eukaryota > Viridiplantae > Streptophyta > Magnoliopsida > Zingiberales > Musaceae > Musa > Musa acuminata. The sequence continues at coordinate 33,360,483 of NC_088353.1, forward strand.
ATAGTAATACCATCCGAAAAATAATTTTAACTATTCATCATGTATTCGGACACATCAACATTCCTAATTCTCTTCTTATGTAATCAAATTGTTCTTCACATAGGGGTTTTGTAAAGATATCAGCTAGTTGATGTTTGGTATCAATAAACTCTATGGTTACATCATGATTAGTGACATGATCTCGTATAAAGTGATGTCTAATATCAATGTGTTTTGTTCTTGAGTGTTGTATAGGATTTTTAGTTAAGCATATTGCACTCGTGTTATCACATTTAATGGGAATATCTTTAAGATTCACTTTGTAATCTTCTAAAGTGTTTTTCATCCATACAACTTGTGCACAGCATGCACTTGCTGCAATGTATTCAGCTTCGGTTGTTGATAGAGCAACCGAGTTTTGTTTCTTAGATGACCAGGATACAAGGGCATGTCCTAAAAATTGACATGATCCTGATGTGCTTTTTCTATCTAGTCTATAGCCAGTGAAGTCCGCATCAGCATACGCTGTTAATTCAAAATTTTTTGATTTTGGGTACCATAATCCTAGATTGGTAGTTCCATTAAGATATCTGAGTATTCTTTTGACTGCTTTGAGATGAGATATCTTAGGGTCTGATTGAAATCTAGCACAAAGTCCTACACTGAACATGATGTCTGGTCTAGTGGCAGTGAGGTAAAGTAAACTTCCTATCATACCCCTATAGGATTTTTGATCGAAGCTTTCTCCATTCTCATCAATTTCTAACTTAGTGGAGGTGCTCATAGGAGTGTCAATGGCTTTTGAATTATTCATTTTGAACTTCTTTAGCAAACTCACAGCATATTTGGTTTGACTAATAAAGATGTCATTGCTTAGTTGTTTGATTTGTAGGCCTAAGAAGAATGTTAACTCTCCCATTAGACTCATTTCGAATTCACGACTCATAGTTTTCGTAAAGGATTCACAAAGAGATTCATTTGTAGAACCAAAGATAATATCATCAACATAAATTTGAACAATGAGAAAATTGTTTTCAAGGTTCTTGATGAATAATGTAGTATCAACCTTGCCTTTTATGAAATTATTTTCAATAAGAAAAGAACTAAGTCTCTCATACCAAGCCCTAGGAGCTTGTTTTAAACCATAGAGAGCTTTAGTTAATCTAAACACATGATTAGAGAGACTATTATTTTCAAATCCAGGAGGTTGTTCAACATAAACTTCTTCGGAAATAAAGCCATTAAGAAAGGCGCTTTTAACATCCATTTGAAACAACTTAAAATTTTTACTGCTAGCGTAAGCAAGGAGCATCCTTATGGCATCCAATCGTGCCACAGGAGCGAAGGTTTCTTCGTAATCGATACCTTCTTCTTGGTTGAAACCTTTGGCCACTAATCTAGCCTTGTTTCTAACCACGATACCATTTTCATTTTGCTTGTTTCTGAAGACCCATTTAGTACCAATAACTAGATGGTCATTTGGCCTAGGAACAAGCTTCCACACTTCATTTCTCTCAAATTGATTTAATTCATCTTACATTGCGATAATCCATGAATCATCTTTCATGGCTTCATCAACGCATTTGGGTTCAATTTGGGAGAGAAAGGCGGTATTTGCACAAAAGGTTTTAAGAGAAGATCGTGTTTGAACTCCCTTTGATGTGTCTCCTAAGATTAGCTCCTTAGGATGAGCATCTACATACTTCCAATCCTTGGGTAAGGAAATCTGAGAAGTAGATGCATCCAAGTTGCTAGTTGGAGACGGGGTCTCGTTTAAATTTAAAGAATCAAAATTAACATCATCGTCAAGATCATTTTTCGTGATTTCAGAAGTCTCATTGAAAACAACATGAATGGATTCTTCAATAATTAGAGTTCTTTTATTAAAGATACGAAAGGCTTTAGAAACTGTAGAATAACCAAGAAAGATTCCTTCATCGGATTTAGCATCAAATTTTCCTAAGTTGTCTTTTTCATTCAAGATAAAACATTTACACCCAAAGACTTTGAAATATGAAACGTTGGGTTTTTTATTATTCCATAACTCATAGGGAGTTTTGGTTAGTAGAGGTCTCACTAGAACTCTATTTAAGATATAGCATGCAGTATTTACGGCTTCGGCCCAAAAATATTTGGGTAGGTTATGTTCATTCAACATGGTTCTTGCCATTTCTTGTAAATTTTGATTTTTTCTTTCTACAACTCCATTTTGTTGAGGGTTTCTAGGAGTAGAGAAATTATGGTTGTATCCATTGAGTTCACAAAATTCTTGGAAATCATGGTTTTGAAATTCACCACCATGATCACTCCTAATTGACGAAATCATAGAACCTTTCTCATTCTGAACGAGTTTGCAAAACTTGGTAAAAGATCTAAGGCATTCACTTTTCTGTTTTAAAAAGTAAGTCCATGTGTATCTGCTATAGTCATCTATGATGACGAAAGCGTATTTGCTACCTCCTAGGCTTGATGTGGAGATGGGTCCGAACAAGTCCATATGGATCAATTGTAAGGGCCTAGAGGTGCTTACTTGATTTTTAGATTTGAAGCTACTCTTAATTTGTTTACCTAATTGGCAGGCATCACATACATTATCTTTGATGAACTTGATATGAGGAATTCCTCTTACAAGTTCTTTGGATGATATTTGAGTGATTAGCTTCATGCTAGCATGACCTAATCTTCTGTACCATATCCAAGCATTCTCATTTAAAGCAGAAAAACATGTTTCATTACATAAATTATTGATGTCAATAGTGTATACGTTATTTTGTTTTAATGCAATCATAGATATGTTTTTGTGAGGTTTTTTAATGACGCAAGCATTAGATTCAAATCTGATAATATATTCTTTATCACACAATTGACTAATGCTCAGGAGGTTATGTTTTAGACCATCAACTAGCAAAACATCTTCAATAGAAAAGTTGGATTTGTTACCTATGGTTCCTTTGCCAATGATTTTACCCTTGTTGTTGTCTCCGAAGGTGACATATCCTTCGTTTATGCTAGAGAGCTTAGAGAATTGGGATGAATCTCCGGTCATATGCCTTGAGCATCCACTGTCAAGGTACCATCTCTTGCTCCTAGCTTGCGATGGTTTAGTTTTCTACAAGAAAGGATGATGTTTAGGTACCCATTTGCTTTTGGGTTCCTCACAAATAGATCTACATTTTTTATCATGTTGCATAGAATTTGTCATGGTTCCTTTAGGAACCCAAATCAATTTGTTTGGACTCAATTTCCTGAATGGACAATAATGTGTCCTGTGTCCAAACTTGCAACAAAAGTTGCATTTGCTTCTAACATGTAAGATGGGGCCTTTTACGAAGGTAGTTGGATTTTGGTGAGGACTCCTCACAAATCCAATCCCACTTCTTTTGGGAGCATGACCCTTGTTTGTAAGGATCATGTTTAATGACTTGCTACCAACCTCGAATTTCTTCAAGGTGTCCTTAAGTAGCAAGTTTTCTTTTTGACAGATTTCTAGATTATGACATTTTATACATGAATTTAAACTATCATGATATTCGATTTTTAACTTATTAAAATCACAAGTAAGACTATCATGTACCTTTTTTAGCAATTTGTATTTTCTATTTATAACTTTGCATTCATCAAATAAATCATGGAAGGCATTTAATAATTCATCGAAAGATAAATCAGCATCTAATAAATCCGTTACCTCCTCTCCGATGGCCATTAAGGCGTAATGAGCAACTTGCTCGGTGTTGGACTCCTCTTCTTCAGATGCGCTCGAGTCATCCCATGTTGCTTGAAGAGCCTTCTTCTTTGATGTTCTTTTTTTGACTTGGGGACAATCATTCTTGTAGTGTCCCGGCTTTTTACATTCGTAGCAGATCACTTGGTCCTTCTTGGGTTCAAGTTTATTTTTCACATCGTTTTTAAACTTGTTTCTTTTGAAGAATTTCTTAAACCTTTTTGTCAAAAGTGCTAAGTCATCATCACAGTCCTCATTACTTGAGTTTTCTCTCAAGTGGCATTCAGAAGTTTTCAGTGCCATATCCTTCCTGTTCTTTGGAAGGATGTCTTCTTGCTCTTCATGAGCTTTGCAAGTCATTTCGTAGGTCATTAATGACCCGATTAGTTCTTCAAGAGGGAAGTTGCGTAGATCTTTTGCCTCTTGAATAGCAATGACTTTAGGATCCCAACTTTTAGGAAGGGATCTTAGTATTTTATTTACGAGTTCAAAATCCGAAAAACTTTTTCCGAGTCCTTTTAGACCATTGACGACATCCGTGAAACGAGTAAACATGTCGCCAATGGTTTCACTCGGTTTCATTCGGAAAAGTTCAAAAGAATGCAGCAGTAGATTGATTTTTGACTCTTTCACTCTACTTGTGCCCTCGTGGGTCACTTCAAGTGTGTGCCAAATATCAAATGCAGTTTCGCAAGTTGAAACACGATTAAACTCGTTTTTATCAAGTGCGCAAAATAAGGCATTCATAGCCTTTGCATTAAGAGCGAAAGCCTTCTTTTCCAACTCATTCCAATCGATCATTGGAAGAGAAGACTTTGAAAATCCGTTTTCAACAAGGTTCCACAGTTCAAAATCCATAGAGATAAGAAAGATCCTCATTCGGGTCTTCCAGTAGGTGTAGTCCGTTCCACTGAACATGGGTGGACGTGTAATAGAATGCCCCTCTTGGTTTCTGGCGTATGCCATCTCTCTTGGGTTTTAATCCTTTAGAGAGTTAACCTCGCTCTGATACCAATTGTTAGGATCGAGAGCACTAAGAGGGGGGGGGGGTGAATTAGTGCAGCGGAAATCTTACAGCAATTTAAAAACGAAAGCTGCGTTCATCCGATAAAAAACGATTTCGATATAAAAGCAGAATCACAGTGCAGTTTGCGTCTAAGCGCAGTTTGCGTCTAAGCGCAGTTTGCCTCTAAACACAGTTTGCGTCTAAGCGCAGTTTGCGTCTAAGCAAAGTTTGCGTCTAAACGCAGTTTTGCGTCTAAACGCAGTTTTACGTCTAAACGTAGTTTTACGTCTAAACGTAGTTTTACGTCTAAACGCAGTTTTGCGTCTAAACGCAGTTTTACGTCTTAACGCAGTTTTACGTCTAAACGCAGTTTTACGTCTAAACGCAGTTTTACGTCTAAACGCAGTTTTGCGTCTAAACGCAGTTTTACGTCTAAACGTAATTTTACGTCTAAATGTAGTTTTGCGTCTAAAAGCAGTTTTGAACCTTGAAAAGCATTTTACGTAGAAAGCAATTTGCAGTTATAAATGGAATCCGAATGTAAGCGTAAGCTGCAATGTGAAGATCGTACGAAAACACGATTTACGTTTGAATGCAGATTCTGAAAGATCAGAGCTTAGAAACTTGTTCGTAAAGGCGCAGAGGGCTGTAGCAATGTAGGAGGTTTGCAGTAATGATAAAGTGGTCAAAGTAAAAGCAAACCAGAGATTTAGAGTGGTTCGGTCAGTCTTGACCTACTCCACTTTTGGCTTCCTCCTCCGACGAGGTCACCGACGTCAACTAGCTGCCTTCCTTCAATGGGCGAAGGCTAACTGCCCTTTTACAGTTTCTCTCCTTTTGACAGGCTCAGGAGACAACCTTTACAGATCCTTTCTCTCCTCTCTTTACAACTCAAGACTTGAAGAACAGAAGGAGGAGAACTTTAGGACTTTACACAAATTTGAGCTCTTAGAATCACTGAAAAGATCTAGAATTCGGTGTGGATCTGTATCTTTTCAGTGCTGAATGGGTGGGGTATTTATAGGCCCCAACCCAGTTCAAATTTGGAGCTCAAAACGATCAAATCCCAGAATTCTGGGATCAGGCGGTTGCACCTCTTGACTGGAGAGGTGGCACCGCCTAGCAGAGCACGACGACTGAGCTCAGGCGATTGCTCCTCTCTGCCAGAGCTCGAAGACTGAGCTCGATGGTTGCATCACCTGGCAGAGCTCGAAGACTGAGCTCAGTGTTTGTACCGCCTGGCAGAGCTCGAAGTCTGAGCTCGGTGGTTGCATCACCTGGTAGAGCTCGAAACTGAGCTCAGGCTGATGCACCTCTCTGCCAGAGCTCGAAGACTGAGCTCGGTGGTTGCATCACCTGGCAGAGCTCGAAACTGAGCTCAAGCTAATGCACCTTTCTTCCAGAGCTCGAAGACTGAGCTCGGTGGTTGCACCGCCTGGCAGAGCTCGAAACTTGAGCTCTGGCGGTGCTACCTCTTGACAGAGGAGGTTGCATCGCCCAGTCTAGCTCGAAGACTGAGCTCTGGGCGGTTGCACCTCCTGGCTGGGGCGGTTGCACCGCCCAGTCTAGCTGGGAGACACAGCCCTGGCGGTTGCACCTCCTGGCTGGGGCGGTTGCACCGCCTGGTGCAATCAGGGTCTGAATGGTTCGCTCCATTCGGCCCAATTTGAATCTTTTCAGGGGCCCAATTGCCCCAAGATTAAGCTAATGGGATCACCTCCCATTTTCAAGCTTAATCATCGTGCTAACTATGATTAACTCTAAGACAACTTCTGCAGCTTTGCTCCGATGCGTCAATCGCTTCTTCCGGCGAGTTTCCGGCGAACTTCCGTCGATCATCCGATAAACCCTCGGTGATCCTTCTGCGGACATCCGGCATACTCCTGGACTTTGCGACGATCCACTTGGCGAGTTCCGACGAGCTTCGCTTGGCAAGCTTCTGGACTTCTCGGATCTGTTCTCGCTGAACCTCCGACGACCGTCCGAACTTCCGTCGAACTCTCGAACTCCCAACGTGATCATGATCTTGACTCCGGCGCAACACCTGCTGCTTGTCTTACTCTCATCGTAGTTAATCCTGCACACTTATCTCAACACATAGATTAGATAACAAATGACAATTGACTTCATCATCAAAATCCGAGATTCAACACACACTCTTACAAATTTTCAAAGAGAAAGAGGGAGGTGAACACTCATGCTATTGAAAACAAAAACTTGCTAAAGACTTTGCTAAGACTTTTATCTCAATCTCTTGCTTCTTAAAGGTTGTTTTCTCTGTTGAGAATTGAGGGGTATTTATAGGCCCCAAGAGGATTCAAATTTGGGCTCCAAATTTTGAATTCTCTTGGGTTCTCGAGGCTCCAAACTTGGCCCCTACTTGGGTTTTGGACGGTGCCACCACTCAATTCTCGGGTTCTAGGCGGTGCCACCGCCTACACTATTTCAGCTCATTGGTTGGGCTCCAAACTTGGCCCAAACTAGTCCAAACTCGGGCCCAATTGGCCCCTACTTGGGTTATAGGATTAACACCTAATCCTAACCCTAATTAACGTGCTAAATATGAATTTAAAGATATTTCCTAAGCTATTACAAAGTCCACAAGTCAAGACTTCTTCCGGCGAACTTCCGGCGGTCTTCCGATAAACTCTCAGAAACCATTCTGCGGATTCCCGGCAAGCTCCTAGACTTCACGATTTGATCTTGGCGAGTTCCAACGAGCTTCTTTGGCAAGCTTCGATCTTTCTTGGCGAGCTCCGTGAACTTCCAACGAACCTTCCGGCGAGCTTCCGAAAAACCCTTCGGCAAGCTCCCTACTCATTCTCGGCTAGTTCCGGCAGCATTCCCAATGAACCTTCGGACTTCCATCGAACTCTCGAACTCGCAACAAATCCTTCGTGCTTGACTCTGACACTTTGTTTCATTTTATGTCTTTATCGTTATCGTAGTTAATCCTGCACACACAAGCCAAAACTCTACTCCGATCTAGACAATTATTACAACGCGAATTGACATTCTGTTGCCCGGCACGTCATTGGTTGGCGCTTCGTCCGATTCTTTAGCGCATTGTCCTCTCTTGTGGCTTGTTGCCCAATCGGCAGTTGACCTCCGCAACCCCAATATCCTTGGTGCAATTCCGCTCTTGGCCTGATGCCCGACGTCCGAAGCCTTCTGCCATCCAATATCCTAACGTGATCTCCTCCGGCGCAATGTCAATTCCTCCTGCGTTAATTGTCTAATCCTGATCGAGTAGACCTGCATCACTCAAAATGCAGTTAAACCTATAAACACAATCAATTAGTTTCATCATCAAAATCCGAGATTCAACATTTCTCTCTTAATCCAAATGACCTTGGCCTGGGATTTGTCTAAGCAAGAACACATAGGATATTCCTCTCATGACACTGAGAGTGGATGATTCTCTATCGATACTCAATAGTCCTCGTAAGGTTGGCTACCACTCCCAATGACCGGTTGTGCTAGATCCGGAATATCCAAATCTATAAGTTCGGTATCAAAAAATAGAGCACTCATACAGGACATCCTTAGTATCTCAAGTCTATGGACCAGATAGACTACTAAGACCACAAAATCATTGTCTAACAATAAGGCATCATCAACCATTCAGCATTTCGTAAGCGAATTAATCAGTGAACTCATTCTCTAATGAGCACCTGTATTGTATCTCTAGTGTCCCCACACGAGTAGCTATGAGACCAGCTGCATCCATCATATAGACGGGTATACAACGCACTAGTTTGTCCGGTTATCTCGATATCCCTCTCGAGTAACCTATGATCGGGATTATTTAAGATTTGTGTTTAAAGATGAATCGGTCTCATTATCGTAATATCATCACGATCTGATTCTCATTACACAAATCTATGGACATCATAATATATTCAAGCAACATGCAATATAAAGTGATAAAATATTAAATAATAATAATAAGTAAAAAAACTATATGTCAAGTCATGTGTGCTATCACTCACGTGATTGGCTTGTAGGGCACTTATAACAAGCAATTGGTTCATCAAGGCTTCATCAAATCCTTCAGCGCATCATCTTCCTTTACAGCCATTTACCTAATAGGCATGTTGACCTCCGCGACTCTGATCTCCATGGGCTTAATGTCCGTTCTTCTAGGCCCGATGCCCGAACTCATGGCACGAAGCCTTTTACCGACACATCGATCGATCCTTTGGCTTAATGTTCAATCTTCTGACATGTTGCACTCTAACCTAACATTAATTCTTCCTACTTTAATTGTCGTTTCATGATTGAAGCTAGTCCTATGCCACTCAAAACACAGATTAGATCATAAACTCTATCAATTAGTTTCATCATCAAAATCTAAGATTTAATAGTCTTTATTATTATTATTATTATGACATTCTCTCATTTTATATTGCTTATATATATATATATATATATATATATATATATATATATATATATATATATATATATATATATATATGTCTATAGATTTATGCAATGGGAATCAGATCATGATAAGATCACGATAATGAGATTAATTTACCTTTAAGCACAAACCCTAAATAATCATAGTCATAGGTTACTCGAGAGGGACATCGAGATAACCGGACAGACTAGCGTGCTATATACCCGTCCATATGATGGAGGCGCTTGATATCATAGCTGCTTATGTGGGGCCACTAAGGATACAATGTAGGTGCTCATTGGAGTTATACATGATAGACTAGTGTCTTATATACCCGTTGATGAGTCGAGTGAATTATTATAAAGATAATAATTTACTAAGCCAAAAGGAGTTCTAACAAGTATGATTCACAACCAGCTCGATATTGGGTCTAAAGGGTCACACACATATGAAAGGTGTTGCAACAAGTAGAGGTTCAGATATGAGATATCTGTTAGAGCCCCTATCTTATTGGATATCCAATAAGCTCCTGAATTATTGGATCCCATCAATGAGATCCAATAAGAACTAATAAGAGATTATTGGGTAGAGACCCACTAATCTAAGAGGCTTGGGTAGTTAGATGGAGATCCAATACCCAATAGGGTAGGATCCATTATGGTTAAGTTAATTGAGAGCCTTTATAAATAGGAGGGAACCAAAGGCCCATAGGTTGGGTTGGGGCTTCCTGGTTGCCACCTCCTATTCTCCTCTCCCTTTTCTCCTCCTTAGATAGCAGGTGTAAAGATTTTGGTAGGATTTGAGGAGCGTCGTCACAACCCTATTGTATGGATCACTGCTAGAGATGAGGGTGCTTGATCTCCTTCATCCTCTCCTATAGATCTACAGAGATTCAGGGATACACGATCTCCCTAAGTAACATAACTATCGCATATGTGGTTTTTTAGTTTTGTGAGTTTTTATGCACCAATCTTCACATGACAACAAATACCTTTTTGGGAAATTTGAGGTTTTTTATTTTATATTCTTCCACTGCAATAATGTCGCCTCTAGATTTTCCTACATTGGTATCAAAGCTAGGTTGTTCATGCGAAAGATTAGTTTTGAATTGTATGTGTTGTGTTTTAGAAAAGTTTTTGACATCAAAATCATCGACGTTAAAGGTGACAAAGGGTAGCAACTATTGCTGCCCTTGTTGCTCACGTAGAAGTGGCCAAAGGCTGCTTACAGCCTTGGCCGTCTACGTGCAGGCGGTTGGTTGTCGGCGGTGGTGCCCATAGGTGCAGGCATTACCCCGCAAGGGGTGGTGCCTACAGACACTACCCCCGCAAGGGGTGATGCCTATGGACGCTGCGCCCGCGGGCAGAACAACCCATAGTATTGACGGTGCTTGTAGGGGTGTCTGCCCATAAGGGGGGAGCATCGCTTGTGGGCACTGCGCCTATGGGGAAAACCACCCCAAGGGGTGACTATACTTGTAGGGGCGCTCACCCATAGTGGCGATGGTGCTCGTAGGGGTGGTGTCGCCAATGGGTAGAGGCAGCACCCCCGCCCCTTGTAGTGGCTACCTCCGATAGGATGGTAGGGGCCAAAATGCAACAAAAGGTAGGGCAATAGGGTTTTTGGGCAAAAGGATGGTTTTGCCCCTCATAATTTTAGAAATTTTGAGATCTATCCTTTTTTTCCAAGTTACCAAAATACCCTTCATAATTTAAAAATTTCTACATGTCCCCAATTTTAAAAAAATATCAGTTAATTAAAAGGTATAATTAAAAATTATTATTTATCTAAAGTCCTCTATGATGATTTGTACATGTGATGTATGATGTGGACGAATGATCATTTACTATGTGATGTGTGTACATGTGATGTGATCATTATTATTATTGGGGCTTGCGAGTCTCTAATTAATTTTTCATTTATTATCAGGCCTATGTGCCTATGATTATGTTGTAATTACACGAGGAGGCATAGCGGGAGAGTGGAAGCGATAGCGGGACCCATGAGACCAAGACAGATGATTGCAATGCTTAAAGACGCATGTTGACGGATCCGACGATGATAAGATGGACAATCACAAGGCATGGAGACGTGCCACTATACACAAAGATCTTGATGTGAGTAATTGAGCCTATTGGCTCGGGCCTGATCACATTAGGCTGGGGTCCATGATCATATAGTGTGATTGCTCATGTGATGTATGATTGCTTGTACACCTACTAGTTATATGTATATATATTTGTATGTGATGTAAATATATATTAAATATATATATGTGATACGCCGTATTATGAGACCAAATAAAAAATCTCCTCTCTCGATAATATTAAGTCAGTAAACGTGAGACAATTAGATTGACCCACATGGCCTTCGAGAAATTTAAAGTGTATAAGAATGAAGTGAAGAATTAGACTAGAAAGAGTATTAAGACTCTTCGATCAGATCGATGAGTTGAGTACTTGAGTACAGAGTTCACACACTATTAGACATAGTGTAGTCCATGATGAGTTTCGCTGACTTACCTATCTCATTCTGGGGATACACCCTGGAGATCGTAGCTTACTTTTTGAATAGAATTTCAACTAAGTCAGTAGTGTCTACTCCATATGAGATATGGATAGGAAAAAACTTAATCTTAAGGTTGTTAACATTTGGGGTTTCCCTACCCATGTTAAGAGACACAGCCCTGACAAGTTGGAATCCAAGACGGAACAGTGTATATTCATGGGGTACCCCAAGGAAACTAACGGGTATTATTTCTATCACTCCAAGGACCAAAAGGTCTTTGTAGCTAAGAGACTAGTGTTCCTTGAGAAGGAACACATTCTTGGTGGAGACAATGAGAGCGTGATAGAGTTGAGCAAGGTTAGAGAACCTAACTCAAGCACTATTCTATAACCAGAGTCTATTTAGGTACCTATCACACAAGTTTCAACTTTATGTAGGTCCAGTAGAGTATTATATCCTCTTGAGAGATATGTGGGACATATCAGATGTGAGGATGTTGAAAATATTGATCTTCAGTCCTATAAGGAGGCTATTATGAGTATAGACTCCGGGAAGTGACAAAAGAGCATAAATTCTGAGATGAATTCCATGTACTCCAACAAGATTTGAAACTTAGTTGATGCACCCAAAGGTATTGTATCCATTGGTTGAAAGTGAATATTTAAGAAGAAGATCAGAGTAGATAGAAATGTAGGGACCTATAAAACAAGACTAGTGGCTAAGGGGTCTCGTCAAAGGTAAGTGTTAACTATGACGAAACCTTCTCATCCGTAGCAATGCTAAAATCCATCCGAATTCTATTGGGCATTGCAACACACTATTATTATGAGATTTGGAAGATGGACGTGAAAATCATGTTCCACAATGGCAAACTCAAGGAGAAGGTGTATATGATACAGCTTGAAGGATTCGTGTCCAAGGATAGTCCAAATAAGGTGTGTAGGTTGCTTAGGTCCATCTATGGACTAAAGCAAGATTTGTTTAGGCGATCAAATCTTATGACTTTTTTAAGAACAAAGATAAGCCTTGTGTATACAGAAAGGTAAGTGGGAGCGCTATCACCTTTTTGGTGTTATACGTGGAAGATAACCTAATCATTAGGAATGATACAGGGATGCTCTCCATAGTAAACATTTAGCTATCTAGACACTTCTCTATGATGGACTTAGGGAAAGCATCCTACATATTGGGGATTCAGATCTATAGAGATAGATCCAAGAGGATGCTTGGCTTATCCTAGTCCAAGTGCATATACACCATTGTCAAAAGGTTTGACATGGAAAATTCCAAGAGATGTTTCATACTAGTGAGACATAATATATCAATTTATGGGAGTATGTCTGTTAGAACCCTTGCAGATTCTAAACTTGGGGTTGATCTCTTTAGGGGATCGGCCTCCTTGGAACTCTATAGGGGTTCCTCCCTCCAAGTTGCTGCTCAAAGGCTGCAGAAAAGATTCATCTATTGCTTATGAAAAGAGAAGGAATACATGACTATTTATAGGGCTTTTAAACCCTAACTCCTAATAGGACTCCTACTTAAGACTCTTACTTCTAACCAACTCCTAGTAGGACTCATAGTCAAGACTCCTATTCCCTTACAACTCCTAATTCTTCTATAAGAAAACACCTCCTACTTGAATGCCCCTCTCAATTAGGACTCTCCTAGCTAGAGTCCTAATAGAATGTCCCTCTCAATTAGGACTCTCCTAGCTAGAGTCCTAATAGTTTTACATGAATGTCCCTCTCAATTAGGACTCTCCAAGCTAGAGTCCTAACAGACCCGCCCTCTTCAAATCAGCCTTGTCCTTGAGGCTGATGATTCGTGAATTCTGAGAATTTGATCTTCAAGTCATCATGGTTCTCCCAAGTGGCATCTTCTATTGGTAGATTCGCCCACTTTATTAGCACTCCTTTAATGGGTCGTCGTCGTCGAGTCACGATCCGTCGATCAATAATGGCACTTGGCTGGGTCTGGAATTCTCTTTAGGTAGTCATATTTGGTGGGTGGCTTTGGGCTGTCTCCAAGCACCTATTTAAAACTTTCGTCTGGCTGTTGGTTTGTGGGGGATATGTCGTACTCCTTTTCAATTTAGTACCCTGCATATGGAATAACTTTGTCCAAAATCTGCTCTTGAAGATGCAAGTATAATTTGTCACAAGCACAATGCGTCCCTTATAGCATAATTCTTTTGAGTCCCGATTGTAATGAGCCATGGGGCTTAGTGCTTCCTCCAATTTTTTTATAATCTTACTAGTCTCTGAATCTTCCTGCCATTCCATCTTAATATCCTCAAGGAAGTCGCTGGTCGGAAGTGAAACGGTCGAAACTTCAACTTGCTCGGGTAGGTGCGAAAGCGCATCTGCAAGAACATTCTCTTTCCCCTTTTTATAAGTTGTTTCATAATCAAATCTAAAAAGTTTTGTTACCCATTTTTGCTGCTCAGGGGATGATATCTTTCGCTCCAAAATGTACTTAAAGCTTTTTTGGTCGGTTTTAATTTGAAATCGTCGACCAATCAAGTAGGGTCTCCACCGCATTGCTGCGCGCACAATGGCGAGCATCTCCTTATCATATGTTAACTTATTTTGATAGGAGGGAGATAATGCCTTACTAGTGTATGTGAGTGGTCGACCATCTTGCATGAGAATGACTCCAATTCTGACTCCAGATGTGTCGGCCTCAATAATGAAGGGTCGGTTGAAATCTGGTAGTGTTAGCACTAGCGTCGTCGTCATGGCTGCCTTAAGTTTATCAAAGGCAGCGGAGGCTCTGTTCGACCATTGGAAGACATCTTTTTTCAGTAAGGAAGTAACTGGTGCACTAATCTCTCCATAGTTTTTCACGAACTTGCAGTAGTAGCCTAATAAACCCAGAAAGCCATGTAGCAATTTTATGTTCCTCGGGGTCAGCCAGTTTTGCATTACTCCAATTTTGAAGGGGTCTACTGCCACACCTTCCTCTGATATGATATGCCCAAGATATTCCACCTTCTTTTTAAGAAAGCAAAAATTCATAGTGGTTGTTGTGTGTTCAAAAGGTGGTTTTTGGTATGTCTTCTTCGCATACTCGTATTTGATGATACCCGGATCGAAGGTCCAGCTTTGTGAAGATTTGTGCTCCCATAGCAACTCATCTACTACTGGAATAGGGTATTTATCCTTGATGGTTATGCCATTGAGAGCTCGGTAATCAACACATAATCGCCATATTCCATCCTTCTTTCGTATGAGGAGCACCGGTGAAAAGTAGGGGCTGCAACATGGCCGAATAACTCCTGTTTTGAGCATCTCTTTTACAATCCTTTCTATTTCATCCTTCTAGAGATATGGATACTGATATGGCTGAGCATTTGCTGCAGATTTGCCTGGAAGAATCGTTATACAATGATCATGCCGACGGGTAAGAGGTAGGTTGCACGGTTCGTCAAATATATCTGAAAATTCAGCAAGCAAAGGAAGTAGATTTGGATCTTCCAATTTTGTTGGCTCTCCCTTAGATTGCTGCTCAAGTTGTACCAAAAAACCGCTGCATGCTTTATGCAAAACATTCTCCATTTGTTGTGTGCAAATCGTTGTTATGTCGCCCCCACGTTTCCCGTGCAATGTCACCTGTTTCTCCTTACTGTAAAATTTCATAATTAGTTTCATAAAATTCCAAGAAATATCACCTAATATCGTCAACCATTTAATTCTGAGCAGGGCCTCATGATTGTTAAGAGGGAGAAGGAAGAAATCTGCAATTATCTCTTGGTCCTGCAGCAATAGTTTCTCCTGTAAGCGCCTATGATCACAATTCAAAATCCGTCCGTCGGTGACCTTATCATCAAACCTACAGCGATTCTCGATAGGTAATAATATCCGAACAGCAAGCTTACTATTTAGGAAGTTAGTAGTACTGCCCGTGTCGATGAGAACAGTGATTGATTGTTGTTTGTGAAGGCCTCCAACTTTCATCGTTTGCGGGTTTGAGTAGCCAGCTAGTGTTTGTACCGTAACTTCGGTCGGTTGTGGCTTTTCTTCTGCATCTTTTTCTTCATGTTCAAGGCTCTCTTCTGAATGTTCAATGACCTCTTCTTCTATCGGTTCAATCATAAGAAGTCCCCCTTTACTACAACGATGCTCACGGCTCCACGGCTCATCACAATGCCAACATAACCCCTTCGCATATCGCTTCCGAAGCTCTTCTCTTGTTAACCTCTTTGGTGTAGGGACTTCGTCAATAGTAGGGGGGGCTGAGGGCTTTAATATTACTGGTTGAGGAGCAACCCTAGTCCTCCGAGCTGCTAGTCATAAGTGCCCAGCAAGCCAATCACGTGAGTGATGGCACGTGTGACTTGATACAGAATCTTTTTTCCCATTATATTTTGGCGTATATCACTTTATAATTATTGCATAAATGCATATATATTGTGATGTCCTTGGATTTGTGCAATGGGAATCGGATCGTGATGAGATCACGATAATGAGATCGATTCACCTTTAAACACATATCCTAAATAATCCCGGTCATAGGTTACTCGAGAGGGACATCGTGATAACCGGATAGACTGGTGTGCTGTATACCCGTCCATATGATGGATGCAGCTGGTCTCATAGCTGCTCGTGTAGGGACACTAGGGATACAGTACAGGTGCTCATTGGAGAATGAGTTCACTGATTGATCCGCTTACGGAATGCTGGATGGTTGATGATGCCTTATTGTCAGACAACGATTCCGTAGTCCTAGTGGTGTATCTGGTTCTTAGACTTGAGACACCAAGGATGTCCTGTATGAGTGCTCCACTCTTTGATACCAGACTTATAGGTTTGGCTGTTCCCAGATCTAGTGCAGTTGGTCATTGGGAGTGGTAGTCGACCTTACGAGGGCTATTGAGTGTCGATAGAGGATCATCCACTCTCGGTATCATGAGAGGAATATCCCATGTGTTCTTGCTCAGACAAATCCCTGGCCAGGGTCATTCGGGTTGAGAGAGAAAGAGTTCTCCGGGAGAATCCGATTAGAGCGAGACTCGAGTAGAAACCGTATGGGTCTGACAACACCATGCTCGATATACGGTCTCTGGGATATTAGATGGATGAGGGACTATAGGTACATGGTAACTGAGGACAGACAGGTCCAATGGATTGGATTCCCCTGTATCGTCTAGGGACTACGGCGTAGTGGCCTAGTACTTCCGTAGTCGATGAGTCGAGTGAATTATTACAGAGATAATAATTCACTGAGTTAGAAGGAGTTCTGACAGGTATGACTCACGGCCAGCTCGATATTGGGCCTAGAGGGTCACACACATATGGTAGGCATTGCAATGAGTAGAGGTTCGGATATGAGATATCCGACGGAGCCCTTGTCTTATTGGATGCAGATCCAATACCCACTAGGGAAAGGACCCATTAGGGTTTTGACACGGGATCTCTATAAATAGGAGGGATTCACAGCCTCATAGGCTAGAGTCTTTGCTTGCCCTTCCTATTCTCCTCTCCCTCTCCACCTCAGAGTAGGCCTGGAGTTTTGAGGAGCGTCGTCGCAACCCTGCTGTGTGGATCACCGCTAGAGAGGAGGACGCTTGACCTCCTTCACCCTCTCCTAAGGATCTGTAAGGAAACAGGGATATACGATCTCCCTAGGTAACACAATCTCTATACGCAGTTTTGTGTTTTTGCGGATTTTGCGCACCAATCTTCGCACGACGATGAACATCTTTTTGGGAATCGGGGATTTTTGTTTTCTTGTTCTTCCGCTGCGCATATGATGTCGCCCCCTATGATTTCCCAACAGTGGTATCAGAGCTAGGTTGTTCGTGCGAATGATTGGTTTTGAACTGCGTGTGTTGTGTTTAGGAAGAATTTTGACGTCAAAATAGTTGACGCAAAAGCGAGGAAGAGCAGCAACAGTTGCTCCCCTCGATCTGCATGCCTGCAGCTACCTGCAGCGGCAGCCGCAGCCGGAGCCAGGCAGCACAGCGCCGGCGCATGCGCAAGCGCTGTGCCTGCAGCAGCCGGCCGGCGGTCTGCTTGCAGCAGGCTTGCGGCCGGCGGCCGCTGACCCCGCGGGCAGAGGCGCCGCGGGGCAGCAGCGCGGGCTGAGGCACCGCAGGGCAGCGGCGCTTGTGGCCGCTGCTCCCACTGGCAAAAACCCCGCAGGGGCGGCCGCCAGCGAGGCAGCACCGCCTGCGGGCGCTGCCTCGCGGAGGCGGCGGCGCCCGCGGGGGCGCCCACCTGCAGCGGCAGTGCCCCCAGCGAGCGTGCCGCCTGCAGGCGAGGGCAGCGCTCTCGCCCCGCCGCACAGGCCGCCGCCAGCAGGGTGGCAGCGGCGGCAGCGGCAGCGGCAACAGCAGCAGAAAGTGGGAATTAGGGTTTTGGGCAAAAAGACAGTTTTGCCCCTGTGAATTTGAGAAATTCCAGTTTCTGTCTTTTGTCCAAATTACGAAAATACCCTTAGGAATTGAGAAATTCCCTATATATCCCTGATTTCAGAAAATATTAATTAATTAAAAGGTTTAGTTGATTATTATTTTTATTATTATCTAGTAGTCCTACATGATGATGATTATTTATACATGTGATGTATGATGTGTGGACGGATGATCATGGACCGTGTGATGTGTGTACTTGTGATTATTATTATTGAGGTCTGCGAACCTCCATTATATTTCTCGTTTATTGTCGGGCCTGCGTGCCTATGATTAAGTTGTAATCACATGAGGAGGCGCAGCGGGAGCGTGGATGCCATAGCGGGACCCACGAGACGGACGATCGTGATGCATGGAGATGCATCAAGATGTCGACGGAACCGACGAGGACGAGATGGACGATCACAAGGCATGGAGATGCACCGTTGCACACATAGATCTTGATGTGAGTGATTAGGCCTACTGGCTCGGGCCTAATCATATTAGGTTGTGGTCCATGATCATCTGGTGTGATTGCTTATACACATACTAGATATGTATATATATTTGCATGCGATGTAGATATATATTAAATATGCATATGTGTGACATGTCATATTAGGAGACCAAATCATACAAACATCTCTCGATAATATTAAGTCGGTAAACGTGAGGCAATTAGATTGACCCACGTGGCCTTCCATCGTTATGAGTAGGAACCGAATCCCGGTGTAGGTTGAGTTGGTCGAGTCCCTCGAGACTCACCTATATCGCGATTCGCTATCTTGCTTACGACATAGAGATGTCACCGGTGACCTGAGGGCATGATATGCTTGGTCGAGTCCCTCGAGGGTATATCATCAAATCAGACTCATCTTGTAACGAAGGTGTTGACTTAACCGAGCATCATGGTTGGTCGAGTCCCTCGAGGCCATGGTGATTCGGAGGCCGAACAGGACGGGAATCACAAGGAGTTGTGATCGGCAAGAGTTGTCTACCTTTTAAGCTTAGTGTGATTGGTCGAGTCCCTCGAGGTTACACTAAGACGCTGATTGGATCCTGATCCCCACTAGAAGTCTGCCGGAGACTTCCGTTTCACGTGCTGAGGGTGTCGCGTGACTCGTTAATAAAATAGTGGGAGCATATTAA
This sequence comes from Musa acuminata AAA Group, assembly GCF_036884655.1. Lineage (NCBI taxonomy): Eukaryota > Viridiplantae > Streptophyta > Magnoliopsida > Zingiberales > Musaceae > Musa > Musa acuminata. Next base: position 33,379,642 of record NC_088353.1, read on the forward strand.
GATAGAAGTCCATATCTTGATAGTTTAATTTCTTGCAAAATCTGCATGTTATTCATTTTTGCTACATCTTTATTTTCAGAAAATGTCGTTTTCAAATCCCTTACGTGGCATACTTGATGTCAACCGCCTCACTGGTCCAAATTATACGGATTGGCTCCGTAACTTGAGAATTGTTCTCACAGCGGAGAAAATCGTGTACATCCTTGATACAGTGATGCCTACGCCCGAAGAAGGGGCAAGCGAGGATGAGATCGCTCGCTACGTGAAGTACATTGATGACTCCACTCTTGCTCAGTGCTATATGTTGGGCTCTATGACTCCAGAGTTACAGAGACAACATGAAAAGATGGATGCCAGATCCATTCTCCTACATGTCCGTAAATTGTTTGAGGAACAGGGAAGGACTCAACGATATGAGATATCCAAGAGCCTTTTCCGCGCTAGGATGACTGAGGGGACACCGGTTCAGAACCATGTCCTAAAGATGATTGAGTGGATAGAGAAACTCACAGGTCTAGGAATGGTCCTAGAGGATAACTTGTGTGTGGACATTGTGCTTCAGTCCCTACCAGATTCCTTTTCACAGTTCATAATGAATTTTAATATGAACAAGCTTGAGGTGACTCTCCCAGAGCTCCTCAATATGTTGAGGGAGGCAGAGAGTACTATTAAGAAAGAGAAGCCAGTTCTCTACACTGGTGAGACCAGAAAGAAAAGGAAAGCAGAAAGGTCCCTTAAGAAGGGAAAGGGCAAGGGCAAACAAGGTAAAGCAAAGGTTGCTAAGAAAGACCCAACAAAGGACAAAGGCCAGTGCTTCCACTGTGGTAAAGATGGGCACTGGAAGAGAAACTGCAAAGAGTACCTTGCAGAAAGGGCGAAACAAAAGCTTGATGAAGCTTCAGGTACATTCATGATCAGTCTCCATTTGTCAGACTCTTATGATAACACATGAGTATTAGATACCGGTAGTGCTTATCATATATGCAATTCGTTGCAGGTTCTGGCAAGGCCTAGGAGACTAGAGAGAGGCGAGATGGACCTCAAGATGGGTAATGGAGCAAAAGTTGCTGTATTAGCTGTTGGCGAGGTCGCCCTACATCTGCCTAGTGGAGCTTTTATTGCATTAGATGCATGTTATTTTGTTCCTTCTATTATCAAAAACATTATCTCCATTTCATGTTTAACAGTTAGTGGATATAAATTTGTTTTTGAGAACAATGGTTGTTCGATATTATTAGATGATAAGATCATCACGAAAGGAACATTGCATAATGGTTTATTTATGTTAGACACCACTCCACATATCATGAATATAAATGTGTCCAAAAGGAAACGAGATGAGTTGAACAGTGCATACCTGTGGCATTGTAGGCTAGGTCACATCCATGAAAGAAGGATTCAAAAGTTGCTAAATGATGGATATCTAGATCCATTCGACTATGTGTCATATGCAACTTGTGAGCCTTGCATTCGTGGAAAACTGACCAACTCTCCATTTAGTGGAACTGGAGAGAGAGCCACTGAGTTGTTGGAACTCATACATAGTGATGTATGTGGACCCATGTCAACTCATGCCATTGGAGGTTACTCCTACTTCATTACATTTACTGATGATTTCTCAAGGTATGGATATGTGTACTTAATGAAGTACAAGTCCGAGGCCTTTGAGAAATTCAGAGAGTATAAGAATGAGGTGGAGTGTTGAATCTCGTATTTTGATGATGAAACTACTTGACATATATTTATGATTTAATCTGCGTTTTGAGTGACGCAGGATGCTTCGATCAGGATGAGACAATTAAAGCAGGAAAATCATGTTATGCCGAAGGAACATGTCAGAAGATTGGACGTCGGGCCGGTGGATCGGTCGACGTATCGACAGAAGGCTACGGGCCGTGAACTCGGGCATCGGGCCAAGAAGAGCGGGTATTGTGCCAAGGATATCGGAGTTGCGGAGTCAACTGGCCGATTGGGCAATAGGCTGCAGGAGAGGACGATGCGCCGAAGAATCGGACGAAGCGTCGAGGGACCAATGACATGTCGGACAACTTGGTTAATTGCTTAGGATTAATTGTCTCGATCGAAGTTTTGTTTTAGTGTGCAGGATTAACTACGATGAGAGTAAGACAAGCAGCAGGAGTTGCGCCGGAGTCAAGATCATGATCACGTTGGGAGTTCGAGAGTTCGACGGAAGTTCGGACGGTCGTCGGAGGTTCAGAGAGAACAGATCCGAGAAGTCCAGAAGCTTGCCAAGCGAAGCTCGTCGGAACTCGCCAAGTGGATCGTCGCAAAGTCCAGGAGTATGCCGGATGTCCGCAGAAGGATCACCGAAGGTTGTCGGTTGATCGTCGGAAGTTGGCCGGAAACTCGCCGGAAGAAGCGATTGACGCATCGGAGCAAAGCTGCAGAAGTTGTCTTAGAGATATTCGTAGTTAGCACGATGATTAAGCATGAAAATGGGAGGTGATCCCATTAGCTTAATCTTGGGGCAATTGGGCCCCTGAAAAGATTCAAAGTGGGTCGAATGGAGTGAGCCATTCGGACCCTGATTGCACCAAGAGGTGCAACCGCCCCAGCCAGGAGGTGCAACCGCCTGGGCTGTGGGGTTGAGAGGTGCAACCGCCCCAGCCAGGAGGTGCAACCGCCAGGGTTGCAAGGCTGGGAGGTGCAACCGCCCCAGCCAGGAGGTGCAACCGCCAGGGTTGCAAGGCTGGGAGGTGCAACCGCTCCAGCCAAGAGGTTGCACCGCCAGAGCTCAAGTTCCGAGCTCTGCCAGGCGATGCAACCACCGAGCTCAGTCTTCGAGCTCTGGCAGAGTGGTGCATCAGCCTGAGCTCAGTCTCGAGCTTTGCCAGGTGATGCATTCACCAAGCTCAGTCTTCGAGCTCTGGCAGAATGGTGCATCAGCTTGAGCTCAGTTTGGAGCTCTGCCAAGTGATGCAACCACCAAGCTCAGATTTCGAGCTCTGCTAGGTGATGCAACCACCAAGCTCAGTCTTCGAGCTCTGCCAGGTGATGCAACCATCGAGCTCAGTCTTCGAGCTCTAGCAGAGAGAAGCAATCGGCAGAGCTCAGTCTTCGAGCTCTGCTAGGCGGTGCCACCTCTCCAGTCGAGAGGTGCAACCGCCTGATCCCAGAATTCTGGGATTTGATCGATTTGATCGTTTTGAGCTCGAATTTTGAATTGGGTTGGGGCCTATAAATACCCCACCCATTCAGCACTGAAAAGATAACAGACCAATACCGAAATCTTGATCTTTTCTGTGATTCTAAGAGCTCAAAAGTGTTGTAAAGCCTTTAAGTCTCCTCCTTCTGTTCTTCAAGTTTTCAATTGTAAAGTGAGGAGAGAAAGGTCTGTAAAGGTTGTCTCCTAAGCCTGTCAAAAGGAGAAGAAATTGTAAGAGGGAAGTTTGGCCTTCGCCCATTGAAGGAAGGCACCTAGTTGACGTCGGCAACCTCATCGGTGGAGGAAGCCAAAAGTGGAGTAGGTCAAGGCTGACCGAACCACTCTAAATCTCTAGTTTGCGTTTAATTTCGAGTACTTTATCATTACTGCAAACCTCCCTCATCACTACTGCTCTCTGCGCTTTCACGAACAAGTTCTAAGAGCTGTTCTTCCAAATCTGCATTCAGACGTAACTTCGTATTTTCATACATTACAGCTTACGTTTACGTTTGATTCTGCAGAACTGTTTTCCGCGCTTTTACGAACGAGCTTCCTTGCAGTTTACGCTTACATTTTAATCCTATTAATAACTGCAATCTGTCCTCTACGATTTTACGAATGAGTTTCAACATTTAGACGTAAAACTGCATTCAGACGTAAATCGGCTTTCCTCGCTCAATCATCAGATTTCAGTTCACGTTTACGTCTTGATTTCAACTGCATACTGCCTTCTGTGAGTATACAAACGAGTTTCAAAGTTTAGACGTAAATCTGCGTCTAGACGTAAAACTGCGTTTAGACGTAAATCTGCGTTTAGACGTAAAACTGCGTCTAGACGTAAAACTGCGTTTAGACGTAAATCTGCGTTTAGACGTAAAACTGCGTTTGGACGTAAATCTACGTTTAGACGTAAAACTGCGTTTAGACGTAAAACTGCGTTTATACGTAAAACTGCGTTTAGACGTAAAACTGCGTTTAGACGTAAATCTGCGTTTAGACGTAAATCTGCATTTAGACGTAAATCTGAGTTTAGACGCAAAACTGCGCTTAGACGCAAAACTGCGCTTAAACGCAATCTGCGCTTAGACGCAAACTGCACTTAGATACAAACTGAGAATTTGCGTTTGCATCATAATAGTTTTTGAACGAACGCAGCTTTTGGTTTTTAAATTATTATAAGATTTCCGCTGCACTAATTCACCCCCCCCCCCTCTTAGTGCTCTTGATCCTAACAATTGGTATCAGAGCGGGGTATTTCTCATTTCGGATTTACACCCGAGAGAAATGACTTTTCAAGAGGGCTGTTCGGTCTTTCGTCCACCGTTCTTTAACGGATTGGACTACACTTATTGGAAAACTCGAATGAGAGTTTTCTTAATTTCTCTAAATCTGGATTTATGGAATATCATTGAAAACGGTTTTCAACTTCCCTCCAAACCGATGAACGAATGGTCGGTTTTGGAGAAGAAGAATTTTTCTTTAAACGCAAAGGCTATGAATGCCTTATTTTGCGCATTGGACAAAAATGAGTTCAATCGGATTTCTACGTGTGAAACGGCTTTCGATATTTGGCGCACTCTTGAAATCACGCACGAGGGAACTAGTAGAGTCAAAGACTCGAAAGTTAATATTCTACTGCTTGATTTCGAGCTTTTTCATATGAAACCAAGCGAAACCGTTGTTGACATGTACACCCGTTTTACGGATGTCGTCAATGGTTTAAAATCACTTGGTAAAAGCTTTTCGGATTTTGAACTTGTTAACAAAGTTTTGCGCTCACTTTCTAAAACTTGGGATTCAAAAGTAACTGCTATTCAAGAATCGAAAAACTTGAACCATTTTCCACTTGAAGAACTAATTGGTTCATTGATCACATATGAAATGACGTGCAATGCACGTGAAGAACTTGAGAACCACCTTCCAAAGAACAGGAAGGATTTGGAACTCTGGACAAATGAATGCCACTTGAGCGATGACTCAAGTGATGAGGACAATGATGAACAAACCAACCTTCCAAAGAACAGGAAGGATTTGGGACATAGAACATTTGAAGACCACTCGAGCATAAGCTCAAGTGATGGTGAACTTAAAATGAAACGAAAATTAAAAAGCAAAAAGAATGGAACTACTTGCTTTAAACGCAAGAAGAAGAACAAAAACTGGGATGAATCGAGCTCCTCCGAAGAAGAAGAAGTCAACAAAAGCAAGGCGGCAAACTACGCCTTAACAGCCTACAATGATGAGGTAATCGAAATCCCCCTAATTTACTTCGAAATTACATGATGCTTTTGATGATGCACTTTTCTTATTTTTAAATTTTGTTGAAAATTATATTTTTAACAATGAAAATGCAAAAATATGATCATGCTTGTAATCTCGAAAATGATAATAAAAATTGCATGTCTCATGTTAATGTAAGATAGAAATCTAATGATTTTACACCTAGTGAGATTAATCTTATGTGCTTGAGAAGCAAGAATATATATTTTGATCATTTTCATATTGCTTTTCAATGACGATACATGGCTTTTGTCTGTAAGGCTTGATATTTTTCATTGTCTTTGTTTATTAAATATAATGTATGGTTTTGACATAAGAATAAAGATTTGAGCATGCTATTATAAAGTCAATAATTAAAATTAAAGAAGTTTTAGGCATTTATAAGAATCATTCAAAATTATCTTCAATGAAACCTTGCTTAATGTTGCAATGAAAATATTAAAGTTATACTTGATGATTTCAGATTTGACAAATGCTACACTTTAAATATGAATCATTCTTCAATCAGATTAAATGCTTCAATCATTTTTCTAACTCTAGGGTTCTCGATTTTGGTGAAATACAAGTGATAAATTCATTTATGATATCTTGTAAATCACTTGAATTATGAATGAGTTTTTCTTTTTTATGATGTGTTAAAAGAATCACTTAAAAAGAAAATGTTTTTCCCATCTTATCGAGATTAATGATTTCATGATATTATGTGAATCTCGAAACTAATTTTGATGAAATAGTAATAACGTTATTCATGTTATGAATCTTAAAAATGATAATATGCTTCATGTGATAATATGAATACATGAAACACTTATGATATTCTGTGTATTCATAAAATATTTATCTCATCATCCAATAACTCTTCTTGATATTCCTTATGAGATGAAATGAAATAATGCAAATGAGGAGTTAATGATCATGCATAATAAGATGTAATGAATTCTAGATACCATCGTTTGAATATCTATGATCATGCTGCCAAAATGATGTATCATGAATGTTTGAATATCATGTTTGATATGCTCATGATGATGATTGATTTTTCGGTATCATGCATAAATTTTTTGAAATGTAATGTTAATAAATTTGTGCATTGAAACTATAATGATGCACAAGTAAGAATGATTACTTACCTTTGTCATGATTTAGAAATTGATGTAAAGGGTTTTTCCCTTGTTGACAATGACAAAGGGGGAGATAGCTAGCTTGTACAAGTCAAGAAGATGAAAAAACTTGATTGCTAGCTTGCGGGCCTTAAAATGTACAAACTTTTTGCTAGCTTGTATATGGTAAACCTGCTATCATACTATCATGATGATGAGTATGTCTTATCTTTATGATTAAATTTGAAAAACAATGGCAAAAATACGTCTTAATGATTGAACGTGTTAAAATTATTTTTCGAACCTTCTTGATTGAATGATTGAATCACTTGACTGGCATAATGATTTTACACAATTACATGTTGAAAATTATGTGCTTGAATACAAAACTTCCATGATAACAAGCATGCTTTACCTTCATGATTGTAATTGAATATCTATAGCAAAACCTTGTTCGAATGGAAGAAAGACTCAAATTTCATTTTCGGATTCTCTTGAGTCTAACATATCAAGTTCACTCTCTTCCAAACTTAACAAGCATATGCCATATCAAGTTTAGTTCATATCATTGATTTTTGACATATGTAATTGACTAGCAAATACATCTCTCATACACACATCATGTGAAAAATATTTTTTTGAGAAATGGATTTGATGAATATGGATGAAAGTGTTTTTACTTGCAAGGATTTATTTCACATACATAACAACAAGCACTTATGCTTAAAATTTGCTTATATCGTTCTCCGTTTTGTTGATGACAAAGGGGGAGAAATATATGAATTGATGCCATGAACACTGATGCTAGGCTTGCATCATCAAGAGATATATGAATTGATATGATTGCCATATTTGCAATGCTTGCATCATTAAGAGATATATGAATTGATGCTATGATTGCCAAACTTGTATTATGCCATGTTTTCATCATGCGTTAAGATATCAAGAACTTGTATCGTAATTTTACGCGTTGATATCCTACCATGTGATGAAATGCTATAATTGATAAACACTTGAAATGTTTGCATTATGATATCAAAAGCCTACATCGCAATTTTTTCATGTTGGTATTTGATATTAGCAAACTTGCATGATGATAAAACTTGATATTATGATTTTCATGCAATGAGTTGAACCAATATCACACGAACTTGATTGCAGTACTTCTCCTTTTTGTTGATGACAAAGGGGGAGAAGTATGTTGATGACATGACATGTGATGCATAAGTTTATGCATAAGTTCATGTTGACGTGTTGCAAGTATTCATGATGAATATTGCAATGACTTGAATTCAGTTTGAATTCAAGGTTCTAACAATATGGCATATTGATAGGGGGAGTTTGTTTAAACTCTGGGAGTTAAGTTTAACTCCGTCATCAAGTGGTTGTCATCATAAAAAAGGGGGAGATTGTTGAATCTCGTATTTTGATGATGAAACTACTTGACATATATTTATGATTTAATCTGCGTTTTGAGTGACGCAGGATGCTTCGATCAGGATGAGACAATTAAAGCAGGAAAATCATGTTGTGCCGAAGGAACATGTCAGAAGATTGGACGTCGGGCCGGTGGATCGGTCGACGTATCGACAGAAGGCTTCGGGCCGTGAACTCGGGCATCGGGCCAAGAAGAGCGGGTATTGTGCCAAGGATATCGGAGTTGCGGAGTCAACTGGCCGATTGGGCAATAGGCTGCAGGAGAGGACGATGCGCCGAAGAATCGGACGAAGCGTCGAGGGACCAATGACATGTCGGACAACTTGGTTAATTGCTTAGGATTAATTGTCTCGATCGAAGTTTTGTTTTAGTGTGCAGGATTAACTACGATGAGAGTAAGACAAGCAGCAGGAGTTGCGCCGGAGTCAAGATCATGATCACGTTGGGAGTTCGAGAGTTCGACGGAAGTTCGGACGGTCGTCGGAGGTTCAGAGAGAACAGATCCGAGAAGTCCAGAAGCTTGCCAAGCGAAGCTCGTCGGAACTCGCCAAGTGGATCGTCGCAAAGTCCAGGAGTATGCCGGATGTCCGCAGAAGGATCACCGAAGGTTGTCGGTTGATCGTCGGAAGTTGGCCGGAAACTCGCCGGAAGAAGCGATTGACGCATCGGAGCAAAGCTGCAGAAGTTGTCTTAGAGATATTCGTAGTTAGCACGATGATTAAGCATGAAAATGGGAGGTGATCCCATTAGCTTAATCTTGGGGCAATTGGGCCCCTGAAAAGATTCAAAGTGGGTCGAATGGAGTGAGCCATTCGGACCCTGATTGCACCAGGAGGTGCAACCGCCCCAGCCAGGAGGTGCAACCGCCTGGGCTGTGGGGTTGAGAGGTGCAACCGCCCCAGCCAGGAGGTGCAACCGCCAGGGTTGCAAGGCTGGGAGGTGCAACCGCCCCAGCCAGGAGGTGCAACCGCCAGGGTTGCAAGGCTGGGAGGTGCAACCGCTCCAGCCAAGAGGTTGCACCGCCAGAGCTCAAGTTCCGAGCTCTGCCAGGCGATGCAACCACCGAGCTCAGTCTTCGAGCTCTGGCAGAGTGGTGCATCAGCCTGAGCTCAGTCTCGAGCTTTGCCAGGTGATGCATTCACCAAGCTCAGTCTTCGAGCTCTGGCAGAATGGTGCATCAGCTTGAGCTCAGTTTGGAGCTCTGCCAAGTGATGCAACCACCAAGCTCAGATTTCGAGCTCTGCCAGGTGATGCAACCACCAAGCTCAGTCTTCGAGCTCTGCCAGGTGATGCAACCATCGAGCTCAGTCTTCGAGCTCTGGCAGAGAGAAGCAATCGGCAGAGCTCAGTCTTCGAGCTCTGCCAGGCGGTGCCACCTCTCCAGTCGAGAGGTGCAACCGCCTGATCCCAGAATTCTGGGATTTGATCGATTTGATCGTTTTGAGCTCGAATTTTGAATTGGGTTGGGGCCTATAAATACCCCACCCATTCAGCACTGAAAAGATAACAGACCAATACCGAAATCTTGATCTTTTCTGTGATTCTAAGAGCTCAAAAGTGATGTAAAGCCTTTAAGTCTCCTCCTTCTGTTCTTCAAGTTTTCAATTGTAAAGTGAGGAGAGAAAGGTCTGTAAAGGTTGTCTCCTAAGCCTGTCAAAAGGAGAAGAAATTGTAAGAGGGAAGTTTGGCCTTCGCCCATTGAAGGAAGGCACCTAGTTGACGTCGGCAACCTCATCGGTGGAGGAAGCCAAAAGTGGAGTAGGTCAAGGCTGACCGAACCACTCTAAATCTCTGGTTTGCGTTTAATTTCGAGTACTTTATCATTACTGCAAACCTCCCTCATCACTACTGCTCTCTGCGCTTTCACGAACAAGTTCTAAGAGCTGTTCTTCCAAATCTGCATTCAGACGTAACTTCGTATTTTCATATATTACAGCTTACGTTTACGTTTGATTCTGCAGAACTGTTTTCCGCGCTTTTACGAACGAGCTTCCTTGCAGTTTACGCTTACATTTTAATCCTATTAATAACTGCAATCTGTCCTCTACGATTTTACGAACGAGTTTCAACATTTAGACGTAAAACTGCATTCAGACGTAAATCGGCTTTCCTCGCTCAATCATCAGATTTCAGTTCACGTTTACGTCTTGATTTCAACTGCATACTGCCTTCTGTGAGTATACAAACGAGTTTCAAAGTTTAGACGTAAATCTGCGTCTAGACGTAAAACTGCGTTTAGACGTAAATCTGCGTTTAGACGTAAAACTGCGTCTAGACGTAAAACTGCGTTTAGACGTAAATCTGCGTTTAGACGTAAAACTACGTTTGGACGTAAATCTACGTTTAGACGTTAAACTGCGTTTAGACGTAAAACTGCGTTTATACGTAAAACTGCGTTTAGACGTAAAACTGCGTTTAGACGTAAATCTGCGTTTAGACGTAAATCTGCATTTAGACGTAAATCTGAGTTTAGACGCAAAACTGCGCTTAGACGCAAAACTGCGCTTAAACGCAATCTGCGCTTAGACGCAAACTGCACTTAGATACAAACTGAGAATTTGCGTTTGCATCATAATAGTTTTTGAACGAACGCAGCTTTTGGTTTTTAAATTATTATAAGATTTCCGCTGCACTAATTCACCCCCCCCCCCTCTTAGTGCTCTTGATCCTAACATGGAGAACCAGACTGGAAAGAGTATCAAAACTCTTCGATCAGATCGAGGAGGTGAGTACTTAAGTACATAGTTTACTCACTTCCTCAAGGACCATGGGATATTATCCCAATGGACACCTCCTTATACACCTCAGCTCAATGGTGTCTCTGAAAGGAGAAATCGTACATTATTAGATATGGTACGGTCCATGATGAGTTTCGCTGACCTACCCATCTCATTCTGGGGATATGCCCTAGAAACCGCAGCTTACCTTCTGAACAGAGTTCCAACTAAGTCGGTGGTGTCTACACCATATGAGATATGGAAAGGGAAGAAGCCTGATCTTAAGGTTGTTAAGATTTGGGGCTGCCCAGCCCACGTTAAAAGACACAACCTCGATAAGTTAGAATCAAGGACAGAGCGATGCAAATTTGTGGGACACCCCAAGGAAACTTGTGGGTATTACTTCTATCATCTCGAGGACCAAAAGGTCTTTGTAGCTAAGAGAGCAGTGTTCCTTGAGAAGGAACACATTCTTGACGGAGACAGTGGGAGAATGATAGAATTGAGCGAGGTTGGAGAACCAAGCTCAAGCACCACTCTATAGCCCGAGTCTGTTCAGGTATCTAATACACAAGTTTCAACTTTACGCAGGTCTGATAGAGTATCCCATCCTCCTGAGAGATATGTGGGACATATTAGAGCAGAGGATGTAGAGGATATTGATCCTCAGACCTACGAGGAGGCTATTATGAGTATAGACTCCGGGAAGTGGAAAGAAGCCATGAATTCTGAGATGGATTCTATGTACTCCAATAAGGTTTGGAACCTAGTTGATGCACCCGAAGGTATTGTACCCATCGGTTGCAAGTGGATCTTTAAGAAAAAGATCGGAGTAGATGGAAAGGTAGAGACCTATAAAGCAAGGCTAGTGGCTAAGGGGTATCGTCAAAGGCAAGGTGTTGACTACGACGAAACTTTCTCACCCGTAGCAATGCTAAAATCCATCAGAATTCTATTGGCTATAGCAGCACACTATGATTATGAGATCTGACAGATGGATGTGAAAACCGCATTCCTCAACGGGAACCTGGAGGAGGAGGTGTATATGATGCAACCTGAGGGATTCGTGTCCAAGAACTGCCCAGATAAGGTGTGTAGGTTGCTTAGATCCATTTATGGACTAAAGCAAGCTTCCCGAAGTTGGAACATAAGATTTGATGAGGCAATCAGATCTTATGACTTCGTTAAGAACGAAGATGAGCCTTGTGTATACAGAAAGGTAAGTGGGAGCGCTATTAGCTTTTTGGTGTTATATGTGGATGACATCCTCATCATTGGGAATGACATAGGAATGCTATCCACAGTAAAGGCTTGGTTATCTAGACACTTCTCCATAAAGGACTTAGGGGAAGCATCCTATATCTTGGGGATTAGAATCTATAGAGATAGATTCAAGAGGATGCTTGGCTTGTCCCAGTCCAGGTACATAGAAACCATTGTCAAAAGGTTTGGCATGGAAAATTCCAAGAGAGGTCTCATACCGATGAGACATGGGATATCGCTTTCTACGAGTATGTCCCCAAAGACTCCAGAAGAAAGGGCGAACATGGATATGATACCTTATGCCTCAGCAATAGGGTCTATCATGTATGCCATGCTATGTACTAGGCCTGATATAGCGCATGCTCTGAGTGTCACGAGCAGGTATCAGGCGGATCCAGGCTTGGAGCACTGGAAAGCAGTAAAGTGTATCCTTAAGTACTTGAGAAGGACTAAGGATCTTTTACTAGTATATGGAGGTAATAGCCTTAAGGTTGAAGGCTACATTGACTCAAGTTTTCAGTCTGATGTCGATGATAGCAAGTTGAATTCAAGGTATGTGTACACCTTGAATGGAGGAGCAGTGTGTTGGAAGAGTTCCAGCAAGATACCACTGCTGACTCGACCACAGAGGCGGAGTACATTGCTGCATTAGATGCAGCAAAGGAGGGAGTTTGGGTGAAGAAGTTCATCACAGATTTGGGAGTCGATACAGATAGCGACAAGTCGACTTCCTTATATTGCGACCACTATGGGGTGATTACTCAAATAAGGGAACCCGGGTCTTATCAGAAGTGTTCTGAGGAGGTTTCAGCTTATAAGTGTTGAATCTCGTATTTTGATGATGAAACTACTTGATATATGTTTATGATTTAATCTGCGTTTTGAGTGACGCAGGATGCTTCGATCAGGATGAGACAATTAAAGCAGGATAATCATGTTGTGCCGAAGGAACATGTCAGAAGATTGGACGTCGGGCCGGTGGATCGGTCGACGTATCGATAGAAGGCTTCGGGCCGTGAACTCGGGCATCGGGCCAAGAAGAGCGGGTATTGTGCCAAGGATATCGGAGTTGCGGAGTCAACTGGCCGATTGGGCAATAGGCTGCAGGAGAGGACGATGCGCCGAAGAATCGGACGAAGCGTCGAGGGACCAATGACATGTCGGACAACTTGGTTAATTGCTTAGGATTAATTGTCTCGATCGAAGTTTTGTTTTTGTTGTGCAGGATTAACTACGATAAGAGTAAGACAAGCAGCAGGTGTTGCGCCGGAGTCAAGATCATGATCACATTGGGAGTTCAAGAGTTCGACGGAAGTTCGGACGGTCGTCGGAGGTTCAGAGAGAACAGATCCGAGAAGTCCAGAAGCTTGCCAAGCGAAGCTCGTCGGAACTCGCCAAGTGGATCGTCGCAAAGTCCAGGAGTATGCCGGATGTCCGCAGAAGGATCACCGAGGGTTATCGGTTGATCGACGGAAGTTGGCCGGAAACTCGCCGGAAGAAGCGATTGACGCATCGGAGCAAAGCTGCAGAAGTTGTCTTAGAGTTAATCGTAGTTAGCATGATGATTAAGCATGAAAATGGGAGGTGATCCCATTAGCTTAATCTTGGGGCAATTGGGCCCCTGAAAAGATTCAAAGTGGGCCGAATGGAGTGAACCATTCGGACCCAGATTGCACCAGGAGGTGCAACCGCCCCAACCAGGAGGTGCAACCGCCTGGGCTGTGGGGTTGGGAGGTGCAACCGCCCCAGCCAGGAGGTGCAACCGCCTGGGCTGTGGGGTTGGGAGGTGCAACCGCCCCAGCCAAGAGGTTGCACCGCCAGAGCTCAAGTTCCGAGCTCTGCCAGGCGATGCAACCACCGAGCTCAGTCTTCGAGCTCTGGCAGAGAGGTGCATCAGCCTGAGCTAAGTCTCGAGCTCTGCCAGGTGATGGATTCACCAAGCTCAGTCTTCGAGCTCTGGCAGAGAGGTGCATCAGCCTGAGCTCAGTTTCGAGCTCTCCAAGGTGATGCAACCACCGAGCTCAGATTTCGAGCTCTGCCAGGTGATGCATCCACCAAGCTCAGTCTTCGAGCTCTGCCAGGTGATGCAACCATCGAGCTCAGTCTTCGAGCTCTGGCAGAGAAGAGCAATCGGCTGAGCTCAGTCTTCGAGCTCTGCCAGGCGGTGCCACCTCTCCCGTTGAGAGGTGCAACCGCCTGATCCCAGAATTCTGGGATTTGATCGATTTGATCGTTTTGAGCTCGAATTTTGAATTGGGTTGGGGCCTATAAATACCCCACCCATTCAGCACTGAAAAGATACAGACCTACACCGAAATCTTGATCTTCTCTGTGATTCTAAGAGCTCAAAAGTGTTGTAAAGCCTTTAAGTCTCCTCCTTCTGTTCTTCAAGTTTTCAATTGTAAAGTGAGGAGAGAAAGGTCTGTAAAGGTTGTCTCCTAAGCCTGTCAAAAGGAGAGAAATTGTAAGAGGGAAGTTTGGCCTTCGCCCATTGAAGGAAGGCACCTAGTTGACGTCGGCAACCTCATCGGTGGAGGAAGCCAAAAGTGGAGTAGGTCAAGGCTGACCGAACCACTCTAAATCTCTGGTTTGCGTTTATTTTCGAGCACTTCATCATTACTGCAAACCTCCCTCTTTACTACTGCTCTCTGCGCTTTCACGAACAAGTTCTAAGTGCTGTTCTTCCGAATCTGCATTCAGACGTAAATTCGTATTTTCATACGTTACTGTTTACGTTTACGTTTGATTCTGCAGAACTGTCTTCCGTGCTTTTACGAACGAGCTTCTTTGCAGTTTATACTTACATTTTGATCCTATTGATAACTGCAAACTTTCCTCTACGATTTTACGAACGAGTTTCAGCATTTAGACGTAAAACTGCATTCAGACGTAAATCGGCTTTCCTTGCTCAATCATCAGATCTCAGTTCACGTTTACGTCTTGATTCCAACTGCATACTGCCTTCTGCGAGTATACAAACAAGTTTCAAAGTTTAGACGTAAATCTGCGTCTAGACGTAAAACTGCGTTTAGACGTAAATCTGCGTTTAGACGTAAATCTGAGTTTAAGACGTAAATCTTAGTTTAGACGTAAATCTGCGTTTAGACGTAAAACTGCGTTTAGACGTAAGTCTGCGTTTAGACGTAAATCTGCGTTTAGACGTAAATCTGCGTTTAGACGTAAAACAGCGTTTAGACGTAAATCTGAGTTTAGACGTAAACTGCGCTTAGACGCAAAACTGCGCTTAGACGCAATCTGCGCTTAGACGCAAACTGCACTTAGATACAAACTGAGAATTTGCTTTTGCATCATAACAGTTTTTGAACGAACGTAGCTTTTGGTTTTTAATCGCTGTAAGATTTCCGCTGCACTAATTCACCCCCCCCCCCCTCTTAGTGCTCTCGATCCTAACAATTGGTATCAGAGCGGGGTATTTCTCATTTCGGATTTACACCCGAGAGAAATGGCTCTTCAAGAGGGCTTTTCGGTCTTTCGTCCACCGTTGTTTAACGGATTGGACTACACTTATTGGAAAACTCGAATGAGAGTTTTCTTGATTTCTACGAATTTAGACTTATGGAGTATCATTGAAAACGGTTTTCAACTTCCCTCCAAACCGATGAACGAATGGTCGGTTTTGGAGAAGAAGAATTTTTCTTTAAACGCAAAGGCTATGAATGCCTTATTTTGCGCATTGGACAAAAATGAGTTCAATCGGATTTCTACGTGTGAAACGGCTTTTGACATTTGGCGAATTCTTGAAATCACGCACGAGGGAACTAGTAGAGTCAAACACTCGAAAGTTAACTTTTTATTGCATGATTTTGAGTTTTTTCAAATGCAACCAAGCGAGACTATAGGCGACATGTACACCCGTTTCACGGATGTCGTCAATAGTTTAAGAGCTCTTGGAAAATGTTTTTCGGATTTTGAACTCGTAAACAAGATTTTGCGTTCTCTTTCTAAAAGGTGGGATTCAAAAGTAACTGCAATACAAGAAGCTAAAAATCTAAACAACTTACCACTTGAAGAACTAATTGGTTCATTGATCACATATGAAATGACGTGCAATGCACGTGAAGAACTTGAGAACCACCTTCCAAAGAACAGGAAGGATTTGGAACTCTGGACAAATGAATGCCACTTGAGCGATGACTCAAGTGATGAGGACAATGATGAACAAACCAACCTTCCAAAGAACAGGAAGGATTTGGGACATAGAACATTTGAAGACCACTTGAGCATAAGCTCAAGTGATGGTGAACTTAAACTACAGATGAAACGAAAATTAAAAAGCAAAAAGAATCAAACTACTTGCTTTAAACGCAAGAAGAAGAACAAAAATTGGGATGAATCGAGCTCCTCCGAAGAAGAGAAAGTCAACAAAAGCAAGGCGGCAAACTACGCCTTAACAGCCTACAATGATGAGGTAATCGAAATCCCCCTAATTTACTTCGAAATTACATGATGCTTTTCATGATGCATTTTTCTTTTTCTTTAAATTTTCTTGAAAATTATATTTTTAATAATTTAACAATGAAAATGCAAAAATATGATCATGCTTGTAATCTTGAAAATGACAATGAAAATTGCATGTCTTATGTTAATGCAAGATAGAAATCTAATGATTTTACACCTAGTGAGATTAATCTTATTTATGTGCTTGAGAAGCAAGAATGTATATTTTGATGATTTTCATATTGCTTTTCAATGACGATACATGGCTTTTGTCTGGAAGGCTTGATATTTTTCATTGTCTTTGTTTATTAAATATAATGTATGGTTTTGACATAAGAATAAAGATTTGAGCATGCTATTATAAAGTCAATCATAAATTAAAACTAAAGAAGTTTTAGGCATTTATAAGAATCATTCAAAATTATGTTCAATGAAACCTTGCTTAATGTTGCAATGAAAATATTAAAGTTATACTTAATGATTTCAGATTTGACAAATGCTACACTTTAAATATGAATCATTCTTCAATCAGATTAAATGCTTCAATCATTTTCTAACTCTAGAGTTCTCGATTTTGGTGAAATACAAGTGATAAATTCATTTATGATATCTTGTAAATCACTTGAATTATGAATGAGTTTTTCTTTTTTATGATGTGTTAAAAGAATCACTTAAAAAGAAAATGTTTTTCCCATTTTATCGAGATTAATGATTTCATGATATTATGTGAATCTCGAAACTGATTTTGATGAAATAGTAATAACATTATTCATATTATGAATCTTAAAAATGATAATATGCTTCATGTGATAATATGAATACATGAAACACTTATGATATTCTGTGTATTCATAAAATACTTATCTCATCATCCAATAACTCTTCTTGATATTCCTTATGAGATGAAATGAAATAATGCAAATGAGGAGTTAATGATCATGCATAATAGGATGTAATGAATTCTAGATACCATCGTTTGAATATCTATGATCATGTTGCCAAAATGATATATCATGAATGCTTGAATATCATGTTTGATATGCTCATGATGATGATTGATTTTTCGGTATCATGCATAAAATTTTTTGAAATGTAATGTTAATGAATTTGTGCATTGAAACTATAATGATGCACAAATAAGAATGATTACTTACCTTTGTCATGATTTAGAAATTGATGTAAAGGGTTTTTCCCTTGTTGACAATGACAAAGGGGGAGATAGCTAGTTTGCACAAGTCAAGAAGATGCAAAAACTTGATTGCTAACTTGCTTATTTCAAGAAGCAAAAGTTGTCTTCTTGAATATCACCATCTTGAATATCTCAAGAAGCAAGACTTGCAACTTGCACATTACAATAGGAAGCAATAATCATGAGCCTACACGAGAAAGTTATCTTGCATTTGCTTTCGAAGTTTTTTGCTAGCTTGTATATTGTGAAACTTGTACATCGTAAAAATTGCTAGCTCGTAGTCTAAAGAGAAGCGAAAAGCTTCTATCTCAAAAGAAGCAAATGTGCTATCTTACCTATCTCAAGAGGCAAAAATGCTAACTTGCACATCTAGCAAAACTTGACAAATTTGCACATATCAAGAAGCAAGAGTTGCTTTCTTGAACATCTCAAAATTGCTAGCTTGCGGGCCTTAAAATGTAGAAATTTTTTTGCTAGCTTGTATATGGTAAACCTGCTATCATACTATCATGATGATGAGTATGTCTTATCTTTATGATTGTATTTGAATATCTATAGCAAAACCTTGTCCGAATGGAAGAAAGAGTCAAATTTCATTTTCGGATTCTCTTGAATCTAACATATCAAGTTCACTCTCTTCCAAACTTAACAAGCATATGTCATATCAAGTTTAGTTCATTGATTTTTGACATATGTAATTAACTAGCAAATACATCTCTCATACACACATCATGTGAAAAATATTTTTTTGAGAAATGGATTTGATGAATATGGATGAAAGTGTTTTTACTTGCAAGGATTTATTTCACATACATATCTTGGTCCTTGTAAAAATGAAGCATGATTTAATCTCTCATCGATTCTAACTTCACTCGAAGTAAACTCACAAATAGCATGTATCACAAATAGTCTTCCTCCTTCATGCAAAAAGATAATAACAAAAAAAGGAAGAAGTTTTCAAAGCTATCTCCATGTCATGTTTTCCTTGAGATGTTTGTATAATTGATATGATTGCCATATTTGCAATGCTTGCATCATTAAGAGATATATGAATTGATGCTATGATTGCCAAACTTGTATTATGCCATGTTTTCATCATGCGTTAAGATATCAAGAATTTGTATCGTAATTTTACGCATTGATATCTTACCATGTGATGAAATGCTACAATTGATAAACAGTTGAAATGTTTGCGTTATGATATCAAAAGCTTACATCGTAATTTTTCATGTTGATATTAGCAAACTTGCATGATGATAAAACTTGATACTATCTTTTTCATGCAATGAGTTGAATCTATATCACAAACACTTGATTGTGATACTTCTCCTTTTTGTTGATGACAAAGGGGGAGAAGTATGTTGATGAAAGTATGTTGATGACATGACATGTGATGCATAAAGTTTATGCATATGTTCATGTTGACGTGTTGCAAGTATTCATGATGAATATTGCAATGACTTGAATTCAGTTTGAATTCAAGGTTCTATCAATATGGCATATTGATAGGGGGAGTTTGTTTAAACTCTGGGAGTTAAGTTTAACTCCGTCATCAAGTGGTTGTCATCATCAAAAAGGGGGAGATTGTTGAATCTCGTATTTTGATGATGAAACTACTTGATATATGTTTATGATTTAATCTGCGTTTTGAGTGACGCAGGATGCTTCGATCAGGATGAGACAATTAAAGCAGGATAATCATGTTGTGCCGAAGGAACATGTCAGAAGATTGGACGTCGGGCCGGTGGATCGGTCGACGTATCGACAGAAGGCTTCGGGCCGTGAACTCGGGCATCGGGCCAAGAAGAGCGGGTATTGTGCCAAGGATATCGGAGTTGCGGAGTCAACTGGCCGATTGGGCAATAGGCTGCAGGAGAGGACGATGCGCCGAAGAATCGGACGAAGCGTCGAGGGACCAATGACATGTCGGACAACTTGGTTAATTGCTTAGGATTAATTGTCTCGATCGAAGTTTTGTTTTTGTTGTGCAGGATTAACTACGATAAGAGTAAGACAAGCAGCAGGTGTTGCGCCGGAGTCAAGATCATGATCACATTGGGAGTTCGAGAGTTCGACGGAAGTTCGGACGGTCGTCGGAGGTTCAGAGAGAACAGATCCGAGAAGTCCAGAAGCTTGCCAAGCGAAGCTCGTCGGAACTCGCCAAGTGGATCGTCGCAAAGTCCAGGAGTATGCCGGATGTCCGCAGAAGGATCACCGAGGGTTATCGGTTGATCGACGGAAGTTGGCCGGAAACTCGCCGGAAGAAGCGATTGACGCATCGGAGCAAAGCTGCAGAAGTTGTCTTAGAGTTAATCGTAGTTAGCATGATGATTAAGCATGAAAATGGGAGGTGATCCCATTAGCTTAATCTTGGGGCAATTGGGCCCCTGAAAAGATTCAAAGTGGGCCGAATGGAGTGAACCATTCGGACCCAGATTGCACCAGGAGGTGCAACCGCCCCAGCCAGGAGGTGCAACCGCCTGGGCTGTGGGGTTGGGAGGTGCAACCGCCCCAGCCAGGAGGTGCAACCGCCTGGGCTGTGGGGTTGGGAGGTGCAACCGCCCCAGCCAGGAGGTGCAACCGCCTGGGCTGTGGGGTTGGGAGGTGCAACCGCCCCAGCCAAGAGGTTGCACCGCCAGAGCTCAAGTTCCGAGCTCTGCCAGGCGATGCAACCACCGAGCTCAGTCTTCGAGCTCTGGCAGAGAGGTGCATCAGCCTGAGCTAAGTCTCGAGCTCTGCCAGGTGATGGATTCACCAAGCTCAGTCTTCGAGCTCTGGCAGAGAGGTGCATCAGCCTGAGCTCAGTTTCGAGCTCTCCAAGGTGATGCAACCACCGAGCTCAGATTTCGAGCTCTGCCAGGTGATGCATCCACCAAGCTCAGTCTTCGAGCTCTGCCAGGTGATGCAACCATCGAGCTCAGTCTTCGAGCTCTGGCAGAGAAGAGCAATCGGCTGAGCTCAGTCTTCGAGCTCTGCCAGGCGGTGCCACCTCTCTAGTTGAGAGGTGCAACCGCCTGATCCCAGAATTCTGGGATTTGATCGATTTGATCGTTTTGAGCTCGAATTTTGAATTGGGTTGGGGCCTATAAATACCCCACCCATTCAGCACTGAAAAGATACAGACCTACACCGAAATCTTGATCTTTTCTGTGATTCTAAGAGCTCAAAAGTGTTGTAAAGCCTTTAAGTCTCCTCCTTCTGTTCTTCAAGTTTTCAATTGTAAAGTGAGGAGAGAAAGGTCTGTAAAGGTTGTCTCCTAAGCCTATCAAAAGGAGAGAAATTGTAAGAGGGAAGTTTGGCCTTCGCCCATTGAAGGAAGGCACCTAGTTGACGTCGGCAACCTCATCGGTGGAGGAAGCCAAAAGTGGAGTAGGTCAAGGCTGACCGAACCACTCTAAATCTCTGGTTTGCGTTTATTTTCGAGCACTTCATCATTACTGCAAACCTCCCTCTTTACTACTGCTCTCTGCGCTTTCACGAACAAGTTCTAAGTGCTGTTCTTCCGAATCTGCATTCAGACGTAAATTCGTATTTTCATACGTTACTGTTTACGTTTACATTTGATTCTGCAGAACTGTCTTCCGTGCTTTTACGAACGAGCTTCTTTGCAGTTTATACTTACATTTTGATCCTATTGATAACTGCAAACTTTCCTCTACGATTTTACGAACGAGTTTCAGCATTTAGACGTAAAACTGCATTCAGACGTAAATCGGCTTTCCTTGCTCAATCATCAGATCTCAGTTCACGTTTACGTCTTGATTCCAACTGCATACTGCCTTCTGCGAGTATACAAACAAGTTTCAAAGTTTAGACGTAAATCTGCGTCTAGACGTAAAACTGCGTTTAGACGTAAATCTGCGTTTAGACGTAAATCTGAGTTTAAGACGTAAATCTGAGTTTAGACGTAAATCTGCGTTTAGACGTAAAACTGCGTTTAGACGTAAGTCTGCGTTTAGACATAAATCTACGTTTAGACGTAAATCTGCGTTTAGACGTAAAACAGCGTTTAGACGTAAATCTGAGTTTAGACGTAAACTGCGCTTAGACGCAAAACTGCGCTTAGACGCAATCTGTGCTTAGACGCAAACTGCACTTAGATACAAACTGAGAATTTGCTTTTGCATCATAACAGTTTTTGAACGAACGCAGCTTTTGGTTTTTAATCGCTGTAAGATTTTCGCTGCACTAATTCACCCCCCCCCCCCCTCTTAGTGCTCTCGATCCTAACAATAAGAGAGATCGAAACCTGAGGAGATGTAGTAGTGGAAAGAGTTCCATCCGAAGATAACATTGCAGATCCACTGAAAAAGCCGTTGTCTCAGATTGTCTATGAGCGTCACAGGAGTCTGATGGGGATCAGACACATAGGTGATTGGCTTTAGGTCAAGTGGGAGATTGCTAGTCATAAGTGCCCAGCAAGCCAATCACGTGAGTGATGGCACGTGTGACTTGATACAGAATCTTTTTTTCCATTATATTTTGACGTATATCACTTTATAATTATTGCATAAATGCATATATATTGTGATGTCCTTGGATTTGTGCAATGGGAATCGGATCGTGATGAGATCACGATAATGAGATCGATTCACCTTTAAACACATATCCTAAATAATCCCGGTCATAGGTTACTCGAGAGGGACATCGTGATAACCGGATAGACTGGTGTGCTGTATACCCGTCCATATGATGGATGCAGCTGGTCTCATAGCTGCTCGTGTAGGGACACTAGGGATACAGTACAGGTGCTCATTGGAGAATGAGTTCACTGATTGATCCGCTTACGGAATGCTGGATGGTTGATGATGCCTTATTGTCAGACAACGATTCCGTAGTCCTAGTGGTGTATCTGGTTCTTAGACTTGAGACACCAAGGATGTCCTGTATGAGTGCTCCACTCTTTGATACCAAACTTATAGGTTTGGCTGTTCCCAGATCTAGTACAGCTGGTCATTGGGAGTGGTAGTCGACCTTACGAGGGCTATTGAGTGTCGATAGAGGATCATCCACTCTCGGTATCATGAGAGGAATATCCCATGTGTTCTTGCTCAGACAAATCCCTGGCCAGGGTCATTCAGGTTGAGAGAGAAAGAGTTCTCCGGGAGAATCCGATTAGAGCGAGACTCGAGTAGAAACCGTATGGGTCTGACAGCACCATGCTCGATATACGGTCTCTGGGATATTAGATGGATGAGGGACTATAGGTACATGGTAACTGAGGACAGACAGGTCCAATGGATTGGATTCCCCTGTATCGTCTGGGGACTACGGCGTAGTGGCCTAGTACTTCCGTAGTCGATGAGTCGAGTGAATTATTACAGAGATAATAATTCACTGAGTTAGAAGGAGTTCTGACAGGTATGACTCACGGCCAGCTCGATATTGGGCCTAGAGGGTCACACACATATGGTAGGCATTGCGATGAGTAGAGGTTCGGATATGAGATATCCGACGGAGCCCTTGTCTTATTGGATGCAGATCCAATACCCACTAGGGAAAGGACCCATTAGGGTTTTGACACGGGATCTCTATAAATAGGAGGGATTCATAGCCTCATAGGCTAGAGTCTTTGCTTGCCCTTCCTATTCTCCTCTCCCTCTCCACCTCAGAGTAGGCCTAGAGTTTTGAGGAGCGTCGTCGCAACCCTGTTGTGTGGATCACCGCTAGAGAGGAGGACGCTTGACCTCCTTCACCCTCTCCTAAGGATCTGCAAGGAAACAGGGATATACGATCTCCCTAGGTAACACAATCTCTATACGCAGTTTTGTGTTTTTGCGGATTTTGCGCACCAATCTTCGCACGACGATGAACATCTTTTTGGGAATCGGGGATTTTTGTTTTCTTGTTCTTCCGCTGCGCATATGATGTCGCCCCCTATGATTTCCCAACACGAGCTTCATGGTTCAATTGCTCCTCTTGATGTCGTGCGAAAGAGATGGCTGCCATAAGCGTATACGGTTGTCGCGCTTTAACTTCTCTTCGGATCTCCGGCTTCAAGCCCTCAATGAAGATCCTCAATAGCTGTTTTTGAGACCAATCATGAGTTTGATTAGATAATCTTTCAAACCTGGTTTGGTACTCCTGAATGGTGGAAGTTTGTCGGATCTTTGCTAGTTGTCCATCAATATTCTCGTAATCGGTTGGTCTGAAGCGGATCAGCAGTCCTTCTTTGAATTGTTGCCATAAAAGGACTCCATAAGTATGTTCAAACCAGTCAAACCACTGTATAGCATCCCCTTCAAGATGTATAGCTGCAATTTTCACCATAGATGCATCCGCGGTTTTGTGGTACTGAAAATATCGCTCCGCGCGCGAGATCCAACCAATCGGGTCTCCTTCTTCCCATCTAGGGAAGTCCACCCTTATGCATGGATAGTTGGGATCGATCATAGAGCCTCTCCTCCCTTGGAAGTCATCTCTTCGGGCTTGGTGTGATTGGGCAAAGCTCTCTCCTTGATATGATTTTTTCGGGCTTAGTGGTCGGCCCAATCTGAGTTCGTTAAAGAGCGTCCGAATCTTATCCTCCATTCGCGCCTCCAAGGCTTCGAATTTAGCATTGATTGCCTCCTTAGATGCCATAGTATATGGCCCCAAATCAATGATGTTAAGATCTCTCTTTTGCTGTTGGGTTAAAGGCATGTATAGGTTGAGGGAAGTGATGGTCGAAAGTGTTGGTGGATTGGTGGATGTAGGCTGCGGTTTAGGCTTGTTTTGTGGCTGTTTTGGGTGCAGTTTGAGGGTGTGGTTTAGTAGAGTTTTAGGGCTGTGGATGAAAGTTTTGGATCTGTGGTAGATGGTAGCAAAGGTTTGACAGAAATCCGTGGAAGTTGCAGCAAGTATGTGCTGTCTTGTAAGAGTAGAATTGTCGTCGAAGAAACAACGGTTTCTCGACGTAATTTCCACCAAAAACTTGGGAGAATTGAGGAGGGAATTGATAGAAAAATCACAGTTTATATGACAGCAAGGATATCTAATTTAATCAAGAAAATTTTGGCAGTATAACAGCAAGGAATTTGGTGAAAGTTGCAATTGCAGAATTATCGTCGAAAAATTTCAGCAGGTTACGATGAAAATTTGCAGCAACATAAAATCGTTTTTAGAGATAAATTTCTTAATAGATCAATATTAGATGGAAGCCAAGATGATCTATGAAGTGTATAAGAAATTTCATTCAAAAATATTGCAAATAGATGGGTTAAGGCAACGATATGCATTTGAAATTTTCTGCAGCATAGATTTTCAAGTGCAGCAGATTGGACATAAAAGATCAGTAGTTTATATTGAGAATTTTTCGATGAAACCAAAGGAAAATCTACTGTTAGGAAGTGTTAAAGATGTCATAAAAATTTCGTAGAAATTTGGATAGAAAAAGCACAGTAGCAAGATCAAACAGATGGTGCTATGCGGCTTGAATTCTGCAATTCAAGTGCAGTAGATTGGACATAAAAGATCAGTAGTTTATATTGAGAATTTTTTGATAAAACCAAAGGGAAATCCACTGTTAAGAAGTGTCAAATATGTCATAAAAATTTCGTAGAAATTTGGATAGAAAAAGTACAGTAGCAAGATCAAACAGATGGTGCTATGCGGTTGGAATTCTGCAATGTATCTTTCGTCGTAGAGATGAAAACTTTGTGACGAAAAGTTTATGCAGCAATATAGGAATGATTTTTTTTTTTTTGGATTTTCGAATAAGGATAACTAAATTGCAGCAGAAGTAAGGTAGGAAACCAGAACCTGTTACAATTCACGGGGAGATCAAAGGATGATCCGTGGTGGTGGAGATGATACGAAATTCGGTGACGAACTTTTAAGCAATTGTGGGAATTGCTTTGGATGGTTGTAGAGGGTTGATGGATGGCTGTGGAAGGGCAGCGAGATGCCAAGAATGCTGCTCTGATACCAGGTGTTAGAACCCTTGCAGATTCTAAACTTGGGGTTGATCTCTTTAGGGGATCGGCCTCCTTGGAACTCTATAGGGGTTCCTCCCTCCAAGTTGCTGCTTAAAGGCTGCAGAAAAGATTCATCTATTGCTTATGAAAAGAGAAGGAATACATGGCTATTTATAGGGCTTCTAAACCCTAACTCCTAATAGGACTCCTACTTAAGACTCTTACTTCTAACCAACTCCTAGTAGGACTCATAGTCAAGACTCCTATTCCCTTACAACTCCTAATTCTTCTCTAAGAAAACACCTCCTACTTGAATGCCCCTCTCAATTAGGACTCTCCTAGCTAGAGTCCTAACAGAATGTCCCTCTCAATTAGGACTCTCCTAGCTAGAGTCCTAACAGTTTTACATGAATGTCCCTCTCAATTAGGACTCTCCAAGCTAGAGTCCTAACAATGTCCCCAAAGATTCTTGAAGAAAGGGTAGATATGGATAGGATACCCTATGCATTGGCAATAGAGTCTATCATGTATATTATGCTATGTACCAGACTTGATATAATGCATGCTCTATGTGTCAGGAGCAAGTATCAAACGAATCCAGGCTTAGAGCACTAGAAAGCAGTAAAGTATATCTTTAAGTAATTGAGAATAACTAAGGATCTTTTACTAGTATATTGAGGAAGTAACCTTAAGGTTGAGGGCTACACGGACTCGAGCTTCTAGTCCGATGTCAATGATAGCAAGTCTAATTCATAGTATGTGTTCACCCTAAATGGAGGAGCAATATGCTAGAAGAGTTCCAAGTAAGACACTACTACTGATTCGACCGCATAGGTAGAGTATATTGGTGTGACAGAAGTAGCAAAGGAAGAAGACGGGATAAAGAAGTTCAACATAGATCTAGGAGTTGTGACTATTGAATCTCAGATTTTGATGATGAAATCAATTGATGTGTTTGTGATCTAATATATGTTTTGAGTGACACAAGACTAGCTTTGATCAGGAAAGACAATTAAAGCAGGAAGAATCAATGTTGGGCTAGAGCGAAACATATCAGAAGATTGGACATCGAGTTGGAGGATCGGTCGACATATCGGCAGAAGGCTTCGTGCCATCAGTTCGGGCATCGAGCTTAGAAGAGTGGAATTGCACCAAGGAGATCGGAGTTGCGGAGGTCAACATGCCAATTGAGTAAAAGACCGCAAAAGAGGATGATGCGCAGAAGGATTGGACAAAGCGTCGATGAACCAATGACATACTAGACAATATTTGATTAACTCTTTGTAATAATTATATAGATCGAAGTAGTGTTAAGAAGTAATTGGATTGGAATTAAGCTAACTCGATTAAGGGCCTATTGGGCCAGAGTTGGGACTGTTTTAGGCCAAGTGGAAGGCCAATTCGGTCACTCCAAGTTAGGAGGAACCTGTTAGGACTCTAGCTAGGAGAGTCCTAATTGAGAGGGACATTCTGTTAGGACTCTGTTAGGACTCTAGCTAGGAGAGTCCTAATTGAGAGGGACATTCTGTTAGGACTCTAGCTAGGAGAGTCCTAATTGAGGGGGATATTCATGTAGGAGGTTTTTTCTTAGAGAAGAATTAGGAGTTGTAAGGGAATAGGAGTCTTGAATAGGAGTCATATTAGGAGTTGGTTAGAAGTAAGAGTCTTAAGTAGGAGTCCTATTAGGAGTTAGGGTTTAGAAGCCCTATAAATAGCTATATATTCCTTCTCTTTTCATAAGAAATAGATGAATCTTTACTGTAGCCTTTGAGCAGCAACTTGGAGGGAGGAACCCCTATAAAGTTCCAAGGAGGCCGATCCCCTAAAGAGATCAACCCCAAGTTTAGAATCTGCAAGGGTTCTAACACCTGGTATCAGAGCAGCGTTCTTGGCATCTCGCTGCCCTTCCACTGCCATCCATCAACCCTCCACAACTGTCCAAAGCAATTCCCATAATTGCTTAAAAGGTCATCGTCAAATTCTGTCATCATCTCCACCACCACGGATCATCCCGTGAATTGCAACAGGTTCTGGTTTCCTACCTTACTGCTGCTGCAATTTAGTTATCCCTATCTGAAAATCCAAAAAAAAAAAATTTTGTTCCTATATTGCTGCATAAACTTTTCGTCACAAAGTTTTCATCTCTACAACGAAAGATACATTGCAGAATTTCAGCTGCATAGCACTGTTTGTTTGATCTTGATACTATATTTTCTTTGTCATATAAACTAAGATATTACTGTCAATTCCCTCTTCAAATCTCTCAAATTTTTGGTGGAGATTTCGTCGAGAAACCGCTGTTTCTTCGACGATAATTCTGCTCTTACAAGACAACACAATTCTGCAGCAAACTTTCACTGATTTCTATCAAACCTATACATGCCATTAACCCGTCAACAAAAGAGAGATCTTAACATCACAGATTTGGAGTCATATACTATGGCATATGAGGAGGCAATCGATGCTAAATTTGAAGCCTTTGAGGCACAAATGGAGGATAAGATTCGGACTCTCCTTACCGAATTCAATTTGGGGCGACCACCAAGCCCGAAGAAATCACATAAAGGAGAGAGCTCTAACCAATCACATCATGCCCAAAGAGATAACTTCCAAGAGAGGGGAGGCTCTATGACTGACCCCAACTATTCGCGCATGAGAGTGGACTTCCCTAGATGGGAAGAATGAGACCCAATTGGTTGGATCTCGCGCGCGGAGCGATATTTTCGGTACCATAAAACTACGGATGCATCCATGGTGGAAATTACAGTTATACATCTTGAAGGGGATGTCATACAATGGTTTAACTGGTTTTAACATACTTATGGAGTCTTTTCATGGCGACAATTCAAAGAAGGACTACTGATCCGCTTCGGACCAACTTATTACGAGAACATTGACGGACAACTAGCAAAGATCCGTCAAACCTCCACCATTCAGGAGTACCAAACCAGGTTTGAAAGATTATCTAATCAAACTCATGATTGGTCTGAAAAACAACTATTGGGGACTTTTATTGAGGGCTTAAAGCCAGAGATCCGGGAAGAAGTTAAGGCGTGACAACCATACACGCTTATGGCAGCCATCTCTTTCGCACGACTTCAAGAGGAGCGATTGAACTATGAAGGCCGGAGGACTAGGATCACTCCACGACCTACAATACTAAAGCCCTCAGCCCCC
The DNA here is from genome assembly GCF_036884655.1 of Musa acuminata AAA Group. Classification (NCBI taxonomy): domain Eukaryota; kingdom Viridiplantae; phylum Streptophyta; class Magnoliopsida; order Zingiberales; family Musaceae; genus Musa; species Musa acuminata. The sequence goes on from NC_088353.1 coordinate 33,408,324, forward strand.
CCTATTATCAACCGAGTCCCTGCACTGAAAAGGTTAACAAGAGAAGAACTTCGGGAGCGATCTGCGAAAGGGTTATGTTGGCATTGCGACGAGCCGTGGAGCTGCGAGCATCACTGTAAAAAAGGTAGACTTCTTATGATTGAACCAGTAGAAGAAGAGGTCATTGAACATCTAGAAGAGAGCCTTGAATATGAAGAAGAAGATATGGAACAAGAGCCACAGCCGACTGACATTACGGTACACGCACTGGCCGGCTACTCAAATCTGCAAATGATGAAAGTTGGAGGCCTTCTCAAACAACAGCCGATCACTGTTCTCATCGACATGGGTAGCACTAATAACTTCCTGAATAGTAAGGTTGCTGCTCGGATGACATTGCATATTGAAGGTTGTAGCAAGTTCGGTGTAAAGGTTGTCGACGGTAGAATCCTAAAGTGCGACCAAAGATGCCCGCAGGTGAAACTATTACTGCAAGACCAAGAAATTATCACCAATTTCTTCCTCCTACCAATCGATGACTATGAGGCAGTGCTTGGTATAGAATGGCTGACTACACTAGGTGATGTCTTTTGGAACTTTTCTAAATTAATTATGAAATTCTACTGTAAGGGCAAACAGATCATCCTACGCGGGAAGCGCGGAAGCAACATTACCACTATTTCGACCCAATGAATGGAGAAAGTTTTGCACAAGATAAATAGTGGCTTTTTTATGCATCTCCAACCACAACCAGAAGAGAGGAAAATAGAAATTGAAGATCAAAATCTTGCCCAATTGCTTACTGAATTTGCTGACATATTTGCTGAACCGCGCGGTCTTCCTCCTTCTCGGCAACATGACCATCGAATTCCAATCCTTATGGGCAAGCCACTAGCGAACACTCGACCGTACCGATATCGTCACCTCCAGAAAGATGAAATTGAAAAGATCGTAAAGGAGATGCTTGAAACATGGGTGATTCGGCCAAGTTGCAGCCCCTATTCCTCACCGGTGCTACTTGTACGTAAGAAGGACGGAACTTGGTGGATGTGTATTGACTACCGAGCTTTAAATGGCATCACCGTTAAGGACAAATACCCAATACCAGTGGTGGATAAACTTCTTGATGAATTGAAAGGAGCTCGAGTCTTCACGATGTTGGACCTCCGATCCAGTTACCACCAAATTCGGGTATGTGACGATGACATTCCAAAAACTGCATTTCGCACACATGATGGCCATTATGAATTCTTGGTAATGCCTTTTGGACTCACTAATGCTCCTTTAACCTTTTAAAGTCTCATGAATGATATATTTCGGATATTTCTTCATAAATTTGTGCTGGTATTTTTCGATGATATTCTCGTTTACAGCCCTTCTCTTGAGACTCACTTTCAGCATTTACGGATTGTTTTGACGATCCTTCGGGAGAATACTTTTTTTGTTAAGCAACCAAAGTGTAGCTTTCTCCAGCAAAAAGTAGAGTACCTTGGGCATATAATATCAGAAGGAGTGGTGGTAGACCCAACAAAATTTAGGCAATGCAAGGCTGGCCAAAACTTGCAAACGTGAAATTACTACGGGGGTTCCTTGGACTAACGGGCTACTACCGAAAATTTGTTAAGGACTATGGGAAGATCAGTGCACCACTCACTTCTTTACTAAAAAAAGATTCTTTCCAATGGTCGGACAAAGCCTCTACTGCCTTCGACAAACTTAAAGCAGCCATGACAACGACGCCGGTGCTTGTGCTACCAGATTTCAATAGACCCTTCATCATTGAGGCCGACGCATCTAGAGTCGGAATTGGAGCCGTTCTCATGCAAAATGGTCGACCACTCGCATACACTAGCAAGGCATTATGTCCCTCCCATCAAAACATGTCAGTATATGATAAGGAGATGCATGCCATTGTACACGCAGTAACAAGGTGGAGACCCTACCTGATCGGCCGGCGATTTCAAATTAAAACTGACTATAAAAGCCTCAAGTACTTTTTGGAGCAAAAGATATCATCCCCTGAGCATCAAAAATGGGTAACCAAACTTCTTGGATTTGATTATGAAATTATTTACAAAAAGGGGAAAGAAAACGTTGTTGCAGATGCACTCTCACGGCTACCTGAACAAGCTAAGGTTTCAGCCATCTCCCTTCCTACCACCGGTCTCATCGAGGACATTAGGGAAGAATGGAAGAAGGATCCAGAGATCAGCAACATCATAAAAAAATTGGAGGAGGATCCAAGTGCAATAGCCCACTACACCTGGGATTCAAGGGATCTACGCTACAAAGGTCGTATTGTGCTTATACTTGACTCCCCTGGCATCGCAATCATCTTGCATAAAATGCACTCCATACCTTCAGCAGGGCACTCTGGATTCCTAAGAACCTACAAAAGAGTGAAGCAAAATTTTTATTAGAGAGGGATGAAAAAAATTATTGCTGAATATGTGGCACAATGTGATGTATGTCAACAGCACAAGGGTGAAACTGTGGCAAATCCAAGGAAGCTATAACCACTACCCATACCAAACTCAGTGTGGACTGACATCTCCATGGACTTAATTGAAGGGCTGCCATCTTCCAAAGGTAAAAGCACGATTCTCGTGGTGGTTGATCGACTTACGAAATATGCTCATTTTTGTGCTGTGAGAAATCCCTACACTGCTGCTAGTATTGCCCAGATTTTCATAGAAAATATTGTTAAACTACATGGGATGCCAAGGTCCATCGTAAGTGATCATGACAGGATCTTCATTAGTAAATTTTGGACCGAGTTATTTCAGTTATAAGGCACCAAACTCAAGATGAGCATAGCGTATCATCCACAAACTGACGGCCAAACAGAGGTGGTAAATAGGTGCTTAAAGACGTACCTCCGGTGTTTCGTTAGCGACCGACCAAAAGAGTGGGCGAAATGGCTTCCCTGGGCCGAATGGTGGTATAATACTACATATCATTCATTTACAAAATGTGCCCCTTATGAAGCATTGTATGGTCGACCAGCCCTTGTGATTCCAAAGTATGTAATTGGCTCGGCCAAGGTAGATCAGGTTGACAAAGAATTAATTGATAGGGACAAACTCTTACAACTGTTAAAAGATAATCTCTCTACCGCTCAAGCCAGAATGAAGCAGCAAGCCGACACACGACGAAGAGAAAAAGAATTTTCAATAGGAGATTGGGTGTATCTTCGCCTACAACCATACAAGCAACTCTCTATCAACACTCGAGCCTCCATGAAGCTATCCCCACCTTTTTATGGGCCCTATCAGATCACAGAGTATATTGGAGCCATGGCGTACAAACTTAAATTACCTGAGGATGCCAAAATTCACTCTATCTTCCACGTATCGTGCCTAAAGCCCAAGTTGGAAGAACACGAGTCACCCCATATCCAACTGCCCAACACAACTGAGGATGGAGTTATTCAAGCCCAACCACAAGCCATCCTCAATCGCAGGATCGTGATACGTCGCCGACATCCCTCTACTGAAGTACTAGTGCATTGGAATAATCTACCACTTGAAGATGCCACATGGGAACCATATGAGGAGCTGAAGACCCGGTTCCCTGAGTTCATGGAATCTCAGCCTTGAGGACAAGGCTGATTTGAAGAGGGCGGGTCTGTTAGGACTCTAGCTAGGAGAGTCCTAATTAAGAGGGACATTCTATTAGGACTCTGTTAGAACTCTAGCTAGGAGAGTCCTAATTGAGAGGGACATTCTATTAGGACTCTATCTAGGAGAGTCCTAATTGAGAAGGACATTCTATTAAGACTCTAGCTAGGAGAGTCCTAATTGAGAGGGACATTTATGTAGGAGGTTTTTTCTTAGAGAAGAATTAGGAGTTGTAACGGAATAGGAGTCTTGAGTAGGAGTCATATTAGGAGTTGGTTAGAAGTAAGAGTCATATTCGGAGTTAGGGTTTAGAAGCCCTATAAATAGCCATGTATTCCTTCTCTTTTCATAAGCAATAGATGAATCTTTACTGCAGCCTTTTAGCAGCAACTTGGAGGGAGGAACCCCTATAGAGTTCCAAGGAGGCCGATCCCCTAAAGAGATCAACCCCAAGTTTAGAATCTGCAAGGGTTCTAACAGAACCACCCTTGAGTTGAAAAAGCAAGAGCACACTTTTCTATGCTATCAAGACGTAGTACTGCTAGACTGGGTAGTGGTACTACCCAGATAGTCTCCTAAGTGGTGGTACCACCAGATTAGGTGGTGGTACCACCTAGTGTCAGTGCTGTAGGCGATGGTATCGCTAGTACCTGGGAAACCCAAGATGAGACCTTTTTTTGTTTTATTTTTGAAGCCAATTGGGGTCTCTAAACACCCCAACTATTCTTGCATGGAATAACAAGAAAGTTGAGCAAAACTCTATGATTCTAAAGTTGTAACTCTAGTAGAAAGTTGAGTTCCCTCCTAAAGCTTAGAGAGAGTTCTAAGGGAGGTATGTGAGGGATACCTTGTAAAATAGGGGTGTCAAAGTTGTCTCCTAAACCTGTGAAAAGGAGAAAATGTAAAAGGGTAGTTAATCTTGGCTCATTGAAAGAAGATTAGGTAGTGGAAGCCGGTGGCCTCGAGTGAAGAGGTATCGAGAGTGGATGTAGGTCACATTGACCGAACCACTATAAAAATCTGGTTTGCATTTCTATTTTGCTAGTTACTTTTATTGCAAACTGCTTTACTTTCACTATGCTTTTGTATGCTTTCAAGTTAAATATATTTCCTATACGAGCTTTGTCGAAATATTTTTATCGAATGAGATTTTTGACTTGACATGATTTTTATTGCTGCACTAATTCACCCTCCTCTTAGTGTCATTATTTATTCTAACAATCGGTATCAGAGCCATTTTTTTTTCTCATTTGGTTTAACAACCAAGAGAAATGACTCTTTACGACTTTCAAGATAGTCACTCTATCATTCATCCTCCTATGTTCAATGGGATGAACTACACATATTAGAAAGCTCAAATAAGAGTTTTCTTGCTTTTTTTGGATTTAAATATATGGAGTATTATCGAAAACGAATTTCAAAAGTCTTCTCTTCCAATAAATGATTGGAATGAGTTAGAGAAGAAGAGTTTCTCTTTAAATGCCAAGGTTATGAATGCCTTGTTTTGCACTTTAGATAAAAATGAGTTCAATCGAGTGTCTACTTATGAAACGAAGATTTTTAAAACCGACGTTGTTTTTATTCACTACACTATTTAATCCCCCCTCTTAGTTATGACTCGATCCTAACTATGATGGGCAGCAAAGAGTCAATTTTCTTATATTGCGACAACTATGGGGTGATTACTCAAATAAGGAAACCTAAGACTTATCAGAAGTGTTCTGAGGAGGTTCCAGTTTATTAAAGAGATCGTGGACCGAGGATATGTGATAATGGAAAGAGTTTTATCTGAAGATAACATAACATATCTATTGACAAAGCTATTGTCTCATATTATCTTTGAGTGTTATAGATGCCTGATGGAGATCAGACACGTAGGTGATTATCTTTTGGTCAAGTGAGAGATTGCTAATCATAGGTGCCTTATAAGCCAATCATGTGAGTGATGACACATGTGACTTGACACATAGTCTTTTTGCTTATTATTATTATAGCGTTCTCTCACTTTATATTACTTATTATATATAGACATTAATCTATGCAATGAGAATCGAATCATGATGAGATCATGATAATGAGATTGATTCACCTTTAAAGACAGACCCTAAATAATCCTAGTCATAGGTTACTCGAGAGGGACATTGAGATATTTGGATAGATTGGTGCTAGTCATATGTGCCCTACAAGCCAATCAAGTGAGTAATGGCAAGTGTGACTTAACACGTAGTCTTTTTGTTTATTATATTTTAGCATTTTATCACTCTATATTGATTATTGCATATATGCATGTATATATTGTGATGTCCTTAGATCTGTGCAATGAGAAACAGATCAAGATATGATCACGATAATGAGACCGATTCACCTTTAAACATAGATCCTAAATAATTCCAATCACAGGTTACTCGAGAGGGATATCGAGATAACTAGACAGACTAGTGTGTTGTATACCCGTCATATGATGGATGTAGCTGGTCTCATAGCTGCTCGTATAGGGATATTAGGGGTACAATACAGGTGCTCCATAGGGAATGAGTTCACTTATTGATCCGCTTATGGAATACTTAATGGTTGATGATACCTTTGCAAGTCATAGGTGCCCAGCAAGCCAATCACGTGAGTGACGGCACGTGTGACTTGATACAGAATCTTTTTGCTTATTATATTTTGGCGTATATCACTTTATAACTATTGCATAAATGCATACATATATTGTGATGTCCTTGGATTTGTGCAATGGGAATCGGATCGTGATGAGATCACGATAATGAGATCGATTCACCTTTAAACACATATCCTAAATGATCCCGGTCATAGGTTACTCGAGAGGGACATCGTGATAACCGGATAGACTGGTGTGCTGTATACCCATCCATCTGATGGATGAAGCTGGTCTCATAGCTGCTTGTGTAGGGACACTAGGGATACAGTACAGGTGCTCATTGGAGAATGAGTTCACTGATTGATCCGCTTACGGAATGTTGGATGGTTAATGATGCCTTACTGTCAGACAGCGATTCCGTAGTCCTAGTGGTGTATCTGGTCCTTAGACTTGAGACACCAAGGATGTCCTGTATGAGTGCTCCACTCTTTGATACCAGACTTATAGGTTTGGCTGTCCCAGATCTAGTACAGTTGGTCATTGGGAGTGGTAGTCGACCTTACGAGGGCTATTGAGTGTCGATATAGGATCATCCACTCTCGGCGTCATGAGAGGAATATCCTATGTGTTCTTGCTCAGACAAATCCCTGGCCAGGGTCATTCGGGTTGAGAGAGAAAAGGTTCTCCGAGAGAATCCGATTAGAGCGAGACTCGAGTAGAAACCGTATGGGTCTTACAGCACCATGCTCGATATACAGTCTCTGGGATATTAGATGGATGAGGGACTATAGGTACACGGTAACTGAGGACAGACAGGTTCAATGGATTGGATTCCCCTGTATCGTCTGGGGACTACAGCGTAGTGGCCTAGTACGTCCATATTCGATGAGTCGAGTGAATTATTACAGAGATAATAATTCACTGAGTTAGAAGGAGTTCTGACAGGTATGACTCATGGCCAGCTTGATATTGGGCCTAGAGGGTCACACACATATGGTAGGCATTGCGATGAGTAGAGGTTCAGATATGAGATATCCGACGGAGCCCTTATCTTATTGGATGCAGATCCAATACCCACTAGGGGAGGACCCATTAGGGTTTGACAGGGGACCTCTATAAATAGGAGGGATTTAGAGCCTCATAGGCTAGAGCCTTTGCTTGCCTTTCCTATTCTCCTCTTCCTCTCCACCTCATAGCAGGCTTGGAGTCTTGAGGAGCGTCGTCGCAACCCTGCTGTGTGGATCACCGCTAGAGAGGAGGACGCTTGACCTCCTTTACCCTCTCCTAAGGATCTGCAAGGAAACAGGGATATACAATCTCCGTAGGTAACACAATCTACTCTATACGCAGTTTCATGGTTCGCGGATTTTTGCGCACCAATCTTCGCACGACGACGAACATCTTTTTGGGAATCGGGGATTTTGTTTTCTTGTTCTTCCGCTGCGCATGTGATGTCGCCCCCAAGATTTCCCAACAGTGGTATCAGAGCCAGGTTGTTCGTGCGAATGATTGGTTTTGAACTGCGTGTGTTGTGTTTAGGAAGAATTTTGACGTCAAAATCGTTGACCCAAAAGCGAGAAAGGGCAGCAACAGTTGCTGCCCTCGATCTACGTGCGTGAAGCGTAGTCGAAGGTGGGCAGCACAGGGGCTGCGTCTGCAGTAGCCGGCCGGCAGCCAGCTTGCAGCAGGCTTGCTGACGGCGGGGCTGGCAGCCCACAGGCAGAGGCGCCGTAGGGCAGCGGCGCTTGCCGCCGCTGCTCCCGCGGGCGAAACCCCCCCCCACAGGGGCGGCCGCCCGGTGGGACAGCACCGCTTGCGGAGGCAGCGACACCCGAAGGGGGCGCCCACCCGCAGCGGCAATGCCGCCTGCAGGCGAGGGCAGTGCCCTCATTCGCCGCACAGGTCGCCGCCGCCAGGGTGGCGGCGGCGGCACCAGCGAAAGGGGAAAGGGCATTAGGGTTTTCTGGGCAAAAGATAGTTTTGCCCCTCGGAATTTAAGAAATTCCAGTTTCTGTCTTTTGTCCAAATTACGAAAATACCCCTATAAATTCAGAAATTTCCTACACGTCCCTGATTTCAAAAAATATTAATTAATTAAAAGGTTTAGTTGATTATTATTTTTATTATTATCTAGTAGTCCTACATGATGATGATTATTTATACATGTGATGTATGATGTGTGGACGGATGATCATGGACCGTGTGATGTGTGTACTTGTGATTATTATTATTGAGGTCTGCGAGCCTCCATTATATTTCTCGTTTATTGTCAGGCCTGCGTGCCTCTGATTAAGTTGTAATCACATGAGGAGGCGCAGCGGGAGCATGGATGCGATAGCGGGACCCACGAGACGGACGATCGTGATGCATGGAGATGCATCAAGATGTCGACGGAATCGACGAGGACGAGATGGACGATCACAGGGCATGGAGATGCACCGTTGCACACATAGATCTTGATGTGAGTGATTAGGCCTACTGGCTCGGGCATAATCATATTAGGTTTGTTAGGATTGAGAGCACTAAGAGGGGGGGGGTGAATTAGTGCAGTGGAAATCTTTCAGCGATTAAAAACGAAAGCTGCGTTCGTTCGATAAAAATAATTTTAATGCAAAAGCCGATTCTAAGATTACTTATGATTAAGTGCAGTTTACATTTAAACACAGTTAGCGTCTAAACGCAGTTTGCGTCTAAATGCAGATTGCGTCTAAACTCAGATTGCGTCTAAGCGCAGTTTGCGTCTAAGCGCAGATTGCGTCTAAGCGTAGTTTGCGCCTAAACACAGTTTGCGTCTAAGCACAGTTTAAGCAGAAGTATAAAGACAATGTGCTGCTATTGTACAGCTCAAAAAGTAATCTGCAAAAAGCAAATTTACGTCTAAACGCAGATTTACTTCTTAAACGCAGATTTACGTCTGAACTTTGAAACTCGTTTGTATACTTGCAGAAGACAGTATGCAGTTGAAATCAAGATGTAGACGTAAACTGAAATCTGATGATTGTGCGAGGAAAGCCGATTTACGTCTAAATGCAGTTTTACGTATAAATGTTGAAACTCGTTCGTAAAATTGCAGAAGACAGTTTGCAGTTGTAAATAGAATCAAAATGTAAATGTAAACTGCAAAGAAACTCGTTCGTAAAAGCGCAGAAGACAGTTCGCAGTTATAAACAGATTCAAGACGTAAATGTAAGCTGCAATGTAAAGATCGTACGAAAACACCTTTTGACGTCTGAATGCAGATTCGGAAAGATTAGAACTTAGGAACTTGTTCATAAAAGCGCAGAGAGCAGTAGCTATGTAGGAGGTTTGCAGTAATGATAAAGTGCTCAAAATAAACGCAAACCAGAGATTTAGAGTGGTTCGGTCAGTCTTGACCTACTCCACTTTTGGCTTCCTCCACCGGCGAGGTCACCGACGTCAACTAGGGGCCTTCCTTCAATAGGCGAAGGCCAACTGCCCTTTTACAGTTTCTCTCCTTTTGACGGGCTCAGGAGACAACCCTTACAGATCCTTTCTCTCCTCTCTTTACAACTCAAGACTTGAAGAACAGAAAAGAGGAGAACTTTTAGATTTTACACAAATTTGAGCTCTTAGAATCACTGTAAAGATCAAGAATTTGGTGTAGATCTGTATTCCTTCAGTGCTTAATGGGTGGGGTATTTATAGGCCCCAACCCAATTCAAATTTGGAGCTCAAAACGATCAAATCCCGGAATTTTGGGATCAGGCGGTTGCACCTCTTGACTGGAGAGGTTGCACCGCCTGGCAGAGCTCGAAGACCGAGCTCAGGCGGTGCCACCTCTCTATCAGGGAGGTTGCACTGCCTAGTCTTGCTCGAAGACTGAGCTTAGGCGGTGCCACCTCTCTGTCAGGGAGGTTGCACCGCCCAGTCTAGCTCGAAGAATGATCTCAGGCGGTGCCACCTCCTGGCTGGGGAGGTTGCACCACCCAGTCTCGCTGGGAGACTTAGCCCAGGCGGTGCCACCTCCTGGCATAGGCGGTTGCACCTCCTGGTGCAATCAGGGTCCGAATGGTTAGCTCCATTCGGCCCAATTTCAATCTTTTCAGGGGCCCAATTGCCCCAAGATTAAGCTAATGGGATCACCTTCCATTTTCCAACTTAATCAACATGCTAACTACGATTAAATCTAAGACAATTTCTGCAGCTTTGCTCCGATGCGTCAATCGCTTCTTCCGGCGAGTTTCCGTCGATCATCCGATGAACCCTCGGTGATTCTTCTGCGGACATCCGGCAAACTCCTGGACTTTGCGACGATCCAATTGGCGAGTTCCGACGAGCTTCGCTTGGCAAGCTTCTGGACTTCTCGGATCTGTTCTCGCAGAACCTCCGACGACCGTCCGAACTTCCGTCGAACTCCCAACGTGATCATGAACTTGACTCCGGCGCAACTCCTGTTGCTTGTCTAACTTTCATCGTAGTTAATCCTGCACACTTATCTCAACACATAGATTAGACAACAAATGACAATTGACTTCATCATCAAAATCCGAGATTCAATAATCTCCCCCTTTTTGATGATGACAATCAATTGATAATGGAGTTATCCTTAACTCCCCCTGTCTATATGCCATAGTTGAGATAAGTCAACCTTGAATTCAAGACCTAAGAATTCAAGTGACGTATTGATAAGTTAGATCAGTTAAACTTATCAATACTCCCATCATGATACTCATCATGATGTATCTCTTCAAAGATGATGTCAAGGCTTGACATACATCATCAAGTTTGTATGATTGTGTTTGTAACTATTCATCATGTAGTTTGAACATTATCATATAAAGCTGTGAAGCGCTATTACATGATGCACATATTTGAAATATTCTAGCAAGTTTTGCATTTTCTTCACATGATAAGATATCAGCTCAGGGCATAATGCAAATTTTAGCACATGTTCATATATCTCTTGGTGATGCAAGGATGGCATAATCATAGCAGTGTTTATAGCATCACTCATAGTATTTCTAATCATGGCAGTGTTTATCAATTCATATATCTCCCCCTATGTCATCAACAAAAAAACATAGTAATTATGATACCAGAAAAATAATAATAGCAAGCTTATAGAGGAATTTTACATAGATTGCTTTAATACTTCTTCCCCTTTTTGTTATAAGCCAATGTCTATGTAAAGATTTAGCAGGATGGAATACATACACATGAATCACTTCATCAAATCTATTTCAGAAACTTATTTTTCATGAAAGTGTACGAGAAAATTTGTTTTATAGCATTCGAATAAATAAGATGCAGTCGGACAAGATTTTGTTGCAGATTTTCACATATAAACATGATAATCAAGTGATCTGATCATTCAATATAGTCCGAAAAATAATTTTAACAAATTTATCTATTCGGATAACTCATCATTCCTAATTCTCTTCGAATGAAATCAAATTGTTCTTCACTTAGAGGTTTTGTAAAAATGTCAGCTAGTTGATGTTTAGTATCAATGAACTCTATGGTTACGTCATGATTAGTGACATGATCTCGTATAAAGTGATGTCTAATATCAATATGTTTTGTTCTTGAGTGTTGTATAGGATTCTTAGTTAAGCATATTGCACTCGTGTTATCACATTTAATGGGAATATCTTTAAGATTAACCTTGTAATCTTCTAAAGTATTTTTCATCCATACAACTTGTGCACAACATGCACTTGCTGCAATATATTCAGCTTCGGTTGTTGATAGAGCAATCGAGCTTTGTTTCTTTGATGACCAGGAAACAAGGGCATGTCCTAAAAATTGACATGATCCTGATGTGCTTTTTCTATCTAGTCTACAGCCAACGAAGTCCGCATCAGCATAAGCTGTTAACTCAAAATTTTCTGATTTTGGGTACCATAATCCTAGATTTGTGGTTCCATTAAGATATCTAAGTATTTTTTTAACTGCTTTAAGATGAGATATCTTAGGGTTTGATTGAAATCTAGCACAAAGTCCTACACTGAACATGATGTCTGGTCTGGTGGCAGTGAGGTAAAGTAAACTTCCTATCATACCCCTATAAGTTTTTTTATCAAAGCTTTCTCCACTTTCATCAATTTCTAACTTAGTGGAGGTGCTCATAGGAATGTTACTAGCCTTTGAGTTGTTCATATTAAACCTTTTTAATAAATTCATGGCATATTTAGTTTGACTAATAAAGATGTCATTGCTTAGTTGTTTGATTTGTAAACCTAAGAAGAATGTTAATTCTCCCATTAAGCTCATTTCGAATTCAAGACTCATAGTTTTAGCAAAAGATTCACAAAGAGATTCATTTGTAGAGCCAAAGATGATATCATCAACATAAATCTGAACAATGAGAAAATTATTTTCAAAATTCTTGATAAACAATGTAGTATCAACCTTGCCTTTTGTAAAGTTATTTTTGATAAGAAAAGAACTAAGTCTCTCATACTAAGCCCTTGGGGCTTGTTTTAAGCCATAGAGAGCTTTAGTTAATCTAAACACATGATTAGGGAGGCTATTATTTTCAAATCTAGGAGGTTGTTCAACATAAACTTCTTCGGAAATAAAGCCATTTAGAAAAGCGCTTTTAACATCCATTTGAAATAACTTAAAATTATTACAACTAGCGTAGGCAAGGAGTATCCTTATGGCTTCCAATCGAGCCACAGGTGCGAAGGTTTCTTCGTAATCGATACCTTCTTCTTGGTTGAAACCTTTGGCCACTAATCTAGCCTTGTTTCTAACCACGATACCATTTTCATCTTGCTTGTTTCTAAAGACCCATTTAGTACCAATAACTAAATGGTCATTTGGCCTAGGAACAAGCATCCACACCTCATTTATCTCAAATTGATTCAATTCATCTTGCATTGCGATAATCCATGAATCATCTTTCATGGCTTCATCAACACATTTGGGTTCAATTTGCGAGAGAAAGGCGGCGTTGCCACAAAAATTCTTAAAAGATGATCGTTTTTGAACCCCCTTTGATGTGTCTCCTAAGATTAGCTCCTTAGGATGAGCATCTACATACTTCCAATCCTTGGGTAAGGAAGTGGATGCATCCAAGTTGCTAGTTGGAGACGGGGTTTCGTTTAAATTCAAAGAATCAAAGTTAACATCATCATCAAGATCATTCTTCTTAATTTCGGAAATCTCATTGAAAACAACATGGATGGATTCTTCAATAATTAAGGTTCTTTTATTGAAAATACGAAAAGCTTTAGAAACCGAAGAATAACCAAGAAAGATTCCTTCATCAGATTTAGCATCGAATTTTCCTAAGTTATCCTTTTCATTCAAGATAAAACACTTACACCCAAAGACTTTAAAATATGAGACATTGGGTTTTTTGTTATTCCATAACTCATAAGGAGTTTTGGAGAGTAAGGGTCTTACTAGAACTCTATTCAAAATATAGCATGCAGTATTTACAGCTTCGGCCCAAAAATATTTGGGTAGGCCATGTTCATTCAACATGGTTCTTGCCATTTCTTGTAAATTTCGATTTTTTCTTTCTACTACCCCATTTTGTTGAGGATTTCTTGGAGTAGAGAAATTATGGTTGTATCCATTGAGTTCATAAAATTCTTTGAAATCATGGTTTTGAAATTCTCCACCATGATCACTTCTAATTGACGAAATCATAGATTCCTTCTCATTTTGAACAAGTTTACAAAACTTGGTAAAATATCTAAAGCATTCATTTTTCTGTTTTAAGAAGTAGGTCCATGTATATCTGCTGTAGTCATCAACAATGACAAAGGCGTATTTGCTACCTCCTAGACTCAATGTAGAGATTGGTCCGAACAAGTCCATATGGATCAATTGTAAGGGCCTAGAGGTGCTTATTTGATTCTTAACTTTGAAACTACCCTTAATTTGTTTACCCAATTGGCAAGCATCACATACATTGTCTTTGATGAACTTGATATGAGGAATTCCTCTTACAAGTTCTCTAGATGATACTTGAGTGATTAGTTTCATGCTAGCATGACCTAATCTTCTATGCCATAGCCAAGCATCCTCATTCATAACCGCAAAACACATTTCATCACATAAGTCATTGATGTCAATAGTGTATACGTTATTTTGTTTTAATGCAATCATAGACATATTTTTATGTGGTTTTTCAATGATGCAAGCATTAGATTCGAATTTGACAGTATATCCTTTATCACATAATTGACTAATACTCAAGAGGTTATGTTTTAAACCATCAACTAACAGAACATCTTCAATAAAAAGGTTGGATTTGTTACCTATGGTTTCTTTGCCAATGATTTTACCCTTGTTGTTGTCTCCGAAGGTGACATAGCCTTCGTCTATGCTAGTGAGCTTAGAGAATTGAGATGGATCTCCGGTTATATGCCTTGAGCATCCACTATCAAGGTACCATCTCTTGCTCCTAGCTTGCGATGGTGTGGGTTTCTACAAGAAAGGATGATTTTTAGGTACCCATTTGCTTTTGGGTGCCTCAAAGATAGATCTGCATTGTTTATCATGTTGCATGGAGTTTATCATGGTTCCTTTAGGAACCCAAATCAATTTGTTTGGACTTATTTTCTTGAATGGACAACAATGTGTCTTGTGTCCAAATTTACAATAGAAGTTACATTTGTCTTGATGTCGAATATGTAGGATTGAGCCTTTTATGAAGGTGGTTGGATTTTGGTGAGGACTTCTCACGAATCCAATTCCACTTCTTTTGGGAACGTGACCCTTGTTTGTAAGGATCATGTTCAATGACTTGCTACCAACCTCGAATTTCTTCAAGGTGTCCTTAAGTAGCAAGTTTTCTTTTTGGAGAGTTTCTATATCATGGCATTTTATGCATGGGCTTAAACTATCATGATGTTCAGCATTTAACTTATCGAAATTACAAATAAGGCTATCATGCTCCTTTTTTAGCAATTTGTATTTTCTACTGATAGTCTTACACTCATCAAACAATTCATGGAAAGCATTTAATAATTCATCGAATGATAAATCTGCATCTATTAAATTTGTTACCTCATCTTCGATGGCCATTAAGGCGTAATGAGCAACTTGCTCAGTGTTGGACTCCTCTTCTTCGGATGCGCTTGAGTCATCCCATATTGCTTGAAGCGCCTTTTTCTTTTACGTTCTCCTTTTGACTTGGGGACAATCACTCTTGTAGTGTCTCGGCTTTTTGCATTCATAGCAGATTACTTGGTCCTTCTTGGGTTCAAGTTTATTTTTTGCATCATTCTTAAACTTGTTTCTTTTAAAGAACTTTTTAAACTTTCTTGTTAGAAGTGCCAAGTCATCATCACAGTCCTCATCACTTGAGTTTTCTCTCAAGTGGCATTCAGAAGTTTTGAGTGTCATATCCTTCCTGTTCTTTGGAAGGATGTCTTCTTGCTCTTCATAAGCTTTACAAGTCATTTCGTAGGTCATTAATGACCCGATTAGTTCTTCAAGAGGGAAATTTCGCAAATCTTTTGCCTCTTGAATAGCAATGACTTTAGGATCCCAACTCTTAGGAAGGGATCTTAGTATCTTATTAACAAGCTCAAAATCCGAAAAGCTCTTTCCGAGTCCTTTTAGACCGTTGACGACATCCGTGAAACGGGTAAACATGTCGCCAATGGTTTCACTCGGTTTCATCCGAAAAAGTTTGAAAGAATGTAACAGCAAATTGATTTTTGACTCTTTTACTCTACTTGTGCCCTCATGGGTCACTTCGAGTGTGTGCCAAATATCAAATGCAGTTTTACAAGTTGAAACACGGTTAAACTCGTTTTTATCAAGTGCATAAAATAAGGCATTCATAGCCTTTGCATTAAGAGCGAAAGCCTTCTTCTCCAAATCATTCCAATCGATCAATGGAAGAGAAGACTTCGAAAATCCGTTTTCGACAAGATTCCACAGTTCAAATTCTATAGAAATAAGAAAGATCCTCATTCGGGTCTTCCAGTATGTGTAGTCCGTCCCACTGAACATGGGTGGACGCTTAATAGAATGCCCCTCTTGGTTTCCGGCGTATGCCATTTCTCTTTGGGTTTTAATCCGTTAGAGAGTTAACCTTGCTCTGATACCAACTGTTAGGATCGAGAGCACAAAGAGGGGGGGGGGGGTGAATTAGTGCAGCGGAAATCTTTCAGCGATTAAAAACGAAAGCTGCGTTCGTTCGATAAAAACAATTTTAATGCAAAAGCCGATTCTAAGATTACTTATGATTAAGTGCAGTTTACGTTTAAACACAGTTAGCGTCTAAACGTAGTTTGCGTCTAAATGCAGATTGCGTCTAAACTCAGATTGCGTCTAAGCGCAGTTTGCGTCTAAGCGCAGATTGCGTCTAAGCGCAGTTTGCGTCTAAACACAGTTTGTGTCTAAGCGCAATTTAAGCAGAAATATAAAGACAATGTGCTGCTATTGTAAAGCTCAAAAAGTAATCTGCAAAAAGCAGATTTACGTCTAAACGCAGATTTACATCTTAAACCCAGATTTACGTCTGAACTTTGAAACTCGTTTGTATACTTGCAGAAGACAGTATGCAGTTGAAATCAAGACGTAAACGTAAACTAAAATCTGATGATTGTGCGAGGAAAGCCGATTTACGTCTAAATACAGTTTTACGTCTAAATGTTGAAACTCGTTCGTAAAATTGCAAAAGACAGTTTGCAGTTGTAAATAGAATCAAAATGTAAATGTAAACTGCAAAGAAACTCGTTCGTAAAAGCGCAGAAGACAGTTCGCAGTTATAAACAGATTCAAGACGTAAATGTAAGCTGCAATGTAAAGATCGTACGAAAACACCTTTTGACGTCTGAATGCAGATTCGGAAAGATTAAAACTTAGGAACTTGTTCGTAAAAGCACAGAGAGCAGTAGCTATGTAGGAGGTTTGCAGTAATAATAAAGTGCTCAAAATAAATGCAAACCAGAGATTTAGAGTGGTTCGGTCAGTCTTGACCTACTCCACTTTTGGCTTCCTCCACCGGCGAGGTCACCGACGTCAACTAGGGGCCTTCCTTCAATAGGCGAAGGCCAACTGCCCTTTTACAGTTTCTCTCCTTTTGACGGGCTCAGGAGACAACCCTTACAGATCCTTTCTCTCCTCTCTTTACAACTCAAGACTTGAAGAACAGAAAAGAGGAGAACTTTTGGATTTTACACAAATTTGAGCTCTTAGAATCACTGAAAAGATCAAGAATTCGGTGTAGATCTGTATTCCTTCAGTGCTGAATGGGTGGGGTATTTATAGGCCCCAACCCAATTCAAATTTGGAGCTCAAAACGATCAAATCCCGGAATTTCGGGATCAGGCGGTTGCACCTCTTGACTGGAGAGGTTGCACCGCCTGGCAGAGCTCGAAGACTGAGCTCAGGCGGTGCCACCTCTCTGTCAGGGAGGTTGCACCGCCCAGTCTTGCTCGAAGACTAAGCTCAGGCGGTGCCACCTCCTGGCTGGGGAGGTTGCACCGCCCAGTCTCGCTGGGAGGCTTAGCCCAGGCGGTGCCACCTCCTGGCCTAGGCGGTTGCACCTCCTGGTGCAATGAGGGTCCGAATGGTTAGCTCCATTCGGCCCAATTTCAATCTTTTCAGGGGCCCAATTGCCCCAAGATTAAGCTAATGGGATCACCTCCCATTTTCCAACTTAATCAACGTGCTAACTACGATTAAATCTAAGACAATTTCTGTAGCTTTGCTCCGATGCGTCAATCGCTTCTTCCGGCGAGTTTCCGCCGAACTTCCGTCGATCATCCGATGAACCCTCGGTGATTCTTCTGCGGACTTCCGACAAACTCCTGGACTTTGCGACGATCCACTTGGCGAGTTCCGACGAGCTTCGCTTGGCAAGCTTCTGGACTTCTCGGATCTGTTCTTGCAGAACCTCCGACGACCGTCCGAACTTCCGTCGAACTCTCGAACTCCCAACGTGATCATGAACTTGACTCCGGCGCAACTCCTGCTGCTTGTCTAACTTTCATCGTAGTTAATCCTGCACACTTATCTCAACACATAGATTAGACAACAAATGACAATTGACTTCATCATCAAAATCCGAGATTCAACAAGGTTGTGGTCCATGATCATCTGGTGTAATTGCTTATACACATACTAGATAAGGATGTATATTTGCATGCGATGTAGATATATATTAAATATGTATATGTGTGACATGTCATATTAGGAGATGAAATCTTAGAAACATCTCTCGATAATATTAAGTCGGTAAACGTGAGGCAATTAGATTGACCCACGTGGCCTTCCATCGTTATAAGTAGGAACCGATTCCCGGTGTATGTTGAGTTGGTCGAGTCCCTCGAGACTCACCTATATCATGATTCGCTATCTTGCTTACGACATAGAGATGTCACCGGTGACCTGAGGGCATGGTATACTTGGTCGAGTCCCTCGAGGGTATATCATCAAATCAGACTCATCTTGTAATGAATATGTTGACTTAACCGAGCATCATGGTTGGTCGAGTCCCTCGAGGCCATAGTGATTCGGAGGCCGAACAGGATGGGACTCACAAGGAGTTGTGATTGGTGTGATTGGTCGAGTCCCTCGAGGTTACACTAAGACGCTGATTGGATCCTGATCCCCACTAGAAGTCTGCCGGAGACTTCCGTTTCACGTGCTGAGGGTATCGCGTGACTAGTTAGTAAAATAGTGGGAGCATATTAAGATAGAAGTCCATATCTTAATTGTTTATTTCTTGCAAAATCTGCATATTATTCATTTCTGCTGCATCTTTATTTTCAGAAAATATCGCTTTCAAATCCCTTACGTGGCATACTTAATGTCAACCGCCTCACTGGTCCAAATTATACGGATTGGCTCCGTAACTTGAGAATTGTTCTCACGGCGGAGAAAATTGTGTACGTCCTTGATTCAATGATGCCTACGCCCGAAGAAGGGGCAAACGAGGATGAGATCGCTCGCTACGTGAAGTACATTGATGACTCCACTCTTGCTCAGTGCTATATGTTGGGCTCTATGACTCTTGAGTTACAGAGACAACATTAAAAGATGGATGCCAGATCCATTCTCCTACATATCCGTAAATTGTTTGAGGAACAGGGAAGGACTTAGTGATATGAGATATCTAAGAGCCTCTTCCACGCTAGGATGACTGAGGGGACACCGGTTCAGAACCATGTCCTAAAGATAATTGAGTGGAGAGAGAAACTCATAGGTCTAGGAATGGTCCTAGAGGATAACTTGTGTGTGGACATTGTACTTCAGTCCCTACTAGATTCCTTTTCATAGTTCATAATGAATTTTAATATAAACAAGCTTGAGGTGACTCTCCCAAAGCTCCTCAATATGTTGAGAGAAGCAGAGAGTACTATTAAGAAAGAGAAGCCAGTTCTCTACACTGGTGAGACCAGAAAGAAAAGGAAAGCAGAAAGGTCCCTTAAGAAGGGAAAGGGCAAGGGCAGACCAGGTAAAGCAAAAGTTGCTAAGAAAGACCAACAAAGGACAAAGGCCAATGCTTCCACTGTGGTAAAGATGGGCACTGGAAGAGGAACTACAAAGAGTACCTTGCAGAAAGGGCGAAACAAAAGCTTGATGAAGCTTCAGGTATATTCATGATCAATCTCCAATTGGCAGATTTTTGTGATAATGCATTGGTATTGGATACCAATATTGCTTATCACATCTACAATTTATTGTAAATTCTAGCAAAGCCGAGGGGAGATTGACGAGAGGAATATTGCATAAGGTTTGTTTATGCAAGACACTACTCCACATATCATGAATGTAAGTGTCTAAGAGGAAACGAGATGAGGTGAACAGTGCATACCTATGGCATTGTAGGCTAGGTCACATCTATGAAAGAAGGATTCAAAAGTTGCTAAATAATGGATATCTAGATCCATTCGACTATGTGTCATATGCAACTTGCGAATCTTGCCTTCGTGAAAAACTGACCAACTCTCCATTTAATGGAACTAGAGAGAGAGCCACTGAGTTGTTGGAACTCATACATAGTGATGTATATGGACCCATGTCAACTCATGCCATTGGAGGTTACTCCTACTTCATTACATTTACTGATGATTTCTCAAGGTATGGATATGTGTACTTAATGAAGTACAAGTTCGAGGCCTTTGAGAAATTCAGAGAGTATAGGAATGAGGTGGAGAACCAGACTGGAAAGAGTATCAAAACTCTTCGATCAGATCGAGGAGGTGAGTAATTAAGTACAGAGTTTACTCAGTTCCTCAAGGACCATGGGATATTATCCCAATGGACACCTCCTTATACACCTCAGCTCAATGGTGTCTCTGAAAGGAGAAATCGTACATTATTAGATATGGTACGGTCCATGATCAGTTTCGCTGACCTACCCATCTCATTCTGGGGATATGCCCTAGAAATCGCAGCTTACCTTCTGAACAGAATTCCAACTAAGTCGGTAGTGTCTACACCATATGAGATATGGAAAGGGAAGAAGCCTGATCTTAAGGTTGTTAAGATTTGGAGCTACCCTGCCCATGTTAAAAGACACAACCCCGATAAGTTAGAATCAAGGATAGAGCGATGCAAATTTGTGGGATACCCCAAGGAAACTTGTGGGTATTATTTCTATCATCTCGAGGACCAAAAGGTCTTTGTAGCTAAGAGAGCAGTGTTCCTTGAGAAGAAACACATTCTTGGCGGAGACAGTGGGAGAATGATAGAATTGAGCGAGGTTGGAGAACCAAGCTCAAGCACCACTCTACAGCCCGAGTCTGTTCAAGTACCTAATACACAATTTTCAACTTTACGCAGGTCTGATAGAGTATCTCATCCTCCTGAGAGATATGTGGGACATATTAGAGGAGAGGATGTTGAGGATATTGATCCTCAGACCTACAAGGAGGCTATTATGAGTATAGACTCCGGGAAGTGGCAAGAAGCCATAAATTCTGAGATGGATTCTATGTACTCCAACAAGGTTTGGAACCTAGTTGATGCGCCCGAAGGTATTGTACCCATCGGTTGCAAGTGGATCTTTAAGAAAAAGATAGGAGTAGATGGAAAGGTAGAGACTTATAAAGCAAGGCTAGTGGCTAAGGGGTATCGTCAAAGGCAAGGTGTTGACTACGACAAAACCTTCTCACCCGTAGCAATGCTAAAATCCATCAGAATTTTATTGGCTATTGCAGCACACTATGATTATGAGATCTGGCAGATGGATGTGAAAATCGCATTCCTCAATGGGAACCTCGTGGAGGAGGTGTATATGATGCAACCTGAGGGATTCGTGTCCAAGAACTACCCAAATAAGGTGTGTAGATTGCTTAGATCCATTTATGGACTAAAGCAAGCTTCCCAAAGTTGGAACATAAGATTTGATGAGGCAATCAGATCTTATGACTTCGTTAAGAACGAAGATGAGCCTTGTGTATACAGAAAGGTAAGTGGGAGCGCTATCACCTTTTTGGTGTTATATGTGGATGACATCCTCATCATTGGGAATGACGTAGGAATGCTATCCACAATAAAGGCTTGGTTATCTAGACAGTTCTCCATGAAGGACTTAGGAGAAGCATCCTATATCTTGGGGATTAGAATCTATAGAGATAGATCCAAGAGGATGCTTGGCTTGTCCTAGTCCAGGTACATAGAAACCATTGTCAAAAGGTTTGGCATGGAAAATTCCAAGAGAGGTCTCATACCGATGAGACATGGGATATCGCTTTCTACGAGTATGTCTCCAAAGACTCCAGAAGAAAGGGCAAACATGAATATGATACCTTATGCCTCACCAATAGGGTCTATCATGTATGTCATGCTATGTACTAGGCCTGATATAGCGCATGCTCTGAGTGTCACGAGCAGGTATCAGGCGGATCCAGGCTTGGAGCACTAGAAAGCAGTAAAGTGTATCCTTATGTACTTGAGAAGGACTAAGGATCTTTTGCTAGTATATGGAGGTAATAGCCTTAAGGTTGAAGGCTACACTGACTCAAGTTTTCAGTCTGATGTCGATGATAGCAAGTCGAATTCAAGGTATGTGTACACCTTGAATGGAGGAGCAGTATATTGGAAGAGTTCCAAGCAAGATACCACTACTGACTCGACCACAGAGGCGGAGTACATTGCTGCATCAGATACAGCAAAGGAGGGAGTCTGGTTGAAGATGTTCATCACAGATTTGGGAGTCGTTCCGGATAGCGAGAAGTCGACTTCCGTATATTGCGACAACTATGGGGCGATTACTGAAATAAGGGAACCCGGGTCTCATCAGAAGTGTTCTGAGGAGGTTCCAGCTTATCAGAGAGATCGTAACCCGAGGATATGTAGTAGTGGAAAGAGTTCCATCCGAAGATAACATTGCAGATCCATTGACAAAGCCGTTGTCTCATTTTGTCTTTGAGCGTCACAGGGGTCTGATGGGGATCAGATACATAGGCGATTGGCTTTAGGTCAAGTGGGAGATTACTAGTCATAGGTGCCCAGCAAGCCAATCACGTGAGTGATGGCACGTGTGACTTGATAAAGAATCTTTTTGCTTACTATATTTTGGCGTATATCACTTTATAACTATTGCATAAATGCATACATATATTGTGATGTCCTTGGATTTGTGCAATGGGAATCGGATCGTGATGAGATCACGATAATGAGATCGATTCACCTTTAAACACATATCCTAAATGATCCCGGTCATAGGTTACTCGAGAGGGACATCGTGATAACAGGATAGACTGGTGTGCTGTATACCCGTCCATATGATCGATGAAGCTAGTCTCATAGCTGCTTGTGTAGGGACACTAGGGATACAGTACAAGTGCTCATTGGAGAATGAGTTCACTGATTGATCCGCTTACGGAATGCTGGATGGTTAATGATGCCTTATTGTTAGACAGCGATTCCGTAGTCCTAGTGGTGTATCTGGTCCTTAGACTTGAGACACCAAGGATGTCCTGTATGAGTGCTCCACTCTTTGATACTAGACTTATAGGTTTGGTTGTCCTAGATCTAGTACAGCTAGTCATTAGGAGTGGTAGTCGACCTTACGAGGGCTATTGAGTGTCGATAGAGGATCATCCACTCTCGGCGTCATGAGAGGAATATCTCATGTGTTCTTGCTCAAACAAATCCCTGGCCAGGGTCATTCAGGTTGAGAGAGAAAGAGTTCTCCGGGAGAATCCGATTAGAGCGAGACTCGAGTAGAAATCGTATGGGTCTGACAGCACCATGCTCGATATACGATTTCTGGATATTAGATGGATGAGGGACTATAGGTACACGGTAACTGAGGACAGACAGGTCCAATGGATTGGATTCCCCTGTATCGTCTAGGGACTACGGCGTAATGGCCTAGTACGTCCGTAGTCGATGAGTCGAGTGAATTATTACAGAGATAATAATTCACTGAGTTAGAAGGAGTTCTGACAGGTATGACTCACGGCCAGCTCAATATTGGGCCTAGAGGGTCACACACATATGGTAGGCATTGCGATGAGTAGAGGTTCAGATATGAGATATCCGACGGAGCTCTTGTCTTATTGGATGCAGATCCAATACCCACTAGGGGAGGACCCATTAGGGTTTGACAGTGGACCTCTATAAATAGGAGGGATTTAGAGCCTCATAGGCTAGAGCCTTTGCTTGTCTTTCCTATTCTCCTCTTCCTCTCCACCTCAGAGCAGGGCTGGAGTCTTGAGGAGCGTCATCGCAACCCTACTGTGTGGATTACCGCTAGAGAGGAGGACGCTTGACCTCCTTTACCCTCTCCTAAGGATCTGCAAGGAAACAGGGATATACGATCTCCCTAGGTAACACAATCTACTCTATACGCAGTTTCATGTTTCGCGGATTTTTGCGCACCAATCTTCGCACGACGACGAACATCTTTTTGGGAATCAGGGATTTTGTTTTCTTGTTCTTCCGATGTGCATGTGATGTCACCCCCAAGATTTCCCAACAACCTTATTGTCAGACAGCGATTCCGTAGTCCTTGTGGTGTATCTAGTTCTTAGACTTGAAACCCCAAGGATGTCCTGTATAAGTGCTCCACTCTTTGACACTGGATTTATAGGTTTGGATGTCCTAGATCAATCACAATTGGTCATCGGGAGTGGTAGTTAACCTTATAAGGGTTATTGAGTGTCGATAGAGAATCATTTATTCTCGGTGTCATGAGAGGAATGTCCCATATATTTTTGCTCAAACAAATCCCTAGCCAAGGTCATTCGGATTGAGAGAGGAAGAGTTCTCTAGAAGAATCCGATTAGAGCGAGACTCGAGTAGAAACCATATGGGTCTAATAGCACCATGCCCGATATACGATCTCTAGGATATTAGATGAATGAGGGACTATAGGTACATAGTAACTAATGACAGACATGTCTAATGGATTGGATTCCCCTATATCGTTTGAGGATTCTGACGTAGTGGCCTTGTACATCCATAGTTGATGAGTCGAGTGAATTATTATTGAGATAATAATTCACTGATCCAGAAGGAGTTCTGATAGGTATGACTCACGGCCAGCTCGATATTAAGCCTAGAAGGTCACACATATATTACAAGCATGCCCAAGTTTTTTATTCCAAATAAAAATATGCATCAACATTTAACACTGAAAAAGAACTTTTATTACGGCAAAGATCACAAAAATCATCATGTATAATTTTGAAATATAAACTCATTAAACATGATTTCAAATTACTATGCATCATTAAATCAATGCATTATTTCTTCTTGAAAACATACATAGGATTTATCTTAAGCATTAAATTTAAGTTTAACATTTTGTTACTTTATCATAAAACATATAATTTTCATGATCATTTTCAAAATTACTAGAAGGATAAGCATGATTCCAAATTTTTTGAGCAATTTACATATAATTTTTCTAAACTAATTTAAAAATAACTATGAAAAGCATCAAGTAATTTCAAAATAAAGCAAAGGGGTTTTGGTTACTTTTGTCATCGAAAGCTGATAAGGCATAGTTTGCTACCTTGCTTTTGTTGGTTTGTTCTTCATCTTCGGAGGAACTTGATTTGTCCTAAGCTACCTTGTGTGTTTTTTTCTTCTTTTGTAGCTTCTTCTTTTTAAGTTCATTTTTGTTCCTCGATTCTTGTTTTAAAATTTTTTTAAACTTTATTGTGAGGAATTCAAGGTCATCATCATCACTTAAGTGGTATTCTATTGTTCAAAGTGTCAAATCCTTCCTATTCTTTGGAAGGTAGTTCTTATGTTCAATACAAGTCATTTCATAGGTCATCAAAGACCCGATAAGTTCTTCAATCGGAAAATGATTCAAGTCCTTTGATTCTTGTATTGCAGTTACTTTCATATCCCAATTTTAGAAAGAGATCATAAAACTATATTAACAAGTTGAAAATTTAAAAAACTTTTATTAAGTGCTTTTAAGCCATTGACGACATCCGTAAAATGGGTGTACATGTCTCCAATGGTTTCGCTTGGTTTCATAAGAAATAATTCAAAATCATGCATCAAAAGATTTATCTTAGAATCTTTTACTCTACTAGTAGTGTCTTCATGTGTGGTTTCAAGAGTGTGCCTAACATTGAAAGCGATTTCACAAATAGTAATACGATTAAATTCATTTTTGTCTAAGGCACAAAATAAAGCATTCATAGCCCTAGCATTTAAAGAAAAAGTTTTTTTCTCCAAATCATTCCATTCATTCATTAGATTAGAAAAATTTTGAAAACCATTTTCAATGATATTCCATATATTGAAATCTAAAGAAATAAAGAAAACTCTCATTCGAGTTTTTCAATATGTGTAATCCGTCCCATTGAACATAGGAGGACGAATGATAGAGTGAGTCTCTTGAAAGCTGAAAAGAGTCATTTCTCTTGGTTGTTAAATCAAATAAGAAAGAACATGACTCTGATACCAACTGTTAGGATCAAGAATGACACTAAGAGGAGGAGGAGGGGGGGGGGTGAATT
This sequence comes from Musa acuminata AAA Group, assembly GCF_036884655.1. NCBI lineage: Eukaryota > Viridiplantae > Streptophyta > Magnoliopsida > Zingiberales > Musaceae > Musa > Musa acuminata. The sequence continues at coordinate 33,434,402 of NC_088353.1, forward strand.
AGTGCAGTAGTAAAATTATGTTGAGTCGAAAATCTTCATATGATAAAAAAAGTATTGGAAAGAGTTTAACTTGAAAGTATACAGAAGCGTAGTGAAAGTAATAATTCAGTTTGCAATATAAGGAAAAATTATGAAGGAAATGTAAACTAGATTTTTATAGTGGTTCGGTCGTCGTGACCTACATCCACTCCCGATTCCTCTTCTGTCGAGGCCAACTGATTTCAATACCAGTCTTCCTTTAATGGGCGAAGATCAACTACCCTTTTACACTCGATTCTCCTTTTGACAGGTTCAAGAGAGAACCTTTACACCACTACTACCTCCTCTCTTAAACTTCACCAACACTTCGAGATTTGAGAGGAGTTCTCACAAGATTACAACAGTATTTTTCTTTCTTTTTGCTCTCAATTCTTGTGTACGTTAACCAGGGATGAGAGGGGTATTTATAGGCCTCAAGTGGATACAACTTGGAGCTTAAAAGTGTCTCATCCCCAGTTTTCGAGGTACTAGCGGTACCACCGCTTGTGCTGGGTGGTACCATCGCTTACAGCACTGACATTGGGTGGTACCACCGCCCAGTCTGGTGGTAGCATGTTAGGACTCTAGCTAGAAGAGTCCTAATTGAGAGGGACATTCATGTATGAGGTTTTTTCTTAGAGAAGAATTAGGAGTTGTAAGGGCATAGGAGTCTTGAGTAGGAGTCCTATTAGGAGTTGGTTAGAAGTAAGAGTCTTAATTAGGAATCCTATTAGGAGTTAGGGTTTAGAAGCCCTATAAATAGCCATGTATTCCTTCTCTTTTCTTAAGCAATAGATGAATCTTTTATGTAGCCTTTGAGCAGCAACTTGGAGGGAGGAACCCCTATAGAGTTCCAAGGAGGCCGATCCCCTAAAGAGATCAACCCTAAGTTTAGAATCTGCAAGGGTTCTAACACCTGGTATCAAAGTAGCGTTCTTGGCATCTCGCTGCCCTTCCATAGCCATCCATCAGCCCTCCACAGCCACCCAAAGCAATTCCCACAATTGCTTAAAAAATCATCGCCAAATTCCACCATCATCTCCACCACCGAGGATCGTCCTTTGATCTCTCCGTGAATTACAACAGGTTCTGGTTTCCTACCTTACTGCTGCTGCAATTTAGTTATCCCTATCCGACAATCCAAAAAAAAAAAAAAATTATTCCTATATTGCTGCATAAACTTTTCGTCAAAAAGTTTTCATCTCTACAACGAAAGATACATTATAGAATTTCAGCTGCATAGCACTATTTGTTTTATCTTGATACTATATTTTCTCTATCCAAACCTCTACAAAATTTTCTTAATTAAATTGGACATCCTTGCTATCATATAAAATAAGATATTACTGTCAATTCCCTCGTCAAATCTCTCAAATTTTTTGTGGAGATTTCGTCGAGAAACCGTTGTTTCTTCGACGATAATTTTGTTCTTACAAGACAACACAATTCTGCAGCAAACTTTCACAGATTTCTATCAAACCTTTGCTGTCATCTACCACAGATCGAAAAATTTCATCCACAGCCCTAAAACTCCACCAAACCACACTCTCAAACTGCACCAAAAAAAGCCACAAAACAAACCTAAACTGCAGCCTACATCTACCAATCCACCAACCCTTTCAACCATCACTTCTCTCAACCTGTACATGCATTTAACCCGTCAACAAAAGAGAGATCTTAACATCACAGATTTGGAGTCATATACTATGGCATCTGAGGAGGTAATCAATGCTAAATTTGAAGCTTTCGAGGCACGAATGGAGGATAAGATTCAGACTCTCCTTACAGAATTCAGTTTGGGCCGACCACCAAGCCCGAAGAAATCACATCAAGGAGAGAGCTCTAACCAATCACATCATGCCCAAAGAGATGACTTCCAAGAGAGATGAGGCTCTATGACCGACCCCAACTATTCGCGCATGAGAGTGGACTTCCCTAGATGGGAAGAAGGAGACCCAATTGGTTGGATCTCGCGCGCGGAGCGATATTTTCGGTACCATAAAACTGCGGATGCAACTATGGTGGAAATTGTAGCTATAAATTTTGAAGGGGATGCCATACAGTGGTTTGACTAGTTTGAACACACTTATGGAGTCCTTTCATGGCGACAATTCAAAGAAGGACTACTAAACCGCTTCGGACCAACTTATTACGAGAACATTGACGGACAACTAGCAAAGATCCGACAAACCTACACCATTAAGGAGTACCAAACTAGGTTTGAAAGGTTATTTAATCAAACTCGTGATTGGTCTGAAAAATAGCTATTGGGGACCTTTATTGAGGGCTTAAAGTCGGAGATCTAGGGAGAAGTTAAGGCGCGACAACCATACACGCTTATGGCAGCCATCTCTTTCGCACGACTTCAAGAGGAGCGATTGAACCATGAAGCCCGGAGGACTAGGATCACTCCTCGACATACAACACTAAAGCCCTCAGCCCCCCCTACTATCAACCGAGTCCCTGCATCGAAAAGGTTAACAAGAGAAGAACTTCGGAAGCGATCTGCGAAAGGGTTATGTTGGCATTGCGACGAGCCGTGGAGCCACGAGCATCGCTGTAGAAAAAGGAAACTTCTTATGATTGAACCAGTAGAAGAAGAGGTCATTGAACATCCAAAAGAGAGCCTTGAATATGAAATAGAAGATATGGAAGAAGAGCCACAACCGATCGACATTACAGAACACGCACTAGCCGGCTACTCAAACCCACAAACGATGAAAGTTGGAGGCCTTCTCAAACAACAGCCGATTACTGTTCTCATCAACACGGGCAGCACTAATAACTTCCTGAATAGTAAGGTTGCTGCTCGGCTGACACTGCATATTGAAGGTTGCCGTAAGTTCGATGTAAAGGTGGCCGACGACAGAATCCTAAAGTGCGACCAAAGATGCCCGCAGGTGAAACTATTACTGCAAGACCAAGAAATTATCACTGATTTCTTCCTCCTCCCACTTGATGACTATGAGGCAGTGCTTGGTATATAGAATGGCTGACTACACTAGGTGATGTCTCTTGGAACTTTTCTAAATTAATTATGAAATTCTATTGTAAGGGCAAACAGATCATCCTACGCGGGAAGTGCGGAAGCAACGTTACCACTGTTTCGACCCAACGAATAGAGAAAGTTTTACACAAGGTAAATGGTGGCTTTTTGATGCACCTCCAACACCAACCAGTGGGGAAGAAAATAGAAATTGAATATCAAAATCTTGCCCAATTGCTTACTGAATTTGCCGACATTTTTGCTGAACCATGCAGCTTTAAATGGCATCACCGTCAAGGACAAGTACCCAATACCAGTGGTGGATGAACTTCTTGATGAATTAAAAGGAGCTCAAGTCTTCACGAAGTTGAAACTCTGATCCGGTTACCACCAAATTCGGGTATGTGAAGATGACATTCCAAAAACTGCATTCCGCACACATGATGGTCATTATGAATTCTTGGTAATGCCTTTTAGACTCACTAATGCTCCTTCAACCTTTCAAAGTCTCATGAACGATATTTTTCGGAGCTTTCTTCGTAAATTTGTGCTGGTATTTTTCGATGATATTCTCATTTATAGCCCTTCTCTTGAGACTCACTTTCAGCATTTACGGATTATTCTGATGATCCTTCGGGAGAATACTCTTTTTGTTAAGCAACTAAAGTGTAGCTTTCTCCAGCAAAAAGTAGAGTACCTTTGGCACATAATATCAGAAGAAGGAGTGGCGGTAGACCCAACAAAAATTGAGACAATGCAAGGCTGGCCGAAACCTACAAACGTGAAATTACTACGCGGGTTCCTTGGACTAAAAGGCTACTACCGAAAATTTGTTAAGGACTATGGGAAGATCAGTACACCACTCACTTCTCTATTGAAAAAAGATGCTTTCCAATGGTCGGACAAAGCCTCTGCTGCCTTCGACAAACTTAAGGTAGCCATGACAACGACGCCGGTGCTAGCGCTACCAGATTTCAACCGACCCTTCATCATTGAGACCGACGCATCTGGAGTCAAAATTGGAGTCGTTTTCATGCAAGATGGTCGACCACTCGCATACACTAGCAAGGCATTATCTCCCTCCCATCAAAACATGTCAGTATATGATAAGGAGATGCTCGCCATTGTACACGCAGTAATGAGGTGGAGACCCTACCTGATCGGCCGGTGATTTGAAATTAAAACCAACCATAGAAGCCTCAAGTATTTTTTGGAGCAAAAGATATCATCCCCTGAGCAACAAAAATGGGTAACCAAACATCTTGGATTTGATTATGAAATTATTTACAAAAAGGGGAAAGAAAACGTTGTTGCAGATGCACTCTCACGGCTACCTAAGCAAGCTAAGGTTTCAGCCATCTCCCTTCCTACCACTAGTCTCCTCGTGGACATTAAGGAAGAATGGAAGAAGGATCTAGAGATCAGCAACATAATAAAACAATTGGAGGAGGATCCAAGTGCAATAGCCCACTACACTTGGGATTCGAGGGATCTACGCTACAAAGGTCGTATTGTGCTTATACCTGACTCCCCTTGTATCACAATCATCCTGCATGAAATGCACTCCATACCTTCAGTAGGGCACTCTGGATTCCTAAGAACCTACAAAAGAGTGAAGCAAAATTTTTATTGGAGAGGGATGAAAAAAAATTTTGCTGAATATATGGCACAATGTGATGTATGTCAATAGCACAAGGGTGAAACTGTGGCAAATCTAGGGAAACTACAACCACTACCTATACCGGACTCAGTGTGGATTGACATCTCCATGGACTTCATTGAAGGGCTGCCACTTGCCAAAGGTAAAAGCACAATTCTCGTGGTGGTTGATCGACTTACGAAATATGCTCATTTTTGTGCTGTGAGAAGTCCCTACTACTAGTATTGCCCAAGTTTTCATAGAAAATATTGTTAAACTGCACGGGATGCCAAGGTCCATTTTAAGTGATCGTGATAGGATCTTCACTAGTAAATTTTGGACTGAGTTAGTCTAGTTACAAGGCACCAAACTCAACATGAGCACAGCGTATCATCCACAAACTAACGGCTAAACAAAGGTGGTAAACAGGTGTTTAGAGACGTACCTTCGGTGTTTTGCTAGCAACCGACCAAAAGAGTGGGCAAAATGGCTTCCCTAGGCCAAATGGTGGTATAATACTACATATCATTCATCTACAAAATGTGCCCCTTATGAAGCATTCTATGGTCGACTGGCCCCTATGATTCCAAAGTATATAATTGGCTTGGCCAAGGTAGATCAGGTTGAACAAGAATTGATTGATAGGGACAAACTCATACAACTGTTAAAAGATAATCTCTCTCCAACTCAAGCCAGAATGAAGCAGCAAGCCGACACACGACGAAGAGAAAGAGAATTTTCAGTAGGAGATTAGGTTTATCTTTGCCTACAACCATACAAGCAACTCTCCATCAACACTCGAGCCTCCATGAAGCTATCTCCACGATTTTTTGGGCACTATCAGATCACAGAGCGTATTGGAGCAGTGGCGTATAGAGTTAAATTACCTGAGGATGCCAAAATTCACCTTGTCTTCCATGGGTCATGCCTGAAGCGCAAGTTGGGAGAACACGAGTCACCCCAGATCAAACTGCCCAACACCACTGAGGATGGAGTTATTCAAACTCAACCACAAGCCATCCTCGATCATAGGATCGTGATGCGTCACCAACATCCCTCTACTGAAGTACTAGTGCATTGGAATAATTTACCACTTGAAGACGTCACATGGGAACCACATGAGAGCTGAAGACTCGGTTCCCTAAGTTCATGGAATCTCAGCCTTGAGGACAAGGCTGATTTGAAGAGGGCGGATCTATTAGGACTCTAGTTAGGAGAGTCCTAATTGAGAGGGACATTCATGTAGGAGGTTTTTTCTTGGAGAAGAATTAGGAGTTGTAAGGGAATAGGAGTCTTGAGTAGGAGTCCTATTAAGAGTTAGTTAGAAGTAAGAGTCTTAAGTAGGAGTCCTATTAGGAGTTAGGGTTTAGAAGCCCTATAAATAGCCATGTATTCCTTCTCTTTTCTTAAGCAATAGATGAATCTTTTCTGCAGCCTTTGAGCAGCAACTTGGAGGGAGGAACCCCTATAGAGTTCCAAGGAGGCCGATCCCCTAAAGAGATCAACCCCAAGTTTAGAATCTGCAAGGGTTCTAACATAGCACCACCTGAGAGATTGTGTATGGGTGATACCATTGCCTAGTTTGGCAGTACCATTGCTTGACGGTCTATGAGACTGAGTTTGGGCGATACCACCGCCTAGACTGGCAGTACTACTACATAACACAGTCTCGGAGACTGTGCCACTGATGGTTCCATCTGTTGGGTCATTATTTGGGACTTTAATTTAGCCTAACATAGCCTAAACTTGGGCCCAATTGGCCCCTAGTTGAGTTGGCTTAATTCCAACCCAATTACGCCTAAAACCTACTTTGATCTAGATAATTATTACAAAACTAATCAAATGTTGTCTAGTATGTCATTGGTTCATCGATGCCTCATCCGATTATTTGGCGCATCGTCCTTTCTTGCGGCTTATTGCTCAATTGACCATTTGACCTTCGCAACTCTGATTTCCTTAGCGTAATTTTCGCTCTTCTTAGCCCGATGCCTAAACCCATGGCTTGAAGCCTTCTAACAATATGTCAACCCATCCTCCGGCTCGACATCCAATCTTCTAACATGTTTCACTTTGGCCCAACATGATTCTTCTTGCTTTTAATTATCTCTCCCTTGTCGAAGCTTCCTGCGTCACTCAAAACGTAGATCAGATCACAAATACATCAATTGATTTCATCATTAAAATCCAAGATTCAACATACCCCACTCCTTTCTACATTAAAGGGTAAGAAAAGAGCAACAAAGTGTGAAAAAATATTTAAGTATTGGGGTGTAAAAATGTTATAAAAGTGCTAAGAGTCCTCCTCTACTTTCTTTAGCTTTGTAATCATTTGAGAAGAAGTGTGAGGCTTATAAGGGTTCTCCTAAACCCGTTAAAAGGAGAAAGCTTTGTAAGAAGGTGGTTGATCTTCGCCTAGTGAAGGAAGACCATTAGTTGATGTTGGTGACCTCAACGGAGGAGGAATCGGAAGTGGATGTAGGTCACAATGACCAAACCGCTATAAATCTGGTGTGTTCTTTCCTTACTGTTGGGATCAAAAGCACTAAGAGGGGGGTGGGGTGAATTAGTGCAGCAAAAAACTTTCGTCATTTAAAAAAGATTTCGTACGAAAACCATTTCGAAATTTTTTTTAACTTGAGAGCAAACAAAAGTATAGTTGATGTAAAGCAATGGAGGCAGTTTGCAGTTAAGATAAAGAGTAGAATGTAAATGTAAACCGAGATTTAGAGTGATTCGGTCAATCTTGACCTACATCTAATTTTGGCTTCCTCCTCCGACGAGGTCACCGACGTCCACTAGAGGCCTTCCTTCAATAGGCGAAGGCCAACCACCTTTTACACTTTTTCTGCTTTTGACAGGCTTAGGGGACAACCCTTACAGATTTTCACTCCTCTCTTGAATGATTGAAACTTAGAAGGAAAGAGGGAGAAGAACTTCTAGCCTTTTACAACACTTATAAGCTCTCAAATACTCAGAATAAAAGCAAGCTTTTGGTTACCCTTTCATGCAGAAAGGGTGGGGTTTATATAGGACCTAATCAGTTTGAATTTGGAGCTCAAAAGTGTCCATTGCTGGATTTTCGGGGTCCTGGCGGTACCACCGCCATAATTGAGCGGTACTATCGCTCAGTCTAGGTGATACTACCGCCTGACGTCACTCGGAGATCGAGCTCAGGCGATACCACCGCCTAATAGGGGCGATACCATCGCTGGCAATAATAACTACCGGTGGTACAACCGCTTGACAGGAATTTTGGGTCCGAATGAGCTGATCCATTCGGCTCAATTTGGGTCTGTTCAGGGCCCAATTGGCCCTAGATTAAGTTAATGGGATCACCTCCCAATTCTAACTTAATCTAGATACTAACTACAATAATTAAGACATCAATACTACATATTGTGTTCCGGTGAGTCAATCGCTTCTCCCGGTGAACTTCCGGCGAACTTCCAACGAACATCTGACGAACCCTCGGCGATGCTCCGATGGACTCCCGGCAAACTCTTGGACTTGCAATGATCCTCTTGGCGAGTTCCAATGAGCTTTTTTGGCAAGCTCCTGGACTTCTCGGATTGTTCCTACAGAACCTCCGACGACCATCCGGACTTTCGATGAACTCTCGAACCTCCAACGTGATCTTTGTCTTGACTCCGGATTAACACCTGCTGCATGTTTTACTGCCATCGTAGTTAATCCTGCACATGTAAAACAAATTTGATCTAGACAATTAATACTAAGCATTAATCAAGTTGTCCGGCATATCATTGGTCCCTCGATGCTTCGTCCAATTCTTCGGTGCATCGTCCTCTCCTATGACCTATTGCCTAATCGGTTAGTTGACTCTGCAACTCCGATATCCTTAGCGTAATGTCCGATCTTCTTAGCCCGATGCCCAAATCCATGGCCTGAAGCCTTCTATCGATACGTCGACCGATCCACCGGCTCGACGTCCAATCTTCTGACATGTTCCTCCGGCCCAACATGATTTTTTCTGCTTTAATTGTCTCACCCTAATCGAAGCATCCTACATCACCCAAAATGCAGATTAAAACATAAACACATATTGATTGGTTTCATCATCAAAATCCAAGATTCAACAATCTCCCCCTTTTTGATGATGACAACCAATCGACGATGGAGGTAACCTTAACTCCCAGAGTTTAAACAAACTCCCCCTATCAATATGCCATATTGATAGAAACTCTTGGATCCAAAAATCCAAGCAACATGTCATGATAAAATCATGACATATAATTATCATACTTCTCCCCTTTGTCATCAACAAAAAGGAGAAGTACCACAATCAAGTGTTTGTGATATAAGTTCAACTCATTGCATGAAAAATATAATATCCATTTTTACTATCATGCAAGTTTGCTATCATCATAGATATATATGGTAGTATGATAGCAAGTTTACAATATACAAGCTAGCAAAAAAAAAAAATTCAACATTTTAAAACACGTAAGCTAGCAATTTTGAGATGTTCAAGAAAGCAACTCTTGCTTCTTGAAATATAAGTTATGCTAGATATGCAAGTTAACTTTTTGCTTCTTGCGATAGGCAAGAAGTCCGTCGGAACATTGTCGAGAGATCGTCAGGAGTTCGCTAGAAGATTGCCGGAAGCTCGTTGGAAGAACAAATGACGAACTAGAACAAGAATGCTTTGTTAAATATCTTAATTATTGTAGATAGACCTTAAGTTAAGTTAAAATTGAGAAGTAATTCCACTAACTCAGTTAGGGGTCAATTGGGCCCTTAACGGGACTGAATTGGGCTGGATTGAATAGTTTATTTAGCACTTGAAGTCACAACCGGCGGTGACAACGCCAAGACCAGCGGTGGCACCACTTGGGGCTCAGTCTCCCATGTGTTTTGGATAATGGTACCGCCAGTAGTTATTACCTGTCAAGCGGTGGTATCACTTGTCAGACGGTGGTACCGCTAGAGCTCAATCTTTGAGAGCTCTGTCAGGCGATGGTACTGCCAGACTAGGTGGTGGTACCGCCTAGTGTCAGAGAGTCAGGCGGTGGTACCGCCCAAAAATGACGGTGGTACCGTCAGTACCTAGAAATCCGGGGATGTGACACTTTTTGACTCCAATTCTGAAGCCATTGGGGCCTGTAAATACTCCATCCTTTTTTGCATGAAAGGGTAGCAAAGTGCAATCAAGAGTGTGAAAAATCTTAAGTGTTGGGGTGTTAAAAGTGTTGTAAAAGCGAGAAGAGTCCTTCTCCTCCCTCTCTTAGCTTTGTAATCATCCAAGAAAGAGGAGTGAGGCTTATAAATGTTATCTCCTAAACTCGTGAAAAGGAGAAAGCACTATAAAAAGGTGGTTGGTCTTTGTCTATTAAAGGAGGACCATTAGTGGACGCTGGTGACCTCAATGGAGGAGGCATCAGATGTGGATATAGGTCACAATGACCAAACCACTATAAATTTTGGTTTGTTCTTTCCTTACTGCAAATTCTCTTTACTACATTCAACTTTACTACATTGCAAACTACCCAACCTTCTATTCTCTACTTATTCAAAGTGAAACAAATGATTTAATTCGAAACTAGTTTTTATCGTACGAAGGTTTTTGAATAGATGTAATTTTTCCACTGCACTAATTCACCGCTCACTCCTCCCCCCCCCCCCCCCCTCCCCCCTCTTTTAGTGCTGCTTTTGATCCTAATAATTGGTATTAGAGCAATGTCACTATCGTTTGATTTTAAACCCAAGAGAGATGGCATTTGTTGGCAACCAAGAGGATCATTCAATTACACGTCCACCCATGTTCAATGGGACGGATTACACATATTGGAATACTAGAATGAGGATTTTTCTAATTTTAATGGATTTTGAGTTATGGAACCTTATAGAAAATGGCTTTCAAAAGTCTTCTCTTCCAATAAGTGATTGGAATGAGTTGGAGAAGAAAACTTTCACTTTAGATGCCAAGGCTATGAATGCCTTGTTTTGCGCTTTAGATAAAAACAAGTTCAATCGAGTATCTATTAGTGAAACTACTTTTGATATTTGGCACACACTCAAAATCACTCACGAAGGCACTAGTAGAGTAAAGGAGTCGAAGATAAATCTTTTAGTTCATACTTATAAATTATTTCGGATGAAGCCAAGCGAGACTATTGTCGACATGTGCACCCGTTTTACGAATGTCATCAATAGTTTAAAAATTCTTGGCAAATATTTTTTGAACTTTGAATTTGTTAATAAAATCTCGAGATCCCTTCCAAAGAGTTGGGACCCTAAAGTAAGATCATTCAAGAGGCCAAAGATTTAAACAACTTTCCTTTCGAAGAACTTATCAGGTCACTAATGACCTATGAGATGACGTGCAATGCTCATGAAGAGCTTGAGAACAACCTTAAAAAGAATAGGAAGGATATGGCACTAAGAACTCAAGAAGACCACTTGAAAAAAAAAATCAAGTGATGAGGACTATAATGATGACTTGACACTCTTGACAAAAAAGTTCAAATAATTCATAAAAAGGAATAAATTTAAAAATGACACTAAAAATAAATTTGAACTTGAGAATGAACAAGTTATATGCAATGAATGCAAGAAGCTAAGATATTTCAAAAGTGAATATCCCCAAGCAAAGAAGAAGTAACCAAAGAAGAAGAAGACTCTTAAAGCAACTTGGGATGACTCACTATGCACTAATGGCTATCGGAGATGAGGTAAGCAGTTCATTAGATGCAAATTTATTTTTTGATGAATTACTAAACGCTTTTCATAATTTATTTGATGAATATAAATTAGTTAGTAAAAAATATAAACTATTAAAAAAGGAGCATGTTTCTCTTATTAGGGATTTTGATAAATTAAAAGTTGAGTACAATGATAGTTTAGCTCCTTTAACAAAATGTGATGAATTAGAAATGCTTAAAAAGAACAACTTTCTATTCAAAGAAATCTTAGAAAAGTTTGAGGTTGGTAGCACGTCCTTGAACATGATCCTTGCCAATAAGGGTCACGTTCATAGAAGAGGCGGAATCGGATTTGTGAGTAGCTCTCACCAAAATCCAACCACCTTTATTAAAGGCCCTACCTTGCATGTTTCACCCCAAAACAAATGCAACTTTTGTTACAAATTTGGACATTTTGCTTATCAATATCCGCTTAAGAGATATAGTCCACACAAATTGATTTAGGTTCGTAAAAGAACCGTAAAATACTCAATACAATATGATAAGTTGAGTAGATCGATTTTTTAGGTACCTAAGGTCAAATGGGTACCTAAAAGTCATCCTTTTTTATAGAAATATTTACCATCACAAGCTAGGAGCAAGAGATGGTACCTTGATAGTGGATGCTCAAGGTACATGATCGGAGATTCATCTCAATTCTCTAAACTCACTAGCCTAGAAGAAGAGTATGTCACCTTTAGAAACAACAACAAGGGCAAAATCATTGGCAAATGAATCATAGGTACCAAATCCAACTTTTTGATTGAAGATGTGTTGTTAGTTGATGGCTTAAAGCATAATCTTTTGAGCATTAGTCAATTATATGATAAAGGATACATCATTAGATTTGAATCCAATGCTTACATTATTGAAAACCACACAAAAACACATCTATGATTTCCCTAAAACAAAATAATGTATACACTATCGACATTGATGATCTTTGTAATGAAATATATTTTTCGATTTTGAATGACGATGCTTGTGTTAGGATCGAGAGCACTAAGAGGGGGGGGGTGAATTAGTGCAGCGGAAATCTTACAGCGATTAAAAACCAAAAGCTGCGTTCGTTCAAAAACTGTTATGATGCAAAAGCAAATTCTCAGTTTGTATCTAAGTGCAGTTTGCGTCTAAGCGCAGATTGCGTCTAAGCGCAGTTTTGCGTCTAAGCGCAGTTTACGTCTAAACTCAGATTTACGTCTAAACGCTGTTTTACGTCTAAACGCAGATTTACGTCTAAACGCAGATTTACGTCTAAACGCAGACTTACGTCTAAACGCAGTTTTACGTCTAAACGCAGATTTACGTCTAAACTCAGATTTACGTCTTAAACTCAGATTTACGTCTAAACGCAGATTTACGTCTAAACGCAGTTTTACGTCTAAACTTTGAAACTTGTTTGTATACTCGCAGAAGGCAGTATGCAGTTGGAATCAAGACGTAAACGTGAACTGAGATCTGATGATTGAGCAAGGAAAGCCGACTTACGTCTGAATCCAGTTTTACGTCTAAATGCTGAAACTCGTTCGTAAAATCGTAGAGGAAAGTTTGCAGTTATCAATAGGATCAAAATGTAAGTATAAACTGCAAAGAAGCTCGTTCGTAAAAGCACGGAAGACAGTTCTGCAGAATCAAATGTAAACGTAAACAGTAACGTATGAAAATACGAATTTACGTCTGAATGCATATTCGGAAGAACAGCACTTAGAACTTGTTCGTGAAAGCGCAGAGAGCAGTAGTAATGAGGGAGGTTTGCAGTAATGATAAAGTGCTCGAAAATAAACGCAAACCAGAGATTTAGAGTGGTTCGGTCAGCCTTGACCTACTCCACTTTTGGCTTCCTCCACCGACGAGGTTGCCGACGTCAACTAGGTGCCTTCCTTCAATGGGCGAAGGCCAAACTGCCCTTTTACAATTTCTCTCCTTTTGACAGGCTCAGGAGACAACCTTTACAGACCTTTCTCTCCTCACTTTACAACTGAAAACTTGAAGAACAGAAGGAGGAGACTTAAAGGCTTTACAACACTTTTGAGCTCTTAGAATCACAGAAAAGATCAAGATTTCGGTGTAGGTCTATGTCTTTTCAGTGCTGAATGGGTGGGGTATTTATAGGCCCCAACCCAATTCAAAATTCGAGCTCAAAACGATCAAATCGATCAAATCCCAGAATTCTGGGATCAGGCGGTTGCACCTCTTGACTGGAGAGGTGGCACCGCCTGGCAGAGCTCGAAGACTGAGCTCAGGCGATTGCTTCTCTCTGCCAGAGCTCGAAGACTGAGCTCGATGGTTCCATCACCTGGCAGAGCTCGAAGACTGAGCTTGGTGGTTGCATCACCTGGTAGAGCTCGAAACTGAGCTCGGTGGTTGCATCACCTGGCAGAGCTCGAAACTGAGCTCAGGCTGATGCACCTCTCTGCCAGAGCTCGAAGACTGAGCTTGGTGATTGCATCACCTGGCAGAGCTCGAGACTGAGCTCAGGCTGATGCACCTCTCTGCCAGAGCTCGAAGACTGAGCTCGATGGTTGCATCGCCTGGCAGAGCTCGAAACTTGAGCTCTGGCGGTGCTACCTCTTGGCAGAGGAGGTTGCACCGCCCAGTCTAGCTCGAAGACTGAGCTCTGGGCGGTTGCACCTCTCGGCTGGGGCGGTTGCACCTCCCAACCCCACAGCCCAGGTGGTTGCACCTCCTGGCTGGGGCGGTTGCACCTCCTAGTGCAATCAGGGTCCGAATGGTTCACTCCATTCGGCCCAATTTGAATCTTTTCAGGGGCCCAATTGCCCCAAGATTAAGCTAATGGGATCACCTCCCATTTTCATACTTAATCATCATGCTAACTACGATTAACTCTAAGACAACTTCTGCAGCTTTGCTCCGATGCGTCAATCGCTTCTTCCGGCGAGTTTCCGGCCAACTTCCGTCGATCATCCGATAACCCTCGGTGATCCTTCTGCGGACATCCGGCATACTCCTGGACTTTGCGACGATCCACTTGGCGAGTTCCGACGAGCTTCGCTTGGCAAGCTTCTGGACTTCTCGGATCTGTTCTCGCTGAACCTCCGACGACCGTCCGAACTTCCGTCGAACTCTCGAACTCCCAACGTGATCATGATCTTGACTCCGGCGCAACACCTGCTGCTTGTCTTACTCTCATCGTAGTTAATCCTGCACACTTATCTCAACACATAGATTAGATAACAAATGACAATTGACTTCATCATCAAAATCCGAGATTCAACAATCTCCCCCTTTTTTATGATGACAATCAATTGATAAAGGAGTTGTCCTTAACTCCCCCTATCTATATGCCATAGTTGAGATAAGTCAACCTTGAATTCAGGACCTAAGAATTCAAGTGACGTATTGATAAGTTAGATCAGTTAAACTTATCAATGCTCCCATCATGATGCCCATCATGATGTATCTCTTCAAGAACGATGTCAAGGCATGACATACATTATCAAGTTTGTATGATAGTGTTTGTAACTATTCATCATGTAATAATATAAAGCTACGAAGGACTTTTTACATGATGCACACATTTGAGATTTTCTAGCAAGTTTGCATTTTCTATAGAATATCAAATCAAGATATGATGCAAACTATAGCACATGTTCACATATCTCTTGGTGATGCAAGGATGGCATAACATTGTTTATAGCATCACTCAAGTATTTGCAACTATGACATAGACATGATTATGGCAGTTCAGCTATGACATAGTGTTTATCAATTCATATATTTCTCCCCCTTTGTCATCAACAAAAAGCATGATAGCATTATTAAGCATATAAAGGAAGTCATGACACATATAACTCTTTATTGTTTGTTGCTTGACGGAGGAAAGTCATTTTTCAAAGAGTTTTCATAAGAGTGTACAGGAACATCCCATTTTAGCATACAAACCGAAAAATGAACTTCTTACATGCATTTGGTTAAAAATATTTGTCACATAATTTGCAACATGTTATTTGATCAAGCGTTGTCAAGGCATGTAATAGTAATAACATCCGAAAAATAATTTTAACTAGTTTAAGTATTCGGACACATCAACATTCCTAATTTTCTTCTTATGTAATCAAATTGTTCTTCACATAGGGGTTTTGTGAAGATATCAGCTAGTTGATGTTTGGTATCAATAAACTCTATGGTTACATCATGATTAGTGACATGATCTCGTATAAAGTGATGTCTAATATCAATGTGTTTTGTTCTTGAGTGTTGTATAGGATTTTTAGTTAAGCATATTGCACTCGTGTTATCACATTTAATGGGAATATCTTTAAGATTCACTTTGTAATCTTCTAAAGTGTTTTTCATCCATACAACTTGTGCACAGCATGCACTTGCTGCAATGTATTCAGCTTCGGTTGTTGATAGGGCAACCGAGTTTTGTTTCTTAGATGACCAGGATACAAGGGCATGTCCTAAAAATTGACATGATCCTGATGTGCTTTTTCTGTCTAGTTTACAACCAGCGAAGTCCGCATCAGCATAAGCTGTTAATTCAAAATTTTCTGATTTTGGGTACCATAATCCTAGATTGGTAGTTCCATTAAGATATCTGAGTATTCTTTTGACTGCTTTGAGATGAGATATCTTAGGGTCTGATTGAAATCTAGCACAAAGTCCTACACTGAACATGATGTCTGGTCTGGTGGCAGTGAGGTAAAGTAAACTTCCTATCATACCCCTATAGGTTTTTTGATCGAAGCTTTCTCCATTCTCATCAATTTCTAACTTAGTGGAGGTGCTCATAGGAGTGTCAATGGCTTTTGAATTATTCATTTTGAACTTCTTTAGCAAACTCACAGCATATTTGGTTTGACTAATAAAGATGCCATTGCTTAGTTGTTTGATTTGTAGGCCTAAGAAGAATGTTAACTCTCCCATTAGACTCATTTCGAATTCATGACTCATAGTTTTCGCAAAGGATTCACAAAGAGATTCATTTGTAGAACCAAAGATAATATCATCAACATAAATCTGAACAATGAGAAAATCATTTTCAAAATTCTTGATAAACAATGTAGTATCAACCTTGCCTTTTATGAAATTATTTTCAATGAGAAAAGAGCTAAGTCTCTCATACCAAGCCCTTGGGGCTTGTTTTAAACCATAGAGAGCTTTAGTTAATCTAAACACATGATTAGGGTAGCCATTATTTTCAAATCCAGGAGGTTGTTCAACATAAACTTCTTCGGAAATGAAACCATTTAGAAAAGCGCTTTTAACATCCATTTGAAATAACTTAAAATTATTGCAACTAGCGTAGGCAAGGAGCATCCTTATGGCTTCCAATCGAGCCACAGGTGCGAAGGTTTCTTCGTAATCGATACCTTCTTCTTTGTTGAAACCTTTGGCCACTAATCTAGCCTTGTTTCTAACCACGATACCATTTTCATCTTGCTTGTTTCTAAAGACCCATTTAGTACCAATTACTAAATGGTCATTTGGCCTAGGAACAAGCGTCCACACCTCATTTCTCTCAAATTGATTTAATTCATCTTGCATTGCGATAATCCATGAATTATCTTTCATGGCTTCATCAACACATTTGGGTTCAATTTGGGAGAGAAAAGCGGCGTTGGCACAAAAGTTTTTAAAAGAAGATCGTGTTTGAACCCCCTTTGATGTGTCTCCTAGGATTAGCTCCTTAGGATGAGCATCTATATACTTCCAATCCTTGGGTAAGGATGTTTTGGAAGTGGATGCAACCAAGTTGCTATTTGGAGACGGGGTTTCGTTTAAATTCAAGGAATCAAAATTAACATCATCATCAAGATCATTTTTCTTAATTTCTGAAATCTCATTGAAAACAACATGGATGGATTCTTCAATAATTAAGGTTCTTTTATTGAAGATGCGAAAAGCCTTAGAAACCGAAGAATAACCAAGAAAGATTCCTTCATCAGATTTAGCATCGAATTTTCCTAAGTTATCCTTTTCATTCAAGATAAAACACTTACACCCAAAGACTTTAAAATATGAGACATTGGGTTTTTTGTTATTCCATAACTCATAAGGAGTTTTGGTGAGTAAGGGTCTTACTAGGACTCTATTTAAAATATAGCATGCAGTGTTTACAGCTTCGGCCCAAAAATATTTGGGTAGGCTATGTTCATTCAACATGGTTCTTGCCATTTCTTGTAAATTTCGATTTTTTCTTTCTACTACCCCATTTTGTTGAGGATTTCTTGGAGTAGAGAAGTTATGATTGTATCCGTTGAGTTCACAGAATTCTTGGAAGTCATGGTTTTGAAATTCTCCACCGTGATCACTTCTAATTGACGAAATCATAGATTCCTTCTCATTTTGAACAAGTTTACAAAACTTGGTAAAATGTCTAAAGCATTCATTTTTTTGTTTTAAGAAGTAGGTCCATGTATATCTGCTGTAGTCATCAATAATGACAAAGGCGTATTTGCTACCTCCTAGGCTCGATGTAGTGATTGGTCCGAACAAATCCATATGGATCAATTGTAAGGGCCTAGAGGTGCTTATTTGATTCTTAGCTTTGAAGCTACCCCTAATTTGCTTACCTAATTGGCAAGCATCACATACATTATCTTTGATGAACTTGATATGAGGAATTCCTCTTACAAGTTCTCTAGATGATACTTGATTGATTAGTTTCATGCTAGCATGACCTAATCTTCTATGCCATAGCCAAGCATCCTCATTCATAACGGCAAAGCACATTTCATCACATAAGTCATTGATGTCAATAGTGTATACGTTGTTTTGTTTTAATGCAATCATAGATATATTTTTGTGTGGTTTTTCAATGATGCAGGCATTAGATTCAAATCTTATAATATATCCTTTATCACATAATTGACTAATGCTCAAGAGGTTATGTTTTAAACCATCAACTAGTAAAACATCTTCAATAGAGAGGTTGGATTTGTTACCTATGGTTCCTTTGCCAATGATTTTACCCTTGTTGTTGTCTCCGAAGGTGACATATCCTTCGTCTATGCTAGAGAGCTTAGAGAATTGAGATGGATCTCCGGTCATATGCCTTGAGCATCCACTATCAAGGTACCATTTCTTGCTCCTAGCTTGCGATTGTTTAGTTTTCTACAAGAAATGATGATGTTTAGGTACCCATTTGCTTTTGGGTGCCTCATAAATAGATCTACATTTTCTACCATGTTGCATAGAGTTTATCATGGTTCCTTTAGGAACCCAAATTAATTTGTTTGGACTTATTTTCTTGAATGGACAACAATGTGTCTTGTGTCCAGATTTGCAACAAAAGTTGCACTTGGTTTGGTGTTGAACATGTAAGATGGGGCCTTTTACAAAGGTAGTTGGATTTCGGTGAGGACTCCTCACAAATCCAATCCCACTTCTTTTGGGAGCATGACCCTTGTTTGTAAGGATCATGTTTAATGACTTGCTACCAACCTCGAATTTCTTCAAGGTGTCCTTAAGTAGCAAGTTTTCTTTTTGTATAGTTTCTAAATCATGACATTTGATACATGAATTTAAATTATCATGATGTTCGACTTTTAACTTATCAAACTCACAAGTAAGATTATCATGTACCTTTTTTAGCAACTTGTATTTTCTATTTATAACTTTGCATTCATCAAATAAATCATGGAAGGCATTTAATAATTCATCGAAAGATAAATCAGCATCTAATAAATCCGTTACCTCCTCTTCGATGGCCATAAAGGCGTAATGAGCAACTTGCTCGGTGTTGGACTCCTCTTCCTCAGATGCGCTCGAATCATCCCATGTTGCTTGGAGCGCCTTCTTCTTTGTTGTTCTTTTCTTGACTTGGGGATAATCACTTTTGTAGTGCCCTGGCTTTTTACATTCATAGCAGATCACTTGGTCCTTCTTGGGTTCAAGTTTATTTTTCACATCGTTTTTAAACTTGTTTCTTTTGAAGAATTTCTTAAACTTTCTTGTCAAAAGTGCCAAGTCATCATCACAGTCCTCATCACTTGAGTTTTCTCTCAAGTGGCATTCAGAAGTTTTAAGTGCTATATCCTTCCTGTTCTTTGGAAGGATGTCTTCTTGCTCTTCATGAGCTTTGCAAGTCATTTCGTAGGTCATTAATGACCCGATTAGTTCTTCAAGAGGGAAGTTGCGCAGATCCTTTGCCTCTTGAATGGCAGTGACTTTAGGATCCCAACTTTTAGGAAGGGATCTTAGTATTTTATTTACGAGTTCAAAATCCGAAAAACTTTTTCCGAGTCCTTTTAGACCGTTGACGACATCCGTGAAACGGGTAAACATGTCGCCAATGGTTTCACTCGGTTTCATTCGAAAAAGTTCAAAAGAATGCAGCAACAGATTGATTTTTGACTCTTTCACTCTACTTGTGCCCTCGTGGGTCACTTCAAGTGTGTGCCAAATATCAAAAGCAGTTTCGCAAGTTGAAACACGATTAAACTCGTTTTTATCAAGTGCGCAAAATAAGGCATTCATAGCCTTTGCATTAAGAGCGAAAGCCTTCTTCTCCAAATCGTTCCAATCGATCATTGGAAGAGAAGATTTTGAAAATCCATTTTCAACAAGGTTCCACAGTTCAAAATCCATAGAAATAAGAAAGATCCTCATTCGGGTCTTCCAGTAAGTGTAGTCCGTTCCACTGAACATGGGTGGACGTGTAATTGAATGCCCCTCTTGGTTTCCGGCGTAAGCCATCTCTCTTGGGTTTTAATCCTTTAGAGAGTTAACCTTGCTCTGATACCAAATGTTAGGATCGAGAGCACTAAGAGGGGGGGGGGTGAATTAGTGCAGCGGAAATCTTACAGCGATTAAAAACCAAAAGCTGCGTTCGTTCAAAAACTGTTATGATGCAAAAGCAAATTCTCAGTTTGTATCTAAGTGCAGTTTGCGTCTAAGCGCAGATTGCGTCTAAGCGCAGTTTTGCGTCTAAGCGCAGTTTACGTCTAAACTCAGATTTACGTCTAAACGCTGTTTTACATCTAAACGCAGATTTACGTCTAAACGCAGATTTACGTCTAAACGCAGACTTACATCTAAACGCAGTTTTACGTCTAAATGTAGATTTACGTCTAAACTCAGATTTACGTCTTAAACTCAGATTTACGTCTAAACGCAGATTTACGTCTAAACGCAGTTTTACGTCTAGACGCAGATTTACGTCTAAACTTTGAAACTTGTTTGTATACTCGCAGAAGGCAGTATGCAGTTGGAATCAAGACGTAAACGTGAACTGAGATATGATGATTGAGCAAGGAAAGCCGATTTACGTCTGAATGCAGTTTTACGTCTAAATGCTGAAACTCATTCGTAAAATCGTAGAGGAAAGTTTGCAGTTATCAATAGGATCAAAATGTAAGTATAAACTGCAAAGAAGCTCGTTCGTAAAAGCACGGAAGACAGTTCTACAGAATCAAATCTAAACGTAAACAGTAACGTATGAAAATACGAATTTACGTCTGAATGCAGATTCGGAAGAACAGCACTTAGAACTTGTTCGTGAAAGCGCAGAGAGCAGTAGTAATGAGGGAGGTTTGCAGTAATGATAAAGTGCTCGAAAATAAACGCAAACCAGAGATTTAGAGTGGTTCGGTCAGCCTTGACCTACTCCACTTTTGGCTTCCTCCACCGACGAGGTTGCCGACGTCAACTAGGTGCCTTCCTTCAATGGGCGAAGGCCAAACTGCCCTTTTACAATTTCTCTCCTTTTGACAGGCTCAGGAGACAACCTTTACAGACCTTTCTCTCCTCACTTTACAACTGAAAACTTGAAGAACAGAAGGAGGAGACTTAAAGGCTTTACAACACTTTTGAGCTCTTAGAATCACAGAAAAGATCAAGATTTCGGTGTAGGTCTATGTCTTTTCAGTGCTGAATGGGTGGGGTATTTATAGGCCCCAACCCAATTCAAAATTCGAGCTCAAAACGATCAAATCGATCAAATCCCTGAATTCTGGGATCAAGCGGTTGCACCTCTTGACTGGAGAGGTGGCACCGCCTGGCAGAGCTCGAAGACTGAGCTCAGGCGATTGCTTCTCTCTGCCAGAGCTCGAAGACTGAGCTCGATGGTTCCATCACCTGGCAGAGCTCGAAGACTGAGCTTGGTGGTTGCATCACCTGGCAGAGCTCGAAACTGAGCTCGGTGGTTGCATCACCTGGCAGAGCTCAAAACTGAGCTCAGGCTGATGCACCTCTCTGCTAGAGCTCGAAGACTGAGCTTGGTGATTGCATCACCTGGCAGAGCTCGAGACTGAGCTCAGGCTGATGCACCTCTCTGCCAGAGCTCGAAGACTGAGCTCGATGGTTGCATCGCCTGGCAGAGCTCGAAACTTGAGCTCTGGCGGTGCTACCTCTTGGCAGAGGAGGTTGCACCGCCCAGTCTAGCTCGAAGACTGAGCTCTGGGCGGTTGCACCTCCCAGCCTCGCAGCCCTGGCGGTTGCACCTCCTGGCTGGGGCGGTTGCACCTCCCAACCCCACAGCCCAGGCGGTTGCACCTCCTGGCTGGGGCGGTTGCACCTCCTGGTGCAATCAGGGTCTGAATGGTTCACTCCATTCGGCCCAATTTGAATCTTTTCAGGGGCCCAATTGCCCCAAGATTAAGCTAATGGGATCACCTCCCATTTTCATGCTTAATCATCATGCTAACTACGATTAACTCTAAGACAACTTCTGCAGCTTTGCTCCGATGCGTCAATCGCTTCTTCCGGCGAGTTTCCGGCCAACTTCCGTCGATCATCCGATAACCCTCGGTGATCCTTCTGCGGACATCCGGCATACTCCTGGACTTTGCGACGATCCACTTGGCGAGTTCCGACGAGCTTCGCTTGGCAAGCTTCTGGACTTCTCGGATCTGTTCTCGCTGAACCTCCGACGACCGTCCGAACTTCCGTCGAACTCTCGAACTCCCAACGTGATCATGATCTTGACTCCGGCGCAACACCTGCTGCTTGTCTTACTCTCATCGTAGTTAATCCTGCACACTTATCTCAACACATAGATTAGATAACAAATGACAATTGACTTCATCATCAAAATCCGAGATTCAACAGCTTGGCTTTGGTAGGAGATTAGGTCATGCTAGCATGAAACTAATCTCTCAAATCTCATCTAAAGAACTTGTAAGAGGTATTCCTCACATTAAGTTTGTTAAAGACAATGTGTGTGATGCATGTCAATTAGGAAAACCAATAAAAGGTTGTTTCAAACTAAAGAATCAAATAAGCATCTCTAGACCATTACAATTTATCCATATAGATTTGTTTGGACCAATTGATACATTAAGCCTAGGCAGTATTAAATACGCCTTTGTAATTATGGACGATTATAGTAGATACACTTGGACATACTTCTTGGCACACAAAAGTGATTGCTTTAGGTATTTTTTAAACTTTTGTAAACTTGTTCAAAATGTAAAAGGCTTTATGAATTCATCAATTCGGAGTAATCATGGTGACGAATTTCAAAACCATCATTTTTAAATTTTTTGTGAATCTAATGAATACAACCATAATTTCTCTACTCTAGGAAATCCTCAACAAAATTTAGTAGAAAAAAAAAATAGAAACTTACAAGAAATGGTAAGAACCATGTTGAACGAACATAGCCTACCCAAATATTTTTGGGCCGAAGCCATTAATACGACATGCTATGTCATAAATAGGGTTCTAATACGACCATTACTTTCAAAACTCCTTATGAATTGTGGAATAATAAAAAACCTAATATTTTATATTTTAAAGTTTTCAGTTGTAAATGTTTTATCTTGAATAAAAAAGATACCTTAGGAAAGTTTGATGCAAAATCTGATCAAGGGATTTTTCTTAGCTATTCTTCTAGTTCTAAAGGCTTTCGTATTTTTAACAAAAGAACTTTGGTTATAGAAGAATCTATTCATGTTGTCTTTAATGAAGTTTTCGAATTTAATAAAAATGAGTTTGAGGATGATCTTAATTTTGATGCTTTGAATTTAAATGAACATTCTCCTTCAACTAGCAACTTGGATGCATCTTCTTCTGAAACATCCTTACCTAAGGAATGAAAGTATGTAGATGCTCAGCCTAAGGAGCTAATCATATGAGACACATCAAAAAGGGTTCAAATTCGTTCTTATCTTAAAAATTTTTGTGTCAACGCCGCTATTTTTTCTTAAATTAAATCTAAATGCATTGAAGATTCCTTGAAAGATGATTCATAGGTTATCACAATGCAAAAAGAGTTGAATCAATTTAAGAGAAATGAGGTTTGGAAGCTTATTCTAAGGCAAAATGACCATTTAGTTATTGGTACTTGTTGAATCTCATATTTTGATGATGAAACCAATTGATAATTGTGTTTATGTTTTAATCAGCGTTTTGAGTGACACAGGATGCTTCGATCAGGATGAGACAATTAAAGCAGGAAAAATCATGTTGTTCCAGAGGAACATGTCAGAAGATTGGATATCGAGCCGGTGGATCGGTCGACGTATCGACAGAAGGCTTCGGGCCATGGATTCAGGCATCGGGACAAGAAGAGCGAGTATTGCGCCAAGGATATCGAAGTTGTAGAGTCAACTAGCCGATTGGGCAATAGGTCGTAGGAGAGGACGATGCGTCGAATAATCAGACGAAACGTCGAGGGACCAATGACATGCCCGACAACTTGGTTAATTGCTTAGGATTAATTCTCTCAATCAAAGTTTTATTTTACATATGTAGGATTAACTATGATGGAAGTAAGACATGCAGCAAGAGTTGCATCGGAGTCAAGACTATGATCACATTGGGAGTTCGAGAGTTCGACGAAAGTCCGGACGGTCGTTGGAGGTTCTGCGAGAACAAATCCGAGAAGTCCAGGAGCTTGCAAAAGAAGCTCGTTGGAACTTGCCAAGTGGATCATCACAAGTCCAGGAGTTGGCCGGAAGTCCGCCGGAGCATCACTGAAGGTTCGTCGGATGTTCGCCAGAAGTTCGCTGGAAGCTCACCGGAAGAAGCGATTGACGCACCGGAGCAAGTTGCAGTAAATGTCTTAAGAAATATCATAGTTAGCATGTAGATTAAGTTAGGAATGGGAGGTGATCCCATTAACTTAATATGGGGGCAATTGGGCCCTTGATAGACCCAAATTGGATCGAATGGATCAACCCATTCGGACCAGAATTCCTGCCAAGCTGTGGCACTGCCAGGGTCAGCAGTGGCACCGCCCAGGAGCTCAATCTCCTAGGAAATCTAGGCGGTGCAACTGCCACAGTCAAGCGGTGGCACCGCTTGGGCTCAATCTCCGAGCGAGATTGGGCGGTGCAACCACCCCAATCAGGTGGTGGCACCGCCTGGGCTTAGTCTCCGAGCAAGACTGGGTAGTGCAACCACCCCAGTCAGGCGGTGGCACCGCCATAGCTCGGTCTCCGAGCTCTATCAAGTGGTTGTACCACCCTAGTCAGGAGGTAGTACCGCCAGGACCCCGGAATTCCAAGAAAAGATATTTTTGAGCTCCAAATTCAAACTAGTTTGGGGCCTATATATACCCCACCCTTTCCTATAAGAAAGGGCATCGAAAGCTTGATCTTACTCTGTGATTTTAGAGCGCAAAAGTATTGTAAACACTAGAAGTTCTCCTCCCTCTTTTCTTCTAAGTTTTGATCTTTCAAGAGAGGAGAGAAAATTCTGTAAGGGTTGTCTCCTAAGCCCGTCAAAAGGAGTGAACCTGTAAAAGGATGGTTGGAATTCACCTATTGAAGGAAGGCCTCTAGTAGACGTTAGTGACCTCGTCGGAGGAGGAAGCCAAAAGTGGATATAGGTCACGTTTGACTGAACCACTCTAAAATCTGGTTTGCATTTCTTTTGTGCTATTTATCTTAATTGCAAACTGCCTTCCTTACTTTACTTCAAATACGTTTCCGTAAGCTTTCAAAGTTATTATCTGCACGAAACAACTTTTACGTCGGAATCAGATTTCAACGTACGAACGCAGTTTTAATCGTCGAAAGTTTTCTGCTATACTAATTCACCCCCCACCCCTCTTAGTACTCTTGATCCTAACAATTGGTATCAGAGCCTGGTATTTCTCATTTCGGATTTACACTCGAGAGAAATGGCTCTTCATGGCTTTCAAGAGGGCTTATCGGTTGTTCGTCCACCATTATTTAAAGGATTGGACTACACTTATTGGAAAACACGAATGAGAGTTTTCTTGATTTCTATGAATTTGGATTTATGGAATATTGTTGAAAATAGTTTTCAACTTCCCTCTGAACCGATGAACGAATGGTCGGATTTGGAGAAGAAGTATTTTTCTTTAAACGCAAAGGCTATGAATGCCTTGTTTTGCGCCTTAGACAAAAACGAGTTTAATCAGGTTTCTATGTGTGAAACGACTTTTGATATTTGACGAACACTTGAAATCACGCACGAGGGAACTAGTAGAGTCAAAGACTCGAAAGTTAACATTTTATTGTATGATTTTGAGCTTTTTCGAATGCAACCAAGCGAGACTATAGGCGACATATACACCCGTTTCACGGATGTCGTCAATAATCTAAGAGTTCTTGGTAAATCGTTTTCGAATTTTGATCTCATAAGCAAGATCTTAAGATCCCTTCCAAAAGGGTGGGATCCTAAAATAACCGCAATACAAGAGATAAAAAATTTAAATGATTTTCCATTAGAAGAATTAATCGGGTCATTAATGACCTATGAAATGACACTTTTAGAACATTTTGAACCCAATGAGCACTTGAACCACCTTCCAAAGAATATGAAGGATTTGAAACTCCAGACAAATGAATACCACTTGAGCGATGACTCAAGTGATGAGGACAATGATGAACTTGAACTTCAAACACTAAATCTTAATAAGTTTATTAAACAAAAATCTAAAATAAACAATGAACTTGAACGGAGGAAGAGGCCAAAGAAGAGGAAGGCAACCAAGGATGAATCAAGAACTTCCAATGGTGAAACGGTGAATTGGGCTTTGACGGGCTTCAACTACAAGGTAAGTAACTCAACTCTCTTGAATTATTTTGAAATTACTTGAAGTTTTTCACGAGTGCTTAATTTAGATAGTAGGAATAGGAAATAAAAAATTATTTTTCAAAAATTATATCAAGTTTTTCTTTTTAGCATCTTTGAAAAATTAAAAATTTGATCATGAAAAATATATTGCTAAGGTTTCATGCATGTTATGTTTTGAAATGTTGAATGATGTATGCAACATTAGGGATGATAATTATATGATATGTGATAATGCTTAGGATTAATCCATGCATGTGTATCTTGATGATTTTATGTCATGCATGAGTTTTTGAAGTAAATGTAGATTTGAAACTCTCATTTTAGATTAACATGTTTTTGGTCTAATCGTTTTTATGACGAATAAAGATGACATTCTATGTATGAATTTCTTGATAGTCTTTTGATGATAGATATGATATCATGATGTGTTTGGTCTTGACGATTTCATGACGAAACTTATGTTTCGATTTTAAATGATGATACATGTTTTCACAAAAGACTTGAATACCCTCACATGAAATCAATTGTATGAAATGGAAATGAATTTTCTATCCTATTGAGATTAATGAATTTATTTTACCAATCTTGTGAATCTCATGAAAATAAACATGATGAATATTTTGAAAATAAATGAGTGTATCATGCATTTGGTCTTAATGATTTCTCTTGAACATACTTTTTGAAATCATACTTGATGATGAATATCAAGATATTAAAAGGATGTTATCATGGAATCATGCTTGATGATTTGTTTTATGAAATTTACCTTTCCGTCTTAAATGTTGACACTTTTTTTATTAAAGGTAAAGGCATGCTTATAAGAAGAAAATCACATGAATAGAAATTTATAAGAACGAAATGCGATCCTTTATCTTATCGACTTTTCAATAAATCTATACTTGTCATGTATGAATTTATTGAATGTGACTTTGAGGATGATTTCGGATTTCACAAATGCTTGATTCATACTTATGACATGAGACACATTTTAAATATGAATCATGTTCAATGCTTCAATCATGTTATATCTCCCTTAATTCATTTTGTTCTCCTAGATTTATTTACCAAAGAGGAGAATCTTTCGAACGAATGAAATGATACAAATGAATCACTTATCGATATATCTTTTTGAAATATCTTTTTAATGTGATGATATTTTGAGATGCTTGTTGGAATTCATGACATGAGATAATTGAATCCTTGACTTACTCTTTATATGACTTGAAAATAGATGTTTAAAATCTTGTTTGATGAGTTGTTTTATAAGATTTTGCCTTTACGTCTTGAACTTTCATACTTATCTTGATTTGGCATATAAAGACTAAGGCATACTTAGATGAAAAAGAATCACTTAAAAAATGCTTTTCCCATTTGATTGAGATTAATGATTTCATGATATTTTGTGAATCTTAAAATTGATTTTGATGACTTGATTTTGAGTTTCAATTAACAATTTGATTTGAATGAGTTTTATCTAAATCATAATCTTGATCTTGCAAAATTGGAATCACAAATAATATCTTTTGGTATTCATGAATTGATACTCACAATATGAAAGTATTGGTATTCATGACTTGAATTTGATTGAAACATTGCATGCTTAAATTAATCATTCTCCTATGGTTCGAATATTCTTTAAATGCCTTGTGTGATGACTGAAAATTAATTTGCTTTATGATGAATCACGAATCATGACTTGATCTATGATATTGATATATTTTAATCATGATCCTTGGTTGTATAATTCTTTTGCTCTATTAAAAATATTTGTCGAATGAATCATGTCCTTCTTGAATTTTCTTGATATCATGACATGATTTTGTAATATGACTTGTATAATGATTAAAATTTTTTAGTCATTGATTTCTCCTTTCTTTTCGATAATGATAAAGGGGGAGTTAGTTTACTGGCCTGCATATTTCAAAGGAAGGAAAATTTGCTAGCTCGATCATTTAATTGAAAGAACTTGCTATCATGAACACTACTAATGAATTGCAAATCTTGCAATCTAAAGAGAAGCAAAGAATTGCTATCTCGAAAGAAGCAAAAAATGCAAAACTTAAAAAAATTACAACTTGCACATTGCAATAGGAAGCAAGAATCATGAGCTTAAACAAGAGAGCCATCATGTATTTGCTTTCAAAATTTTTGCTAACTTGTATGTTGCAAAACTTGCTTAATTTTTCAAACACTTTGCTAGCTTGCACTTTGTAAAGGAAGCGAAAATAGCACTTCTCAAAAGAGAAGAAAGAACTTATTATCTTGAAGATCACAAAAATTTGCTACCTTGCATGATGTATCTATCTCAAAAGAGTTGCTATCTCAAAAGAAGCAAATGTGCTATCTTACCTATCTCAAAATGCAAAACATGCTAACTTGCTATGGAAGCAAAATTGCTAGTTCAAACATTGCAAAGGAAGCAAAAATTTGCTAGCTTGCAACTTGCATATCATGAAAATTGCTAGCTTGTAGTCTAAAGAGAAGCAATCAGTTGCTATCTCAAGAAAAGCAAACATGCTAAACTTGCACATCTTTTATTGCTAGATTGCATAATGATAAAATTCGATATTATGTTTTTCATGCAATGAGTTGAACCTATATTCCAAACACAAGAATAGTTGGACTTCTCCTTTTTGTTGATGACAAAGGGGGAGAAGTATGATGTTATGCATAAGTTCATGATGACGTGTTGCAAGTATTCATGATGAATATTGCAATAACTTGAATTCAGTTTGAATTCAAGGTTCTATAAATATGGCATATTGATAGGGGGAGTTTGTTTAAACTCTGGGAGTTAAGTTTAACTCTGTCATTAATTGGTTGTCATCATAAAAAAGGGGGAGATTGTTGAATCTTGTATTTTGATGATGAAACCAATTGATAATTGTGTTTATGTTTTAATCTGCATTTTGAGTGACACAGGATGCTTCGATCAGGATAAGACAATTAAAGTAGGAAAAATCATGTTGTGCCGGAGGAACATGTCAGAAGATTAGACGTCGAACTGGTGGATCGGTCGACGTATCGATAGAAGGCTTCGGGCCGTGGATTCGAGCATCGGGCCAAGAAGAGCGGGTATTGCACCAAGGATATCGGAGTTGCGGAGTCAATTGACCGATTGGGCAATAGGCCGCAGGAGAGGACAATGCACTGAATAATCGGACGAAGCGTCGAGGGACCAATGACATGCTGGACAACTTGGTTAATTACTTAGGATTAATTGTCTCAATCGAAGTTTTGTTTTACATGTGCAGGATTAACTACGATGGAAGTAATACATGCAGAAGGAGTTACGCCGAAGTCAAGACTATGATCACGTTGGGAGTTCGAGAGTTCGACGGAAGTCCGGATGGTCGTCGGTGGTTCTGCAAGAACAAATCCGAGAAGTCCAGGAGCTTGCCAAAGAAGCTCGTTAGAACTCGCTAAGTGGATCGTTGCAAGTCCAGGAGTTGGCCGAAGTCCGCCAGAGCATCGCCGAAGGTTCGTCGGATGTTCGCTGGAAGCTCGCCGGAAGAAGCGATTGATGCACCGGAGCAAGTTGCAGTAAATGTCTTAAGAAATATCGTAGTTAGCATGTAGATTAAGTTAGGAATGGGAGGTGATCCCTTTAACTTAATCTAGGGGTAATTAGGCCCTTGATAGATCCAAATTTGGCCGAATGGATCAACCCATTCAGACCAGAATTCTTGTCAAACGGTGGCACCGCCAGGGTCAGCGGTGGCATTGCCCAGGAGCTCAATCTCCCAGGAAATCTGGGCGGTGCAACCGCCCTAGTCAGGCGGTGGCACCGCCTGGGCTCAGTCTCCGAGCGAGACTAGGCGGTGCAACCGCCCCAGTCAAGCGGTGGCACCGCCAAAGCTCGGTCTCCAAGCTCTATCAAGCGGTTACACCACCCCAGTCAAGAGGTAGTACCGTCAGGACCCCGAAATCCAGGAAAAGGCATTTTTGAGCTCCAAATTCAAATCAGTTTGGGGCCTATATATACCCCACCCTTTCCTGAATGAAAGGGCATCGAAAGCTTGATCTTACTTTATGATTTTAGAGCTCAAAAGTGTTGTAAAGGCTAGAAGTTCTCCTTCCTCTTTTCTTCCAAGTTTTGATCTTTTAAGAAAGGAGAGAAAATTCTGTAAGGGTTGTCTCCTAAGCCCGTCAAAAGGAGTGAAACTGTAAAAGGGTAGTTGGCCTTTGCCTATTGAAGGAAGGCCTCTAGTAGACGTTGGTGACCTCGTCGGAGGAGGAAGCTGAAAGTGGATGTAGGTCACGTTTGACCGAACCACTCAAAAATCTGGTTTGCATTTCCTTTGTGTTATTTATCTTAACTACAAACTATCGTCCTTAGTTTACTTCAAATACGTTTCCATAAGCTTTCAAAGTTATTATCTGCACGAAATGACTTTTTCGTCAGAATCAGATTTCAACGTACGAATGTAGTTTTAATCGTCGAAAGTTTTCCGCTGCACTAATTCACACCCCCCCCCCCCCCCCCCCCCCCCACCCTCTTAGTGCTCTTGATCCTAACAGTACTAAATGGGTCTTTAGAAACAAGCAAGATGAATTTGGTATCGTGGTTAGAAACAAGGCTAAATTAGTGGCCAAGGGTTTCAACCAAGAAGAAGGTATCGATTATGAAGAAACCTTTGCTATTGTGGCACGATTAGAAGCCATAAGGATGCTCCTTGCCTTTGATAATAGTAATAATTTTAAGTTATTTCAAATAGATATTAAAAGTGCTTTTCTTAATGACTTTATTTTCGAAGAAGTTTATATTGAACAACCTCCTGGATTTGAGAATGATAATCTTCCTACCTACTTTAATTGTCTCATCCTGATCGAAGCATCCTGCATCACTCAAAATACAGATTAAAACATAAACAATTATCAATTGGTTTCATCATCAAAATTTGAGATTCAACAATCTCCCCCTTTTTTATGATGACAACCAATCGATGACGGAGTTAATCTTAACTCCCGGAGTTTAAACAAACTCCGCCTATCAATATGTCATATTGATAGAAACTCTTGGATTCAAAAATTCAAGCAACATGTCATGATCAAATCATGCATGACATCAACATACTACTCCCTCTTTGTTATCAACAAAAAGGAGAAGTTCCACTTTCTAGGTGTTTGGAATATAAGTTCAACACATTGTATGAAAAACATAATATCCATTTTTATCATCATGCAAACTAGCAAATTAGAGATGTACAAAGAAGATATCTTGAAAAAAAAATATCTAAGTAATTCTAAGAGATCAAGATTATGATTTGAATAAAAACTCATTCAAATTCAAATCGTCAAATCAAAATCATTTTCAAGAGATTCATAAAAGTGTAATATACATGTTTTCATTAATCTCCTTTTTTGAAAACTCAATAAAGAAATCTTTCAAGAAGAAACATATCCTCTTTTTATTTATTTCATACAAGCATGCGTTTTTCATTTATGCCAAATCAAAACATGTATCATGCTTAAAACCGAAAGTGCAAGATTTATTACGACAAAAATCAATAAGGCACTTTCATTATGGTAAAAATCGATAATCTGTAAATCGCAAGATTCATCATGCATAATTTCGAATTATAAAACCATTAAACATGATTTCAAATCAATATGCTCAAGTTTTTGTATGAAAACATACATCTAGTTTAAAACTGAAAATGCCACGTTCATTAAAAAATCGATAATCCATAAATCTCAAAAATCTTCATGCATAATTTCAAAAAATAAATTTATTAGGCATGATATCATCATGCATCATTACATTATTTCATCAAACTTAAAGTATTTTCAATAAAGTTCATTGTAGTCATGCATTTTTCTTTTTTAGGTGAATCTAACTTTTCATGCTTAGTTTCCGTACACAAGCCATGCATCATTTTTAAAATCGAAATACAATATGAAAATCATTAAGATATACATTATTGCTTCTCAAGCACATACATAAAATTAATCATATTTGGTGTGCAAGCATTAGATTAACATTTTATTGTATTTTTATATAATTTTCATGATCATTTTCAAAAATTAGCATGATTCCTAATTTTTTTAATTTTTATTACATTATACAATTTTTAAAAAATATTTTTTCTAAACTAAATAAAAAAAATACATCATGGAAAGGATCAAGTAATTTTAAAGTAAATTAAGAGGGTTTCAATTATCTCATTGTCGAATGTCATTAAGGCGTAGTTAGCTATCTCGCCTTTGTTGATTTTCTCCTCGTCTTCGGAGGAGCTCGATTCATCCCAATTTATGTTCTTTTTCTTGCATTCAAAGCAAGTATTTTCATTCTTTTTGTTCTTTAATTTTTGTTCCATTAACTTTTTAAAGTTCATGAGTAGTTCAAGTTCACCAACAGTTGAGCTTATGCTCGAGTGGTCTTCAATTGTTCTATGTCCCAAATCCTTCCTATTCATTGGAAGGTGGTTTTGTTCATCATGTTCATCATGTTCATCATGTGCATTATGCATCATTACATATGTCATCAATGAACCAATTAGTTCTTCAAGTGGTAGATTGTTTAGGTTTTTAGCCTCTTGTATCGCAGTTACTTTTGAGTCCCAATCTTTAGAAAAAGAACGTAAAATCTTGTTTACAAATTCAAAATCCAAAAAATATTTACCAAGAGCATTTAAACCATTGACGACATCCGTAAAACGGGTGTACATGTCAACAATGGTTTTGCTCGACTTCATTCAAAAAAGCTTGAAATCATGTATTAAAAAATTAATTTTTGAATCTTTACCTTTGCTAGTCCCTTCATGTGTGATTTTAACAGTGCGCCAAATATCAAAAGT